>NW_028318244.1:337500-675000 GCF_062004578.1 Staurois parvus | reverse complement strand
CTTTCTAGAGTGTGCAGGGAGTAGTAGTTGGTGGTTCCAAAAGCATGATAAGAGAAGTAGCTGGCGGCTCCATGAGCATGCTGGGAGCAGTAGTTGGTGTCTCCTACAGTCTGCTGTGAATAGTGGTTGGTGGATTCTAGAACGCGCTGGGGTTTGGCAGCTCCAAGTTCATGCTGCCAGTAGTAGTTGGTGGCACCTAGAGCATGCAAGTAGTAATTAGCGGATTCTTGAGTGCACTGGAGTTCCAGTTGGCAGCTCCAAGAGCATGCTGAAAGTAGTAGTTGGTGGCTGCTAGAGTGTGCCAAAAATAGTAGTTGGTGGCTTCTAGGGTGCACTGAGAGTTGTGATTGGAGGCTCAAAGAGCATGTTGTGAATAGTAGTTGGTGGCTTCTTGAGCATGCAAAGAGTAGTAGTTGGTGGTGCCTAGAGTGCACTGGGAGTAGTAGTTGGTGGCTCCAAGAGCTTGGGAGAAGTAGTAGTTGGCTTCTGAAGTATGCTGGGAGTAGTGGTTGCCAGCTCAGAAAGCATGCTGGGAGTAGTAGCTGGTAGCTCCTTGAGTGTTGTGCTGGGAGTAGTATTTGGCAGCTCCTCCAGTGTGCTGTAAGTAGTAGTTGGTGGCTTCTAGAATACACTGGGGGTCGATGACTCCAGGAGCATGCTGGCAGTAGTAGTTGGTGGCACCTAGAGCATGCAAGGAGTAGCGGCTGGCAGCTTCTTGAGTGCATTGGGAGTTGCAGTTGGTGGCTCCAAGACCATGCTGGTAGCAGTAGTTGGTGGCTTTTTGAGCATGTTGGAAGTAGTTGGTGGCTCCAAGAGCATGCTGTGAGTAGTATTTGGTGGCTTCTTGAGCAGACAAGGAGTAGTAGTTGGTGGTGCCTAAAGCTTGTTGATAGTAGTAGTTGGTTATTCCTAGAGCGTGCTGGGAATAGTATTTGGTGGGCCTAGAGTTTGCTGGGAGTATCACTTGGTGGTGCCTAGAGCTTTCTGGGAGTATTAGTTGGTGGTGCCTAGAGCTTTCTGGGAGTATTAGTTGGTGGTGCCTAGAACGTGCTGAGGGTAGTACTGGATGGCTCATTGAGCATGCTGGGAGTTTTGGTTGGTTGCTCCAAAAGCATGCTGGGAGTAGTAGCTGGTGTCTCGTAGAGTGCGCTGAGAGTTGTGGTTGGTGGCTCCAGTAGCATGCTGAAAGTAATGTTTGGTTACCTTCTTCTGTCGGCCTCCATAGTGATAGGTGTTGATTATAAAGAGTACCTGTCATCCCAGCAGCATCTGAGATCCCAAGGGACCTGTCCGTTGGAGAAGAAGTCGTGCCTCAGTGATGTCATCGCTCGCTTCTTTTTGTAAACCGACCTCCTGATCTTGGTACCGTAACAGAGGATGTCTGCCTCCATGGGCTGTAAATGACAGATACACCTTAGTTATTATCTGCACTGACTTCTATTGGTGTCCAGCAACAGAAAAGTAAGATGGAGCGGTTGCCCATAGCAACCAATTTCCTGGTTTTAGATTGACATCTGGCAGCCACGGGCAACAGCACCAATGTAAGAGAGGTGTGTTGTGGGTAATACATCTTGTTGCCGTGGTGACCAGGTGGCTTCCGGCTGTAATTTCGGCAGTAAGGTAGAAACCAGGACTGGGACATCGTGGGAGGGCTCAGTCTGTGCCAAGTATGCCAACCAATCAGAACGGCTCTTCCAGGGACTTGACCACCCCCCCGACCCCCTGAACTGGGGCCTCATTACTATGGGTTACCGCCTACGCGCTCCATGGCCGTTTGTTCTCCATGTCCGCCGTTCTAACCGGCCAGGAACTTTCCCCGTATCTGGGGAGGAAGAGAACACCGAATGACCTTATTACCGACAAACATCCATCGATGGAATCCACAGTACACCATAGGACACATCCATCTATCTATCTATCTATCTATCTATGTATGTATGTATCTATCTATCTATCTATCTATCTATCTATTCATATCTATCTATCTATCTATCTATCTATCTCTATAATTCTCTCTTTCTCTATCTATCCATCTATCCTTCTCATATCTATCTATCTATCTATCTATCTATCTATCTATCTATCTATCTATCTCTATAATTATCTCTCTTTCTCTCTAAATATCTATCTTTATAATTCTCTCTTTATCTATAATCTATCGATCTATCTATCTATCTATCTATCCTTCTCATATCTATCTATCTATCTATCTATCTATCTATCTATCTATCTATCCTCATATCTATCTATCTATCTATCTATCTATCTCTATAATTCATTCTCTCTCCCTCTTTATAATTATCTCTCTCTAAATATCTATCTATCTCTATAATTCTCTCTTTATCTATCTATCTATCTATCTATCTATCTATCTATCTATCTATCTTCTATCTATCTATCTATCTATGTATCTATCTATCTATCTGTCTATCTATCTATCTTCTATCTATCATCTATCCTTCTCATATCTATCTATCTATCTATCTATCTATCTATCTATCTATCTATCTATCTATCTATCATCTATCCTTCTCATATCTATCTATCTATCTATCTATCTATCTTCTATCTATCATCTATCCTTCTCATATCTATCTATCTATCTATCTATCTATCTATCTATCTGTCTATCTATCTGTCTCTCCATGTCACCTGCGGTGGTGAGCTCCCTCTGACAGCCCGAAGTCCTCCGGATATTAGGTGATGACATATTATGAATGATTCCCCCCCCCCACACACACACGCACACACACACTCCTATGACCGTGTCCATGCACAGCTCCCAGATTTCAGAATTCTTACACATGTTCACAACTGTTAGAAACTTTTCTTTTGTTTGTTTGCATTAAGCTTTGTTGGTTATTACTTGTGTTTGTGTAAATGGTTGAATGCTGGGAAGTGTGTGCTGCTTTCTCTGCTACCAGAGCTGCTTGCAGAGGTGTGTCTCTGCCCCTTGCACCTTCACTGGTGTCATCGCACACAGAGAGTCTCACGATTAGCGCTTATCTTGTGGTGTTTGTTTTGGCTTTTAGTGCTTGTTATGTGAATTGATGAGAAAGTTTTGGTTTTGTTTTTTTTATGCTGCTTTGAGAGTTTGCTATACATTAGTTTGGGTTATAATTGTCAGTATGGAGACCTTGGATGACTATTGTTCTATAAAGGTGGAAGCTCCAGTCAAAACTGACCATGAATCCGAAAACGCATCTAAAATCACATGATTACCTTTTAAGATGTCCAGCGGTGACCTGAAGCTCTTCCTTTATACTTCTTTACTCTTCCATCCAGGCTTTGCTGTAATGTCCACCCCGATCCCTTGTCCCAATTCTGGAGACCTGCATAGCTGGGAGTGTTCTGTCTCTCCAATCTAAGCATTGATAGTGTGATCTCTGTAACTTACAGTTATGATGAGATAGCGATGACTCCAACCTCAGTTGGATACCACAGGCAGTGACTCAATCGATAAGACATCTTGTAGATCTTGTGAAGATTATTCCATAAACTGAGAGAATCTTACAACAATGAACATTCGATAGGTCAAAAGATCATAATGTTTCCTGCTCCATGCCATGAGGCTTGCTGCAATGCATCTCTGGGAAAGGGGGAGGGCTATCTATACAGCATTAACTAAACCAAAGGAAAGGGAGGAGCAGAAACAAAATATAGAAAACTCTTAAAGGCATATGACAGTCATGTGAAACATGACAGGGAGCTTTCCAAAATCGCCGAGCCTGGGATTGGGGCCACATGGTGCTGTATAGCGTGCTGCGTCAAAATGGTGGCAATGGTGGTACATGTAGTGCACCATGGCTAAAAAATGGGACTAAGGCCTTGTTTACGCTTGTGGTTGGAGGGTGGTATTGCGTGGTTGAGCCATATTTTTACTGCCCCCCAACTACTCCCCCTTAGAGTGGTTGTAAACCCTCCCATGTACCCAGTGAAGTGGCTGGCCTCAGGTGATACACAGAGATGAAACAAATCCTCCTACATAAAGTTGTACCTGTTTATCTACATCAGGCTGTGGGCAAAGATGGCTGTCTTTCCCTTACAACAGGAGTGGGCAACTGTGGCCCTCCAGTTGGTGAACTACAAGTCCCATCATTATTATTATTATTATACAGGATTTATACAGCGCCAACAGTTTGCTCAGCGCTTTACAATATAAGGGAGACAGTACAATTACAATACATTTCAGTACAGAAGGAATAGGAGGGCCCGGCTCATGGAGCTTACAATCTAAAGGCCTCTGCCTTTGGGAGTCATGCTTGTAACTGTCAGTTTTGCAATACCTCATGGGACTTGTAGTTCTACAACAGCTGGAGGGCCACAGTTGCCCACCCCTGCCCTACATCCATTCAAAGTGCAGAATTTACACAGGATCTCCAAGCTCTGAAAAGCAGGGGGCGGGGAGCTGAAGTTACATCAGTGAGGAGAGCTCTGAAAACTGATTGGAAGGCAGGGACACACCCCCTCCACACAGCACACAGGAACAGAGCTGAGGCTGGCAATCACAGGCTGTGTGCTGGAGGTCCCTCTTCTGTCACCATTTTTCTCTTGGTGTCAGGAAAACTTGTCAGAAGAGAATCATGCTGATAGCAGAGGAAGGAAGCAGCAGACAGAAATGACACTTAGTGCTCTGGATTGAGACAAGTACACACTATAGAGGAATATGCTTTGTTCATATCTGAGGTTTACAACCAGTTTAAGCTGCAAAGACAATGGGGGCGGGTGTACATCTGCTAAAGCCGTGGCTAAAATTGTCCCCGATATTGCATTTAGCAGGCAGTACCGCCTGCCAAACATGACCCATTCAACTGAATGAGGGCACCCCTCAACTGTATGCAATGCACAACACCGGGTTTCAAAACAAGCAGTCACTAGATTAAGTGAAGAAAGTGGACACTCGTGACAATATGAGGGTACAAACAGGCAACCATACTGTACATGATCTGCCTACATTGCATAGAGAAGCACAGAGGAAAAATAATAAACAGATTAAACCGCTTCAAGATGACTGTATACAGTCTTCCATAATCTTGGTCATGATTTGGTGATTAGGATTTCCCCTTGAGCTATTTTTTTTTTATATATATATTGCACTGATCCAACCTGCAAGCCGACTCTTTGCCCCAGGGTAAAGTTTACTTTTCATAGTACATCTGCTTGTTTGATGTATCCAGGAAGCTCTGAGACGCGCTACAAAATTCATTTATTTTTCACTTTCCTTCTTGTTGAACCATAACACCATCTTTATGTGTGATTAAGGCCAGGCTCACACCTGTGCATTTTTTATGCGTTTTGCAGGAACTCAGTTCATGTCATTTATCATGATTTCCTACGGATCACGTTCATATCTATGGATAGGGTCAGGGACTTCTTTTCCCGCAGCAGTTTGTGTTTTTAGTCCAATAGACTTCAATGGAACCACATATAAAAACACAAGTGCTGCATTTTGCGTGCGTTTTTTATTTGCTTTTGATGCGCTTTTGATGCTTTTTTAATCTGCCCAGGAACACGTTGTCCAAAAAATTAAAAAAAAATCAAAAACGCATCAAAAATTTGTTAAAAACGCATGTGCAAAAAAAGCAAAACGCACCGCAAAAAGCACTGCAGACTGCGTCGGTGTGAACCTACTGTAAAGAAATCAATGCATAGAACGGGGATCTCCAAACAAGGACCCGCACACCAATTCCCAACCACTGCAAAGTTTATCTGGCTCTCTGATGTAAGAGGGGACTCTGATGTTAGGGGGAGTTCTGATGGGGACTGTCATGCAAGGGGGGACTCTGATGTATGGGGAAGTCTGATGGAGATTCTCATGTAGGGGGACTCTGATGCAAGGGGGAATTTGATGGGGACTCTGATGAAAGGGGGCTCTGATAGGGACACTGATGTACGGGGGCTCTGATAGGAACACTGATGTAAGGGGGCCCTGAGAAGGACTGTGATGTAAGGGTGCTCTGATAGGGACTCTGATGTAAGGGGGCCCTGAGAAGGACTGTGATGTAAGGGTGCTCTGATAGGGACTCTGATGTAAGGGGGCCCTGAGAAGGACTGTGATGTAAGGGGTATCTGATAGGGACTCTGATGTAAGGGGGCCCTGAGAAGGACTGTGATGTAAGGGGGCTCTGATCGGGACTCTGATGTGAGAAGGGACTTTGATGTAAGGGGGATCATTCATGGAGACCCTGATGCAAGACGGAATGTAATGGGGACCCTGATGTACAGGGGGATTGAATGGAGACCCTGATCTAATGGAGGACTCAGATGGGCTCCCTGATGTAAGGGAAGACTCTGATGAGGACCCTGATGTAAGGGGGGACTCTGATGGAGAGCCTGATATAAGGGGGGATTCTGATGGGGACCTCAATGTAAGCGAGGACACTAGTACACACAATGATATAAGGGGGGACTCTGATGGGGACCCAGATGTAACGGGGGACTCTGATGGGGACACTGATGTAATGGAAGACTTTGATGGGGACATTGATGTAAGGGGGGGGGGAGACTCTGATGGAGACTCTCATGCTCTGCTGTAGGAGTAGACTCTGATGTATGGGGGAAGTCTGATGTAAGGGGGGACTCTAATGGGGATGTAAAGGGGGGACTCTAACGGGGAATCTAATGGAGACCCTAATGTAATGGAGGACTCAGATGGGCTCCCTGATGTAAGGAAGACTCTGATGAGGACCCTGATATAAGAGGGGACTCTGATGGGGACCTCGATGTAAACCAGGACACTGATATAAGGGGGGACCCTGATCTGATGGGGACCCTGATATCATGGGGAGTCTGATGGGGACCCTGGTGTAATGGGGACACTGACATAAGGCAGGACTCTGTTGGGGACCTTGATGTAAGTGGGGACACTGATGGGGACCCCGATATAAGGGGGGACTCTGATGGGGACCTCAATGTATACAAGGACACTGATGTGGACACTGATATAAGGGGGGACCCTGATGTCATGAGGAGTCTGATGGGGACCCTGATGTAATGGGGACTCTGACGGGGACACTGACATAAGGCAGGACTCTGATTTGAACCTCAATGTAAGTGGGGACACTGATGGGGACCCCGATATAAGGGGGGACTCTGATGGGGATTTTTGTTCCGTTCCCCAATACTTGTAAACTATCTGAGTCCCTTGTACTGAATATTAATGATGAGTTTCTCTTGTCTCCGTGATGTCATCCATACACACAGCGATTATTACCATCAGCCACGTTCAGACAGAATCTGATTGCAGAATTGTGTGTTTCCTGGATAGAAGAGTCTTGGCAGATTTGGCTTCCTCTGTCGGATCGTTTATTTGAAATCCAGTTCACATTGCAAGAAGATTGTCCTGTGTGTGACCGGTGTAATGATTTCCCTTCACGCCCTCTACTGTCTATGAAGAATTGTTATTGTCACATGGGATTCTGCCTTCAGTGTTTGTTTTCATTTGATGTAGAGTGGCTTCCCATGAATCTGCTGGCTGATCCATTGGAGGAGAGCTAGTCATTTTATTGGTCTGCTGTCCTTCCCCCAAGCATAGGCTACTATGCAATGACTCCTTCAGAAAGGAAGGTCCATGTACATGGGCGCGTTACACGCGTTGCGCCACCCCAAGGCAACCTACCTGTGTTGCTTTAGAAAAAAATACAATGTGTCTGATTTTTGACACATTTTGGGTGTGAGAACATTGATGGGGATACTTATATAAGGGAAGAATTTAATGGGGACCCTGATGGAAGGGGGGAATCTAATGGGGACCCGGATGTCAGGGGGGAATCTAATGGGGACCCTGATGTCAGGGGGGAATCTAATGGGGACCCTGATAGAAGGGGGGAATCTAATGGGACCCTGATGGAAGGGGGGAATCTAATGGGGACCCTGATGTCAGGGGGGAATCTAATGGGGACCCTGATGTAAGGGGGGAATCTAATGGGACCCTGATGGAAGGGGGGAATCTAATGGGGACCCTGTTGTAAGGGGGGAATTTAATGGGACCCTGATGTAAGGGGGGAATCTAATGGGGACCCTGATGTAAGGGGGAATCTAATGGGGACCCTGATGGCAGGGGGAATCTAATGGGGACCCTGATGGCAGGGGGAATCTAATGGGGACCCTGATGTCAGGGGGAATCTAATGGGGACCCTGATGTAAGGGGGGAATCTAATGGGGACCCTGGTGGAAGGGGGGAATCTAATGGGGACCCTGTTGTAAGGGGGGAATTTAATGGGACCCTGATGTAAGGGGGGAATCTAATGGGGACCCTGATGTAAGGGGGAATCTAATGGGGACCCTGATGGCAGGGGGAATCTAATGGGGACCCTGATGTCAGGGGGAATCTAATGGGGACCCTGATGGAAGGGGGAAATCTAATGGGACCCTGATGGAAGGGGGGAATCTAATGGGGACCCTGATGTCAGGGGGGAATCTAATGGGGACCCTGATGTCAGGGGGGAATCTAATGGGGACCCTGATGTCAGGGGGGAATCTAATGGGGACCCTGATGTCAGGGGGAATCTAATGGGGACCCTGATGGAAGGGGGGAATCTAATGGGACCCTGATGGAAGGGGGGAATCTAATGGGGACCCTGATGTCAGGGGGGAATCTAATGGGGACCCTGATGGAAGGGGGGAATCTAATGGGACCCTGATGGAAGGGGGGAATCTAATGGGGACCCTGATGTCAGGGGGGAATCTAATGGGGACCCTGATGGAAGGGGGGAATCTAATAAGGACCCTGATGTCAGGGGGAATCTAATGGGGACCCTGATGGAAGGGGGGAATCTAATGGGACGCTGATGGAAGGGGGGAATCTAATGGGGACCCTGATGGAAGGGGGGAATATAATGGGACCCTGATGAAAGGGGGGGAATCTAATGGGACCCTGATGTAAGGGGGGAATCTAATGGGACCCTGATGGTAGGGGGGAATCTAATGGGGACCCTGATGGAAGGGGGGAATCTAATGGGACCCTGATGAAAGGGGGGGAATCTAATGGGACCTTGATGTAAGGGGGGAATCTAATGGGGACCCTGATGTCAGGGGGGAATCTAATGGGGACCCTGATGGAAGGGGGGAATCTAATGGGGACCCTGATGGTAGGGGGGAATCTAATGGGGACCCTGATGGAAGGGGGGAATCTAATGGGGACCCTGATGGAAGGGGGGAATCTAATGGGGACCCTGATGGAAGGGGGGAATCTAATGGGGACCCTGATGGAAGGGGGGAATCTAATGGGGACCCTGATGGAAGGGGGGAATCTAATGGGGACCCTGATGTAAGGGGGGAATCTAATGGGGACCCTGATGGAAGGGGGGGATCTAGTAGGGACCCTGATGTAAAGGAGGAATCTAATGGGGACCCTAATGTAAGGGGGAAACCTAATGGGGACCCTGATGTAAGAGGTGAATCTAGTAGGGACCCTGATGTAAAGGGGGAATCTAATGGGGACCCTAATGTAAGGGGTGAATCTAGTAGGGATCCTGACGTAAGGGGGAAATCTAGTAGGGACCCTGATGTAAGGGGGGAATCTAGTAGGGACCCTAATGTAAGGGGGGAATCTAGTAGGGACCCTAATGTAAGGGGTGAATCTAGTAGGGATACTGATGTAAAGGGGGAATCTAATGGGAACCCTGATGTAAGGAGGGGATCTAATAGGGACCCTGATGTAAGGGGGGAATCTAATGGGGACCCTGATGTAAGGGGGAATCTGATGGGGACCCTGATGTAAGGGGGGAATCTAATGGGGACCCTGATGAAAGAAGGGAATCTAGTAGGGACCCTGATGTAAAGGGGGGAATCTAATGGGGACCCTGATGTAAAGGGGTAATCTAATGGGGACCCTGATATAAGGGGACCCTGATGTAAGGGGAGATCTAATGGGGAACCTAATGTAAAGGGAGGATCTAATGGGGATCATGATGTAAGGGATCAATCTCATGGGGACCCTGATGTAAGGAAGGGGGTCTAATGGTTACCCTGATGTAAGGGAGGAATCTAATGGGGACCCTGATGTAAGGGAGGAATCTAATGTGGGCCCTGGTGTGAGAGGGGAATCTAATGGGGACCCTTTATTTTGAATGGAGTGCCTTACTGCAGTACAAGTTCTCTGTGCTCTGCCTAAACCCCTCCTCTGCAGAACCCGGGGATGGGGGGACACAAATCCCTGTGTGTATGAATGACACCAAGTAAAGCCTTACTGGCTTGTTGTGGGCAGTCTGTTTTTTAAAGAGAACCTGTACAGTACTAGGGAATCCATTGCTAATAAAGGTAATAAAGGCAACTGGGAGCGTAGCACTAGTCACCAGTGTTGCATGTAGGATCCTTGCTGATGATCTTTTCCCCCTTACTGAAGTACCATTCCATGCTCTACACCAGAGGCCTCCAAACTGCAACCTGTGGCCAGATGTGATTTCCTTTTTCTGGCCCTTGGGGCACTATTCCTCCCACTGACACCAATGATGGGACGCCAATCCTCTCACTGACACCACTTAGGGCACTATTCTTTTCATTGATACCAACAATGGGGCCTTCTTCCTCTCATTAAAACCAATGATTGGGCGCTGTTGATGTCCACCGATGCCAGGGTATTTTCTATTCCCACTCACCACATTCCGGCTTCTCATAAAGCCTTTAGGACAGTAAACTGGCCCTTTGCATAGAAAGTTTGGAGACCTCTGTTCTACACTATCACAATTTGTAGGTGACCATTTTGGTAGAGGCAGGGTATTGCTTCCTCATGCCAAACCTACCCTCTTGATGACCAATGATCTGCTGACTGGTGGGGTATTAATAGAGATGGTGGAAGCACTGATCTATAGAATGGATGAAGCAGGGGCAAGGAGATCCTTGTACTGCAGTTTTTAAGGTAAATCTTCCCCTTCAGCAAGGAGAACAGTGATCAACACCTCCAAATCTCACTCCAAATCTGTTAAGAATAGCAGATCCACAGAGTGGAGAAACAGATGCAGGGAGATCCTTGCAGTTTAGGTCATCAGGTACAGCTTCCCCTCCAGCAAGGAAAACCATGATCAGCACAGTAATGACATCACCAAATGTCACTTTGAATCTGGTGAGACTAGTAAATCCACAGAATGGAGAAACAGAAGCAGGGAGATCCTGGCACTGCAGGTCCTCAGATACAGCTTCCCCTCCAGCAAGGAAAACCATGATCAGCACAGTAATGACATCACCAAATGTCACTTTGAATCTGGTAAGACTAGTAAATCCACAGAATGGAGAAACAGAAGCAGGGAGATCCTGGCACTGCAGGTCCTCAGATACAGCTTTCCCTCCAGCAAGGAAAACCATGATCAGCACAGTAATGACATCACCATATGTCACTTTGAATCTGGTGAGACTAGTAAATTCACAGAATGGAGAAACAGAAGCAGGGAGATCCTGGCACTGCAGTTCCTCAGATTCAGCTTCCCCTCCAGCATGGAAAACCATGATCAGCACAGTAATGACATCACCATATGTCACTTTGAATCTGGTGAGACTAGTAAATCCACAGAATGGAGAAACAGAAGCAGGGAGATCCTGGCACTGCAGATCCTCAGATACAGCTTCCCCTCCAGCAAGAAGAACAATGCACAGTAGTGGCATCACCAAATATGATGAGACTAGCAGTCAGACGCAGCAATGCCTTAGATCAGGGGTCTCCAAACTTTCTTAACAAAGGGCCAATTTACCATCCTTCAGACTTTAGAGGGGCCAGACCGTGCCCCGTGGGAGTGAACAATGTCCCATCTTTTGTTCCCCCATCACTGGTGTCAGTTGGAGGAATAGTGCCTCCTCATTGGTGTCACTAGAAGGAAAAGTGCCTGATTGTTGCTGTCAATAGAAATGATAGTGCCCTATGGTTGATGTCAGTGGCAGGAATTATGCCCCATCGTTGATGTCGGTGGGAGGGAAAAATGCCTTAAGGGCCAGATATAGGCAAGCAAAGGGCCACATCCCACTCCCAAGCTGCAGTTTGGAGACCACTGCCTTAGATGATCTCACACTGCAGATATACAGCTATGAAGTTACGAAACAGGAAGTCTACTGCAAATTTTAAGGAGGAATTTCAGACAAAAGGTAGATTTTTCAGGATATTGCTTTCTCACACTTGACATTTCTTAGATGTTCCCCACAAGACAAATCCCCACTTTTATCTAAAGTCCACTTTAATTTCTTTTAGTGTTGGGTATGAACGAGCAGATCCAACCACCTCCTAAAGTCTGTTGGTGGGTGATTCCAAAAAACTCACCCCATCTCATAGTTTTCGGATATGTATGTCCATGGGGACGTCCATATTGGCTCATTACAGGTAAATGCTCAGCTTTCTGCTGCACAGTACTTATCCTTGGCTAATCCCATTATCTGCAAGTCAACCAGACAGCATCTGTCTAATTGAAAACAGTAGGCTCTCTGCAGTCTCTGGTGACCAGAAACACCCACAATGCTCCTGGTAGCCAGAGGCCATGTGATTTGGGTTGCCTAGGCTTTGGGTAATAGTTTATTGCTTTTTATTCATAACACTCAGTACAAAGTTGGTGTATGCTCTATGCCTTTAATTTTCAGGGCACAAGCACATTTTTCCTCTTGAGATAATGAACATGTTACTGAAATGCATGTTATGTGCCATAGTGCGTTGCGTTGCTATTAAAGCTGATGTTGGCATGTGTTGTGCCACAACGCACAGCAATGCCCTACCATGCGCTGTGTTGCGCCACAACGCACAGTAATGCCCTACCATGCGCTGTGTTGCGCCACAACGCACAGTAATGCCCTACCATGCGCTGTGTTGCGCCACAACGCACAGTAATGCCCTACCATGCTCTGTGTTGCACCACAGTGCACTCTAATGCCCTACCATGCACTGTGTTGCACCACAACGCACACTAATGCCCTACCATGCGCTGTGTTGCGCCACAACGCACAGTAATGCGCTACCATGCGCTGTGTTGCGCCACAACACACAGTAATGCCCTACCATGCGCTGTGTTGCGCCACAACCCACACTAATACCCTATCATGCGCTGTGTTGCACCACAACGCACACTAATGCCCTACCATACACTGTCTTGCGCCACACCGCACACTAATGCCCTACCATGCGCTGTGTTGCACCACAACACACACTAATGCCCTGTCATGCACTGTGTTGCACCACACCGCACAGTAATGCCCTACCATGCGCTGTGTTGCGCCCCAACACACACTAATGCCCTACCATGCGCTGTGTTGCGCCACAACGCAGAGTAATGCCCTACCATGTGCTGTGTTGCGCCACAACGCACAGTAATGCCCTACCATGTGCTGTGTTACCAAAAATGGTGCATGTCCATTTATTTTTCTTGGTACATTGACAGTCCATTCTAATGAGCGGACAGCCTTGATGCACGTGGAAAAAAGAAAAAACAGATGTTGGGGCTCATTTACATATGCAGGTGTAATTTCTCACCCAATCGGTCAGCGGTGGATCGCTTTTCAGAGGTGATAAGTCGCCTCCTCACTGTTGAAACCCTACCAAAATGCAACCGCGTGTTGCCTGCGGTTGCGGCACAGCCCCATTCGTTTGCATGGGTCGAGTTGGTGGCCACACTGTCTGCCACACGTGACTTGTATAAATTTTGCATGTACCAACATGGTGGCTTGCTGGTTGGAAGATGCCATTTTTACCATCCCCCACCAGCCCGTGGCCTTAAAGCACCAGAACACCAAGATCTGAATGGGCCTTTAACAGCGTGCGATCGTGCGAGCAATCGCAAAAAAAAAGAAAACACGTGCCCCGGGGATTGACAAGTCAGGAGCACTTTCTGGGCCATGGGCATGATTCAAAAATGAAGGGGCCCATGAAACACATTGCACACTAGAGAGCCTGAAAACAAGTTTCAATGGGCCCTGACACATTTTTGTGGACACTTTTTTTCGCATGACACCATAGGGAATCCCATTCACATTTGCGTGTCATGCGAACACATTTTTGTGAACATGTTTTTTACATGACACCATAGGGCAGCCCATTCGCTTGAGGCCCCATTCACATTTGCAAGTTACGCTAACACGTTTTTGTGGCACGTTTTTTCACATGACACCATAGGGAATCCCATTCACTTGAGGCCCCATTCACACCTGCGCGTCACGCGAACACATTTTTGTGAACATGTTTTTTACATGACACCATAGGGCAGCCCATTCGCTTGAGGCCCCATTCACATTTGCAAGTTACGCTAACACGTTTTTGTGGCACGTTTTTTCACGACACCATAGGGAATCCCATTCACTTGAGGCCCAATTCATACCTGCGTGTCCTGCTAACATATTTTTGTGGACACTTTTTTCGCATGACACCATAGGGCAGCCATTCACTTGAGGACGCATTCACATCTGCTCGTTACGCTAACACGTTTTTGCGGCAGGTTTTTTTCACATGACACCATAGGGAATCCCATTCGCTTGAGGCTCCATTCACATCTGCACGTCACTCTAACACATTTTTGTGGACACGTTTTTCGCATGAGACCATAGGGCAGCCCATTTGCTTGAGGTCTCATTCACATTTGCAAGTTACGCTAACACGTTTTTGTGACATGTTTTTTCACATGACACCATAGGGAATCCCGTTCACTTGAGGCCCCATTCACATCTGCGCGTCACGCAAACACATTTTTGTGTGGACACTTTTTTCACATGACACCATAGGGAATCCCATTCACTTGAAGCCCCATTCACACCTGCGCATCACGCTAACATATTTTTGTGGACACGTTTTTCACATGACACCATAGGGCAGTCCATTCGCTTGATGTCTCATTCATGTTTGCAAGTTACGCTAACACGTTTTTGTGGCCTGTTTTTTCACATAACACCATAGGGAATCCCATTCACATCTGCGCATCACGCTAACACGTTTTTGTGGCACAATTTTTCAAACAGCATAGGGTAGTCCATTCACTTGGGGCCCCATCCACATCTGCGCATCACGCTAACACGTTTTTGTGGACATGTTTTTTCACGGCACCATAGGGAACCCCATTCAGTTGAGGCCCCATTCACACCTGCGCGTTAGGCTACCACGTTTTTATGGACACGTTTTTCGCATGACACCAAAGGGCAGCCCATTCGCTTGAGGCCCCATTCACATCTGCATGTCACACGAACACATTTTTGTGGACACTTTTTTTGCATGACACCATAGGGCAGCCCATTCGCTTGAGGCCCCATGTACATCTGCGCATCACGCTAACACGTTTTTGTGGCACGATTTTTCGAACAGCATAGGGTAGTCCATTCACTTGAGGCCCAATCATAACTGTGTGTTGTGCCAAGGTGTATTTTTCACCTGATGGCATAGGCCAGCTCATTCGCCTGAATGGACTGTCCTACACGCGACAGGCAGTAAACTTTTATTACACGCCAAAACTTGCGTTTCCTAACCACATGTGGGTTGTCATCAACAATTATTGGAACTGCAAGTGCAATGCGTGTTTCTCCTGCGTTCCCGGAACGTGTATATGTGAATGGGGCCCTAATGATAGGCAGTTCCTGTGCGCTTTTCTATGCCTGTCTGCTAGACACGGATCAATACACAAATCTGCGTCTAGAAGGCCGGGGAACCGGCGCTCCCGTAACCGTGCTAGCAGACGTCTCCATGGGTCACGCTTCCAGCGCTGGGGACCGTCTGCTTCACGGCTGTTACCTGGCCGACCGCTTTTTCTGATGACACAACATCCTCCATGTGTTGCCAGGCAACCTATGCAGAGGCGTTCGGTTGCATGCTGCATCGGACAACAGCCTTGGGGTGGTGGAGGGAGGGGGAATCCCTCGTAAAAAAGGGGATTTGTGAGCTGAAACGTGAGCCGGTCGGTTTATATCCAGAAGGCGGGGAGAGCCAGGGGGTCATCCGCTGGGTAATATGAAAATAAATGGAGTTTAATCCCCTCGCATATATATTCATAGACACGTGCAGCGAGGAAGATGGCAGCGCTGCGTCCTTTGTCTAACAACGACTCGGGACCACGAGGAAAAAAACTTTTCTGTGGCTGCTGATGGCAGTTGTGAGGCCTCCTCATATCCATCAAGTGAGCCCTGAGCAAGAGGAACCCCTCGGAGGGTTGTAAACCTTCGGTTTAGGTGGAAGCCAAGCCAGAAGTGTTTTGTTTTGGTTTTGGATAGAATAGGATAAGAATGAAACCCTTGTCGGGTCATTGAGACCCAGATAGAGAGAGATTTATTGCCACTTCCTGTTCCTGCGACAACACCTTCACCAGACAGGAAGTGGAGGGACATCTGCAGCAGCAATGCAGGTAGAGGAGGGGTGGGCAGCTGTGGCCCGCCAGCTGTTGTAGAACTACAAGTCCCATGAGGCATTGCAAAACTGGCAGTTACAAGCATGACTCCCAAAGGCAGAGGCATGATGGGACTTGTAGTTCACCAACAGCTGGAGGGCCACAGTTGCCCACCCCTGAGCTAGAGCATCTCTGTGTCATCATTCCAGACCCAGATCCTGTTACATTAAATAGAATAGAATAGAAGAAATAAATCCAGAAAGGGTGGTGGGAACCCCTCATGTTGGGCACGGCAAGTGTACAGACCCAGGAACTCAGCACAGGGATGGTGGGAACCCCTCATAATGGGCACAGAAGGTGTACAGACCCAGGAACTGAGCGCAGAGATGGTGGGAACCCCTCATAATGGGCACAGAAGGTGTACAGACCAAGGAAATCAGCACAGGGATGGTGGAAACCCCTCATAATGGGCACATCAGGTCTACAGACCAAGGAACTCAGCACAGGGATGGTGGGAACCCTTCATAATGGGCACAGCAGGTGTACAGACCCGGGAACTCAGCACAGGGATGGTGGGAACCCCTCATAATGGGCAAAGCAGGTGTACAGACCCGGGAACTCAGCACAGGGATGGTGGTAGCCCCTCATAAGGGGCACAGTAGGTGTACAGAGCCGGGAACTCAGCACAGGGATGGTGGGAACCCCTCATAATGAGCATAGGAGGTGTACAGACCTGGGAACTCAGCGCAGGGATGGTGGGAACCCCGCATAATGAGCACAGCAGGTGTACAGACCCAGAAATTCAGCACAGGGATGGTGGGAACCCCTCTTAAAGGACCCATCAGGTCTACCTACCCAGTAACTCAGCACAGGGATGGTGGGAACCCCTCATAAAGGACACATCAGGTCTACAGACCCAGGAACTCAGCACAGGGATGGTGGGAACTCCTCATAATGGACACGGCAGGTTAAAAAAACACACCTCTAATGCGAAGAATGATGTGAAAAGGGTACGTTTATGGGAAAGGGGGTTCTAATGTGATTGGGGGAACTCTGGTGTAATGGGAGCCTCTGATGTGATGTGGGACATCTAATGTGATGGCGGGACCTCTGGTGTGATGGGGGACCTCTGGTGTGATGGGAGGACCTCTGGTGTGATGGGGGACCTCTGGTGTGATGGGGGACCTCTGGTGTGATGGGGGACCTCTGATGTGACGGGGGACCTCTGATGTGACGGGAGATCTCTGGTGTGATGGGGGACCTCTGATGTGACGGGGGATCTCTGATGTGACGGGAGATCTCTGATGTGATGGGGGACCTCTGATGTGACGGGGGACCTCTGATGTGACGGGGGACCTCTGATGTGACGGGGGACCTCTGATGTGACGGGGGACCTCTGATGTTACGGGGGACCTCTGATGTTATGGGGGACCTCTGATGTGACGAGGGACCTCTGATGTGACGGGAGATCTCTGGTGTGACGGGGGACCTCTGGTGTGACGGGGGACCTCTGGTGTGATGGGGGACCTCTGGTGTGATGGGAGATCTCTGACGTGATGGGAGATCTCTGGTGTGATGGGAGATCTCTGGTGTGATGGGAGATCTCTGACGTGATGGGAGATCTCTGGTGTGATGGGAGATCTCTGGTGTGATGGGAGATCTCTGACGTGATGGGAGATCTCTGGTGTGATGGGGGGACCTCTGATGTGATGGGGGACCTCTGATGTGACGGGGGACCTCTGATGTGACGAGGGACCTCTGATGTGACGAGGGACCTCTGATGTGACGAGGGACCTCTGATGTGACGGGGGACCTCTGGTGTGATGGGGGACCTCTGATGTGACGGGAGATCTCTGTTGTGACGGGGGACCTCTGATGTGACGGGGGGACCTCTGATGTGACGGGGGGACCTCTGATGTGACGGGGGGACCTCTGATGTGACGGGAGATCTCTGATGTGACGGGGGACCTCTGATGTGACGGGGGGACCTCTGATGTGACGGGGGGACCTCTGATGTGACGGGGGGACCTCTGATGTGATGGGAGATCTCTGATGTGATGGGGGACCTCTGATGTGATGGGGGACCTCTGATGTGATGAGGGGGACCTCTGATATGATGGGGGGACCTCTGATGTGATGGGGGACCTCTGATGTGATGAGGGACATCTAATTTGATGGGGGGACCTCTGATGTGTGGGGATATCTCTGATGTGATGGGGGACCTCTGATGTGATGGGAAATCTCTGATGTGATGGGAAATCTCTGATGTGATGGGGAATCTCTGATGTGATGGGGAATCTCTGATGTGATGGGGAATCTCTGATGTGATGGGAAATCTCTGATGTGATGGGAAATCTCTGATGTGATGGGGAATCTCTGATGTGATGGGGAATCTCTGATGTGATGGGAAATCTCTGATGTGATGGGGAATCTCTGATGCGACAGGAGATCTCTGGTGTGATGGGGGGACCTCTGATGTGATGGGAGATCTCTGATGTGATGGGGGGACCTCTGATGTGATGGGAAATCTCTGATGTGATGGGAAATCTCTGATGTGATGGGAGATCTCTGGTGTGATGGGGGGACCTCTGATGTGATGGGAGATCTCTGATGTGATGGGGGGACCTCTGATGTGATGGGAAATCTCTGATGTGATGGGAAATCTCTGATGTGATGGGAAATCTCTGATGTGATGGGAAATCTCTGATGTGATGGGAAATCTCTGATGTGATGGGAGCTCTCTGGTGTGATGGGGGGACCTCTGATGTGATGAGGGACATCTAATTGGATGGGGGACCTCCAGGGGCGGACTGACCATTTGGAAACTCGGGCACTGCCTGAGGGCCCGGGGTCAGTAGGGGGCCCCATGAGATGCCCCTGGTACCTTTTTTCATAGGCTTTTTTGAGTTTGGGCAAGGACACAGGGGCCCCATGATACCCTATTGCCCGGGGGCCCCATGAGTTGTCAGTCCACCCCTGGGTACCTCTGATGTGACCGGAGATCTCTGATGTGATGGGTGGACCTCTGATGTGATGGGAGATCTTTGATGTGATGAGGGACATCTAATTTGATGGGGGACCTCTGATATTATGGGGGGACCTATGAAGTGACGGAAGATCTCTGATATGATGGGGGACCTCCTGATGTACAGGGGGGGCCTCTGATGTGATGGGGGGGACCTCTGATGTGAAGTCATGTCATCCTGGTGGTTGTGGATATCATCCCAGGCTCATCTATTCTCCACTGATAAGTACCATTTATGTTTTATGGTTTTCACATTTTAGACTGGGGGCGGGAGCTTGAGATTTTACATACTTTTAAAGGGTGCCACCACTGAACAAAGGTTGAGTAACACTGATGTGGAGATCTCATTGTCTTCTTGTATTCATGGTAGGATTGTACTGAGGGAGAGGAACAGTTCAAAGTCACTGTATAGAACTCCTATGCAGGAATCACTCGCACACCCTACAAGCTGCATGTAGAAATAAGGCTTCAATTCTTGTCCCATAGCCATAAGAGGAAGTGAGGAGATCCCTCCAAAGTGAAGGAATCCCTGGTAGTCACAGAACTAGTGTCCCCATTGGAAGATTTTTCCTCTAATCCTGTTCCGGTGACAACCCAGAATGTGGGATTATCTTTCACTTTCGGTGATAATGGTGATTATCTCCACTTTATCCAATTTAAAGGTTTTTCCTCTAGTTACACTTTAACTCCTATTTTGTGGTGTCACACAACTCTGCAGCTCTTGGAGTGAGCATTCTGTGCTGTATATTGCAGTGTTATCTGAGGACCTTTGTGCAGGGACTACATACATAGTTATTAGTCTACACAGCCATGCGTAGAACCGTGTCTCCCGCGCTGTCTCTGTCACTTCTTCGGACTATCAGCGTTGGGTTCACTTTATTGTAAATCACATAGCAAAACCATGTATCAGGGGTGGACTGACAACCCATGGGGCCCCCGGGCAATAGGGGATCATGGGGCCCCTGTGTCCTCGCCCACACTCAAACCACACCCAAAAAAGCCTATGAAAGGTACTAGGGGCATCTCATGGGGCCCCCTACTGACCCTGGGCCCTCGGGCAGTGCCTGAGTGCCCAAATGGTCAGTTCGCTCCTGGTCCAAAGTCAAGGTAAGGGTCCAAAGTCAAGGTAAGGGTCCAAAGCAGGGGCGGACTGACAACTCATGGGGCCCCCTGGCAATAGGAAATCATGGGGCCCCTATGTCCTCACCCACACTCAAACCATACCCAAAAAAGCCTATGAAATGTACTAGGGGCATCTCATGGGGCCCCTTACTGACCCTGGGCCCTCGGACAGTGCCCGAGAGCCCAAATGGTCAGTCCGCCCCTGGTCCAAAGTCAAGGTAAGGGTCCAAAGTCAAGGTAAGGGTCCAAAGCAGGGGCAGACTAACAACTCATGGGGATAGGGGATCATGGGGCCCCTTTGTCCTCACCCTCACTCAAACCATACCCAAAAAAGCCTATGAAAGGCACTAGGGGCATCTCATGGGGCCCCCTACTGACCCTGGGCCCTCGGGCAGTGCCTGAGTGCCCAAATGGTCAGTTCGCTCCTGGTCCAAAGTCAAGGTAAGGGTCCAAAGTTGGGGCAGACTGACAACTCATGGGGATAGGGGATCATGGGGCCCCTTTGTCCTCACCCTCACTCAAACCATACCCAAAAAAACCTATGAAAGGCATTAGGGGCATCTCATGGGGCCCCCTACTGACCCTGGGCCCTTGGGCAGTGCCCGAGTGCCCAAATGGTCAGTTTGCTTCTGGTCCAAAGTCAAGGTAAGGGTCCAAAGTCAAGGTAAGGGTCTAAAGCAGGGGCGGACTGACAACTCATGGGGATAGGGGATCATGGGGCCCTTGTGTCCTCACCCTCACTCAAACCACACCCAAAAAAACCTATGAAAGGTACTAGGGGCATCTCATGGTAAGGGTCCAAAGTCAAGGTAAGGGTCCAAAGCAGGGGTGGACTGACAACCCATGGGGCCCCCCAGGCAATAGGGCATCATGGGGCCCCTGTGTCCTCACCCACACTCAAACCACACCCCAAAAAGCCTATGAAAGGTACTAGGGGCATCTCATGGGGCCCCCTACTGACCCTGGGCCCTCGAGCAGTGCCCGGCTGCCCAAATGGTCAGTCCGCCCCTGCCATGTATGGATCCAAGTTTTGGCCAGCTGAAGTTTTGTGTGGATCTCAGGTTATCCTGTCAAAGCCACCTTCTAGCTCCTCGTTGGTCAGTGGAGCTCCCTATGCCAGGAAAAGGACCAATGAGAAAGATGAGTGTATGGAAGGGGAAGAGTCCAATCTCAGAACTGATTAGAAGAGTGACGATGAGCACATAACTTCAGCTGTCTGTACTTGTTGGTCTGATGATCATGCATTTTGTTTATTGTACAGTCTGCTTAGGTTGGTACTGAGAGGTTAACGTTCACATGTGTCCGACGATCACCCGTTAAATTGTCTGCCGATTTATCCCGGATACATCTATCTATGGAAAGGTCAGTTCACCCAGATGTAATATGTTAGTTATAGGTGGCAGATGGTGGGCTCTTATTTCTTGAGTGCTCCCTGGAAGAACTGAAATGCAGGGATGGTGGGAACCCCTCATAATGGGCACAGCAGGTGTACAGACCCAGGAACTCAGCTCAGGGATGGTGGGAACCCCTCATAATGGGCACGGCAGGTGTAAAGACCCGGAAACTCAGCTCAGGGATGGTGGGAACCCCTCATAATGTTCACGGCAGGTGTACAGACCCAGGAACTCGGCTCAGGGATGGTGGGAACCCGTCATAATGGGCACAGCAGGTGTACAGACACGGGAACTCAGATCCAATATCTCACCAACAGAATCTCTGAAAGGTAGCAGACATGGTCAGATGATTTATCTCTCTAAGTCCCACCAAGCAGTAGAAGTACTAAAGGCGGACTGACCATTTGGAAACTCAGGCACTGCCTGAGGGCCCGGGGCCAGTAGGGGCCCCATGAGATGCCCCTGGTACCTTTTTCATAGGCTTTTTTGAGTTTGGGCAAGGACACAGGGGCCCCATGATCCCCTATTGCCTGGGGCCCCATGAGTTGTCAGTCCGCCCCTGAGTACTAATCAGTCTCAGGTGGATAGACTGTTCACAATGTATAGAATTTTCTTCCATCGCTACAATTGTCTCATTAAATATCCAGAAGTTGCAGAGAATGCTCATCATGCAGCCAGTGTGATCCTCAGTGATTCCTGACGGTTCCAATGTATAGTTATGGTTTGCTGGGGAGAGCAGCAATTGCTGGAAAAAAAGAAATGTTGGCGTCAATCTCCCCCCACCACCACCACAGCATGTGAAAACAAAAAGCAAACAACAAGCTGCAGAATGTTCCGCCAATTTGCTGCTGGTGTAGGATGGGGGTGGGGAGACCACTGATAATGAAGTGGTGCAGGGCCCCTGACAGCTGCAGGTCAGAGGGGACTCAATAGTCCCATGTTTACCTTTTGTCACCAGTGACCCTCTCATTGTACAGGTCACATTACTGCCCCTGTCACTCAGCATACTGAGATCCCAACAAGTGTCACTGAGTCAGGAGCCGCTACCAGGCCCTGGGCTGTGGAGGCCTTCTTCTGACTCTTCCAGGCCCTGGGCTGTGGAGGCCTTCTTCTGACTCTACCAGGCCCTGGGCTGTGGAGGCCTTCTTCTGACTCATGTTTTACAGCTTTGCTCATCTTATCGCGTCTATGACATTTCTGCCATTGTAGTATTTACAAACTGCCATTTTTATCTATTCTAATGTCCTGTACTGTGCTCTGTAAATGTTGTCCTGATTGGTGGGGTGTTGACGTATACTCACAACAATGCAGTTGATTAGGAAAAAGTCCTAGGACATTACTGAAGATAAGGATAATATAAAGGGGATGGAAGGTGAATCCAGGAAAGTTATGATGTTAAGCGAGAATATGAAGGAGGGTGAGGAGTGAGAACAGGTAGGGGATTTGTAGGTCCGCAATTTCCCATGTCCCTGTCACTCTGTGACATGCTGTAATATATTGTGCAGCTATTTTTCAGTATTCTACTCCCACTGGAATGTGAAGTTTCCTCTTACGTTTTCCTTCAAGTGAAGTTCATCACGAGAGCATAGAGTCTCTGCAAGTGAATGTCATTCTCTTCTCTTTCTTCTTCTCTCTTCTATTTCACCTCCTTCATCTCCCATCTTCTTCTTCTCCCTTCTCCTTCTTCTCCTTCTCTCTTCAAATCTCTCCATTTCCTTCTCCTTCTCTTCATTCGAAGTGAAGTACTTTTCCTTCCTCTCCTTCTTCTTATTCTTCTCCTTCCTCTACTTCTCTTCCTTCTCCTCTAATCTCTGTCTCCTTCTCTTCCCTTGAAGTGAAGTCCTTCTCATCCTTCTTCTCCTTCTCATCCTTCTTCTCCTTCTCATCCTTCTTCTCCTTCTCATCCTTCTTCTCCTTCTCATCCTTCTTCTCCTTCTCATCCTTCTTCTCCTTCTCATCCTTCTTCTCCTTCTCATCCTTCTTCTCCTTCTCATCCTTCTTCTCCTTCTCATCCTTCTTCTCCTTCTCATCCTTCTTCTCCTTTTCATCCTTCTTCTCTGTCTCGTCCTTCTACTCCTTCCCGTCATTCTCCTCCTTCCCGTCATTCTCCTCCTTCTCGTCCTTCTCCTCCTTCTCATCCTTCTCCTCCTTCTCATCCTTCTCCTTCTTCTACTTCATCTCTTCCTTCTCCTTCTTATTTTACTTCTCTTCCTTCTCCTTCTCTTCTAATCTCCGTCTCCTTCTCTTCCCTTGAAGTGAAGTCCTTCTTCCCCTTCTTCTACTTCTCCTTACTGTCCCTTTCTTCTTTCTCTTCCTTCTACTTCTCTTCCTTCTTCTTCTTATTTTACTTCTCTTCCTTCTCCTACTCTTCCCTTGAAGTGAAGTCCTTCTTCCCCTTCTTCTACTTCTCTTTACTGTCCCTCTCTTCTTTCTCTTCCTTCTACTTCTTGCTTTACGTCTCTTCCTTCTACTTCTTCTTTTCCTTCTACTTCCCTTCTAATCTCTGTCTCCTCTTCCCTCGAAGTGAATTCCTTCTTATTCTTTTTCTTCTTCTTCTTCTTCTCCTTCTCATTCTCCTTCTGCTTCTCTTTCTCCTCCTTCTCATCTTTCTTCTCCTTCTCTTCTAATCTCTTCTCTTATCTTGAAGTGAAGTTCAGATGAAAGAGCAGAGTCTCCACTAGTGAGTATGCCTCTCTCCTTCTCTTCTTTTTTCTTTTTCTTCACTTCTCCTTCTAGTCTTACTCTCCTCTTCCCTTGAAGTAAAGTTTGAGATGAGAGCAGAGAGTCTCTGGAAGTGAGTTGCACTTACTGTGGAGTACTTGGGACTCTGCTTGGGTTTGTAGCTCTATTTGTGTTGGCCTGAATTTTTTGGATGTGTAAAGTCTGTTCAGGCTCAGGGTCTGTTGGTCTTTGGGTCTTTGAAGCATCTCCAGTCATGGGACCAGTTTGTAGCCTCTCTGTAAAGACTGGATAGTAGTTAGTTAGTTTCTGGGTGTTTATTATGTAATTGTTTCCATTCTCTGACTTTTCTCTATGAAATTGTTCATTATGTTCTTTTATTTGAGATTTTGTCAGGTCACATTATTGGGATTGGTGGATGGACAAGGATCTGATGAGTTGTTTGCAGGCCACATGGTTTAGATTGGTCCTTGTTGGTTAGTAAGGCTTTATGGTGGTATGAGTTGAAGCTGCTGTTTTTTTAGTGGTCCCAGTATGATAGTACCCTTTTCTGTACTGCAAGCTGTAAAGGGAATATGACCAGCAAGTATTGTTGGAGGTGCTACGATGGTCATTGTGGGGGGGGCGGGGTCCTGTAGAATTCCAAATGGACTATATCTGTTGGGCTAGAGTCCCATTTGGGTCTGAATAGGTGAGAGGGCCCCACACTACCATAACGGAGGATTAGGATGATGGGACTGTCAAAGATTTTAAGCCAGACTCTAATTGATGGTCCTGATGGTATAGAGCAGGGGACTCCAAACTTCCTAAGCAAAGGGCCAGTTTATTGTATTTCAGACCTTAGGGGGGCCAGGCAAAACAATGCACATCTTTGGTATTAAAGGAGGAATAGTGCCCCATCCTTGGTGTCAGTGGGAGGAATTGTGCCCCATCGTTGGTGTGAGTGGGAGGAAAAGAGCACCATTGTTGGTGTCAGTGGGGGGGTATAGTGCCCCATTCTTTGCATCATTGAGAGAGATTGCACCCCATCATTGGTGTGAGTGGGAGGAAAAGGGCCCCATTGTTGGTGTCAGTGGGAGGAATAGTGCCCTATTGCTTGTGTCAATGGGAGGAATTGTACCCCATCCTTGGCATCAGTCAGAAGATTTGTGCCCCATCATTGGTGTCACTGGAAGGAAAAGAGCCCCATTGTTGGTGTCAGTGGGAGGACTAGTGCCCTATTGTTGGTGTCATTGTGAGGAATTGTGCCCCAGCGTTGGTGTCATTTGGAGGAATAGTGACTCATCGATGTCAGTGGGAGGAATAGTGTCCCATCATTGGTATCAGTGGGAGGAATAGTGCCCCATCATTAGTATCAGTGGGAGGAATTGTGCCCAATCGTTAAGTGTCAGTGGGAGGAATAGTGCCCCATTGCTGGTGTCAGTGGCAGGAATTAGGGTCCATTGTTGGACTCCGTGAATGGCAAACTACCCCAGGGCCAGATAAAGATGATCAAAGGGCCACATTTTGGAGATCACTGGTATACAGACTCTGCATGCCTTGTCTTTCAGGGCCTCTGTCTCTCTTCTGGTTGGGTTCACTTCTAGGTACATATAGCTATTAGATTCATCAAGAGTGCAGTTTTTATATAGGAAGAACTCCTGATTAGTTTTGTGTTTCTTTTGGAACACTGTGTTTTTTGTGTTTTTTTGGGTTGAAAGGTAGTGCCCATGTCACATGGGTATTTTTCCCATGCTTGCAGAAATCCCAGTAGTTTTTCCACATAAATAAAGACCTTTATTTACGTTGAAATAAAGGGAATATGTTCGTCTTTCAAATAAATTAGAATACGCAATGAAAAGACTTTTGCAGAGGCCCCAGTCCGTCGGCGCGCACCACAATGCCGCACTAGACATCGCTGCCTCTCCAGACCCTCATTAAGTGCTGATATAAACACAGTAATTAATGTCTCTGCGCTCTCCTGAGGCTTCTGTGGCATCCCTTTGTGACTTTCTATTAAAGAGCAAACCCCTGGGTGCCGATTATCTTTCCTAATATAAAAAACCACTTGTTTTTGTTCTTCAAAAGTATTTTGGCAGTGGTAACATGATATAAAAGGGAGATCATTATAGTGAGAGAAACAGAGTTCAGCAATAGGTCTGCCTTCCGTTTTAGTTAAGAAGAGTTAAAGCTGAACTCCAGGCAAACCACCAGCCATACAGTATATTCCTTTAAAATATATATAATTTTACCTACATCTAGCGTAAGTTCCTAAATCTGTCTTTATATCATCCTGCTGTCCTCTACACTGCAGAAGTCATGATGGAAGAGGGTGGTGCAATGCTAAGGTCCGATCAGGCTCTGCTGCATGCACGTTAGTGGTTAGCACTTCAGCCCTCCAGCACCAGGGGCATCAGTTCAAATCCCAACCATGGCACTATCTGCATGGAGTTTGCATGTTCTTCCTGTGGTTGTGTGGGTTGCCTCCCGCATTTCAAAGACATGGCCCCTGTCTAAGTTGGCCCCAGTATGCATGTATATTTATGTATGTGAGATATAGGCTTTAGATTGTAAGCTCCTTGGGTGCAGGAACTGATGTGATTGCACAATATATGAAAAGCGATGAGCAAATTGTTGGTGCTATATAAACACACTATATAAATAGCTTTCACTCTAAGGCAGGCTTTCTCAACCAGCATTCTATTGAACCCTAGGGTTCCTCCAGAGCAGTGGTTCTCAACCTTCCTAATGCCGTGACCCTTTAATACAGTTCCTCATGTTGTGGTGACCCCCAACCATAAAATTATTTACCCAGTAATTATAATTCATGAGTGTCGTTTTACCTCCAATACTGCTGCTTTCAACACAGTAGCTGCTTCTAACAGAGTAGCTGCTTTCAACACAGCAGCTGCTTTCTACACAGTAGCTGCTCTTTACACATCGGAAATATGTGTTTTCTGATGGTCTTAGGGGACCCCTGTGAAAGGGTCGTTCGACCCCCAAAGGGTTCGCGACCCACAGGTTGAGAACCACTGCTCCAGAGCTTGCTAGAGGTTCCGTGATCAAGTTCTGTGACTCAGATAAGTTACCAATGAAACCAAGGATCTTTTTAGCTATATGAAAGAGAAGGATTATTCCCACGGTCCCCAAATGTAGGGAACATTCTTCTCATGGACCATCGCACCAATGTACAGTGAGCTGTAGATGCGGTCATTTTTATCAGGGCGTTTCTGAGTCTAGAGTAATATTCGAAGAGCTAGAGGTTCCGTGAGCATGTTCTGTGACTCAGATAAGTTACCAATGAAACCAAAGATCGTTTTAGCTATATGAAAGAGAAGGATTATTCCCACTGTCCCCAAATGTAGGGAACATTCTTCTCATGGACCATCACATCAATGTACAGTGAGCTGTTGATGCGGTCATTTTTATCAGGGCGTTTCTGAGTCTAGAGTAATATTTGAAGATGTAGAGGTTCTGTGAGCAATTTCTGTGACTCAGATAAGTAGTTACCAATGAAACCAAGGATCGTTTAGCTATATGTAAGAGAAGGATTATTCCCACGGTCCCCAAATGTAGGGAACATTCTTCTCATTGACCATCACACCAATGTACAGTGAGCTGTAGATGCGGTCATTTTTATTAGGGCGTTTCTGAGTCTAGAGTAATATTCGAAGAGCTAGAGGTTCCGTGAGCAAGTTCTGTGACTCAGATAAGTTACCAATGAAACCAAGGATCGTTTTAGCTATAGGTAAGAGAAGGATTATTCCCACTGTCCCCAAATGTAGGGAACATTCTTCTCATGGACCATCACACCAATGTACAGTGAGCTGTAAATGCGGTAATTTTTATCGGGTTTTTCTGAGTCTAGAGTAATATTTGAAGAGCTTTTCCATATTAAAAAGGTTGAGAAAGTTTTCCCTAAGATCTCTATCCCTCAATCATTTACTCGGGCCGATTTAGACAGGAGCTAATTACCCTACCAGTGGGTCTTTGGAGCGGATGAGGAAACCAATGCAAGCACAGGGAGAACATGCAAACTCCATATAGGTAGTGTCCTGGCTGGAATATGAACCAGCAACCCCAGTACAGCAAGGCAGATATCTTAACCACTAAACCTACAGACACTACTCTGCAGATCAGTGGTTGTCAAAATTTTTGAGTCCAAGGCCAATAGGTAAGCCTGGGTTTTGTTTAACTATGCCCCATAAGCCCCTCCCTTCTTAAATTTAGTCACACCCACTGTTCGCTGCAATCCTTTAGTGTGTACTATAAAATGCACCACAGAAGTGTGCGGGTTTGGGGGGAGGGCACAGGGGGCCCCGTGATCTCCTATTGCCCAGGGGCCCCATGAGTTGTTAGTCCACCCCTGGTGGGGACTCTGAGAGTTGGGAGGCACTGTGGAGTCTGAGAGCACTCTGGGTGATGGTAGACACTGTGGGAGGTTGGGGGTACTGTGGGATGCGATGCTGTTGAGGTTGGGGGTACCATGGAGATCGGGAAACTCTGCAGCAGACTGAGGGGCACTGTGGGTGGCTGGGAGAAACTATGAAGGCTGGGGGTTTTCAGAGGGGCAGGGGGCCAAGGCTAGGCAGCACTGTGGGATGTTGGTGGGCACTGTGGTACACTGTTGGAATTTGGGAGCACTATGGAGAGCTGGAGGCTCTGTAGCAGGCTGGGGGGGGGGGCACTATGGAGTTTGAGGGCTTTCAGGGAGCCTGTGGGCACTCTGGGAGCTGGGAGTCACTTTGGAGGATGGGGACACTCTGGTAGATGGGAGGCACTGTGGAGTCTGAGAGCACTCTGGGTGATGGTAGGCACTGTGGGAGGTTGGGGGGGGGTACTGTGGAATGCTGTTGAGATTGGGGAAAGCGGAAAACTCTGCAGCAGACTGAGGGGCACTGTGGGTGGCTGGGAGGAACTATGAAGGCTGGAAGTTTTCAGAGGGGCACCAAGAGAGGCTAGGCAGCACTGTGAGATGTTGGTGGGCACTGTGGTACATTGTTGGAATTTGGGAGCACTACAGAGAGATGGGTGGGGGGGGGGCACTATGGAGTCTGGAGGCTTTCAGGGAGCCTGTGGGCACTCTGGGAACTGGGAGTCACTGTGGAGGATGGGGGCACTCAGGTAGATGGGAGGCACCGTGGGGGGTTTAGTGGGAGGCTGTTGGAGGTTGGGGTCACTGTGGAGAGCCGGATGGTCTGCAGCAGATGGAGGGGCTGTGGGTGGAAGTAAGAAAATATGAAGGCTGAGGGTTTGTAGAGAGACTGGGGGCACCCTGAGAGGCTGGGAAGCACTGTGGGAGGATGGGGGGGCACTATGGAGGCTGAGGGCTTTCAGGGAGACTCTGGGAGTTGGGAGGCACTGTGGAGGCTGAGAGCACTCTGGTTGATGGCAGGCACTGTGGAAGGTTCAGGGGTACTGTGGGATACTGTTGAGGTTGGGGGCAGAAAACTCTGCAGCAGTCTAAAGGGTGCTGTGGGTGGCTGGGAGAAACTATGAAGGCTGGGGGTTTTCAGAGGGGCGGGGGTCACCAAGAGAGACTAGTCAGCACTGTGGGATGTTGGTGGGCACTGCGGTACACTGTTGGAATTGGGAGCATTACGAAAAGCTGGAGGCTCTGCAGAAGGCTGGGGGGCACTATGGAGTCTGAGGGCTTTCAGGGAGCCTGTGGGCACTCTGGGAGCTGGTTTTCACTGTGGAGGATGGGGTAGATGGGAGGCACTGTGGGAGGTTGCGGGGTTCGGTGGATGAGCCGGATGTTCTGCAGCAGACGCAGCAGACGGAGGGGCTGTGGGTGGCAGTGAGAAAACATGAAGGCTGATGGTTTGTAGGGAGATTGGGGGCACCATGAGAGGCTGGGCAGCACTGTGAGAGGATATGAAGGGGGGCACTATGGAGGCTGACGGCTCTCAAGGGGCCTTCAGGCACTATGGGAGCTGGGAAGAACAGTGGGAGGTTCAGGGACCAACAGCTGGCTGGATTCTCATGAGAGAGGAAGCCATGGCCCCACAGTGGGCCACAGTCCAGTGGTTGAGAACCTCTGCTGTAGATGACCAATCAATGTGTTGTCACATTAACATGCATTGCACTAAGGCAGCCCGTTCTTTATGGTTATGTGCGTTAATGTACTCATTTTATTCCTTACTTTATCCTGGGCTTTAGATACAATTTAGATACAGTTTCTCTATCTAGCGGTTATTTTGTTGATGGTGATGGATTGCGGTGAAGCAGCTCACCCTGTATGGGTCTGGCCTTCCTTCGGAGACATTGATCCATAGGGCCGGGGTGCAGCGTACAGATGCCAGACGCCGGCTACATATAGGGTGTATGCCTGGGAGATGTCAGCTAATTAATAGTATAACATTGAACCTTTCATAACGTGTTGTGGGAATCTTTCCACTACCTCATCTCTCAATATACAATCCCCCTTTTTTTTTTCGTATCCCCTGATAGGCTGCATCGCAGATGTTTTTAATTGTAGACAGTGGAATCAAAAAAAGCTCAAAAGGAAAAACATATTCCCAACAGAGGATACCCAGCTTTTCACATGAAAGTCTATCACACGGCGCTCCGACTGGTTACTGTTACCAGATTCCGATAATGATCCCTCCCGCTCACGCCTGGCGCGCACCTCATGCGGTACTTTAACCCTCACCCCGCCACCGCCACCGCCATAACTCTTACATCCGCCGCAGCTGCCATTTTGTTTTAGCCTTTTGGTCCTGGCTGCCGGTGCTCTAATAGAAGTGATTTTGGGATGTCAAGCGTGCATGCGTATGAAACGCGCATGGCGATTGCGGCGCACGCCAAAGTGAGGCCAATTGTTTTAGGGCCATTATTCATGGTTAAATTGGAACTGCAGGCAAAGGGTTTTTTAATTGTGGATACAGTTAAGGGAGGGTTATAACCCTTCAGGTGTTTTTTTTTATCATCCGTGTCCCATTGGGGAGATTTCCCTTTACTTCCTGTCCCATAGCCAAAACAGGAAATAATAGGAAATCTCTCCAATGTCAGGGAAATCCCTAGATGTCACCAGAACTAGTGTGATAGAGAGTTAAAACCCCTGTCAGTTGTTTTTCTATTTATTTTGCCATCTTTGTCCCATCGGGGAGATTTCTCTTCACTTCCTGTCCAATAGCCAAAACAGGAAGTAAGTGGAAATTTGTCCAAAGTGAAGGAAATCCCTAGCTGTCACCAGAACTAGTGTGATAGAGAGTTAAAACCCCTGTCAGTTGTTTTTCTATTAATTTTGCCATCTTTGTCCCATTGGGAGATTTCTCTTCACTTCCTGTCCAATAGAAAAAACAGGAAGTAAGTGGAAATTTGTCCAAAGTGAAGGAAATCCCTAGCTGTCACCAGAACTAGTGTGATAGAGAGTTAAAACCCATGTCAGTTGTTTTTCTATTTATTTTCTCATCTTTGTCCCATCGGGGAGATTTCTCTTCACTTCCTGTCCAATAGCCAAAACAGGAAGTAAGTGGAAATTTATCCAAAGTGAAGGAAATCCTTAGATGTCACCAGAACTAGTGCGATGGAGAGTTAGAAGCCCTGTCAGTTTTTCTATTTATTTTGCCATCTTTGTCCCATCAGGGAGATTTCCCTTCACTTCTTGTCCAATAGCCAAAACAGGAAGTAAGTGGAAATTTGTCCAAAGTGAAGGAAATCCTTAGATGTCACCAGAACTAGTGCGATAGAGAGTTATAAGCCCTGACAGTTGTTTTCCTATTTATTTTGCCATCTTTGTCCCATTAGGTAGATTTCCCTTCAATTCCTGTCCAATAACCAAAACAGGAAGTAGAAATTTCTCCAAAGTGAAGGAAATCCCTAGCTGTCACCAGAACTAGTGCGATAGAGAGTTTTAAGCCCTGACAGTTGTTTTTCTATTTATTTTGCCATCTGTGTCCCATTGGAGAGATTTCCCTTCACTTCCTGCCCAATAACCAAAACAGGAAGTAAGTGGAAATTTCTCCAAAGTGAAGGAAATCCCTAGCTGTCACCAGAATTAGTGTGATAGAGAGTTATAAGCCCTGACAGTTGTTTTTCTATTTATTTTGCCATCTGTGTCCCGTTGGGGAGATTTCTCTTCACATCCTGTCCCATAGCCAAAACAGGAAAACTCCAAATTAAGGGAATCCCTGGTTGTCACCAGAACTAGTGTCCCCAAGTTGAAATGAATGCACACCATTTTTTTCCTTTTGAATAGAGTAAAGGAGGGTTATAACCCATCAGTTTTTTTTTTTCTTTTGATTTGTGTCCCATTGAGGTTTCCCATAGCCAAAACAGAAAATGAGAGGAAATCTCTCCAAAGTAAGGACATCTCTGGATGTCACCAAAACTAGTGTCCCCAAGTAGAACTGAACGCAAACCTTTTTTTTTCCCTTTTGAATAGAGTACAGTTTTTTTTTCATCATCTGTGTCCCATTGGGGACATTTCCCTTTACTTCCTGTCCCATAGCCAAAGCAGGAAATAATAGGAAATCTCTCCAATGTAAGGGAAATCCCTAGATGTTACCAGAACTAGTGTGATAGAGAGTTAAAACCCCTGTCAGTTGTTTTTCTATTTATTTTGCCATCTTTGTCCCATCGGGGAGATTTCCCTTCACTTCTTGTCCAATAGCCAAAACAGGAAGTAAGTGGAAATTTTTCCAAAGTGAAGGAAATCCCTAGCTGTCACCAGAACTAAGTAGAACTGAATGCAACCCTTTTTTTTTCCTTTTGAATAGAGTACAGGAGGGCTATAACCCATCAGTTTTTTTTCCTGGCCATTTGTGTCCCATTGGGAGGTTTCCCTTCACTTCCTGTCCCATAGCCAAAGCAGGAAATGAGAGGAAATCTCCCCAAAGTAAGGGAATCCGTGGATGTCACCATAACTAGTGTCCCAAGTAGAACTAAAGGCAATGTTTTCTTTTTCATTTTGAAAAGTTGTGACAGTAAGGGAAGGATATAAACCCTGTCAGTTTTTTTTTTTTTCCTCTGTGTCCCATTGGGGAGACTTCCCTTTTACTTTCTGCCCCATAGCCACAATAGGAAAAGTGAGGAAATCTCTCCAAAGTGAGGAAATCCCTAGTTGTCAACAGAACTAGTGTTCCCATATGAAGATTTCCTCTCTATTCCTGTTCTGGTGACAACTAAAAATGTGTGACTTTCTTTCGGTCCCCTGAGAGTGAATCTCCCTAATAGGGGCACAGACAGCAATAATCCCTCTCCACTATATCTAAAACCCAAAAGTTTTGCCTTTTAGTTATATTTTACCTCTAAATTGTTGAGCTGCAAAGGCTATTACAGAGTCATCTGTGGACAATTTTTGGTACTGTAGATTTTTTGGTGTTTTTTTTCCATTTCACTGGAATGTGCAGTTTTAAGGCTTGGCATGTTTGGTATCTACTTACTTGCATCCTCATCTTTTATATTTTCCCCAAAAAATGGGCATTATATTATGTCTGCATGCTCTAAAATAAAATTTTCACTGAAAATAGAGATTTGATAAAGCAGTCGTGTAAATATCAAGTGGTGTAAAAAATTCAACTGCTGCCACTTTTATTTTACAGGGCCTCTGACTCCCGAAAAATACGTAATGTTTTGAGGGTTTCCACTGATTTTCTTCCCAGAAAAACAATGTTGTTGCCCTGATGTTCAGAAACCTGCCCCCGTGCTGTGTGTCGTGTAAAAGGCTTTCGGGAGATGTAGTTCTGGGGATGTGCCCACGTTAGTAGGAGCAGCTGCCCCTGCAAGACTTGTATAAGTCAGGAGCAAAGGAAGGGTTGGGGGCAGGGGCGGACTGACAACTCATGGGGCCCCCGGGCAATTGGGGATCATGGGGCCCCTGTGTCCTTGCCCAAACTCAAAAAAGCCTATGAAAAAGGTACCAGGGGCATCTCATGGGGCCCCCTACTGACCCCGGGCCCTTGGGCAGTGCCCGAGTTTCCAAATGGTCAGTCCACCCCTGGTTGGGGGTAAGTTTGGTTAGTGGATGTACACCGTAAAGGGCTCATGGGAGATGTGTTTCTGGGGGTGCATGTTACGATCCTGCTGATGATGTCACAGGAAGTAATAAAAGCTGATGTACGCAACAGGAACTAGGTAAAAGAGAACAATAATGCTGGAATGTGCTCTATAGGGGGGTACGGGAGATTTGGGGTACTGCCTGCACTGTAATTGAGATGTCTAGTTTAGGACTGGCAGAAAAAAATCCTCCCTAGCAGTATATTATCTTTATAATCAAATTTAAAAAAAACGCATACAAATATTATGCAGTCTTCTATTCATCCACTGATTGGAGTTAACAGAGCTCAATAGCTCAAGCTGTAAGTTACGCACACAAGTACATAAGTCGGAGCAGTGATTCCACCCCTATCAGAAGCCTCAAAGCAGGCTGTGCTGTCATCTTAGATAACTCCTAGTTCTCTTGGAATCCTTTGTCATGTTTATTTGAAAAACAAGGAGTATACATGTACTAAAATAAAACCGATATAAAACGTACATTTTAAAATTTACCAATAACACTGACCCTAAGGTTTACCTGTAATAGAGGAGTGGAGTATATGTCTTCTAATGCCCCTTGTACTTCTCATTGATGCAGGCACATGGATAACATGCCTTATGCTGACCACCAGTGATCCTATACGTATAATGGTCTCAGTCCACCAACTATGCTGGGTGTCCAGTTTAGGAGACCAACTAATTAGTGAATGCTAATGCACGCAGGGTATAGGTACTCGAGTTGTCCCCAGAAAAAAGCTATAATTCATTGGAGTCCATTCCTGGTATGTGCAATAAAAACCATAGAAATCATATTCTAAAATCAATTCACTTGATCCTGCTTCCGCATTTTCAAAGGATGCAGCCTAGGATGGAGGGATTGTTGTAGAGGCTCCAGTTGGAAATATGTGACATGGTCAAATGGCTTTGTTCCAGAAGATAGGTGAGTTTGCTGTAGAGGACTTAGTTCATACTTTCTCTACCAAGGTTCCATGGAATTCTGAAGTTCCTCCAGAGGTTTCTGGGGGTTCTATGATGCTAGGTTGCTAGGGGCTCCACTAATATAAGGAGCATTCTTCCCAGTGGTCACCAATGTAAGGAACATTCTTCCCACTGATCACCAATGTAAGGGACATTCTTCCCACTGATCACCAATGTAAGGAACATTCTTCCCACTGATCACCAATGTAAGGAACATTCTTCCCGCTGAACACCAATGTAAGGAGCATTTTTCTGACTGACCACCAATGTAAGGAACATTCTTCCCATTGATCACTAATGTAAGGAACAATTTTCCTACTGACAACCATTATAAGGAACATTCTTCCCGCTGATCACCAATGTAAGGGACATTCTTCCCACTGATCACCAATGTAAGGGACATTCTTCCCACTGACCACCAATGTAAGGAACATTCTTCCCGCTGAACACCAATGTAAGCAGCATTTTTCCGACTGATCACCAATGTAAGGAACATTCTTCCCACTGATCACCAATGTAAGGAACATTCTTCCCACTGATCACCATTGTAAGGGACATTCTTCCCACCGATCACCAATGTAAGGGACATTTTTCCCACTGACCACCAATGTAAGGAACATTCTTCCCGCTGAACACCAATGTAAGGAGCATTTTTCCGACTGATCACCAATGTAAGGAACATTCTTCCCACTGATCACCGATGTAAGGAGCATTCTTCCCACTGATCACCAATGTAAGGGACATTCTTCCCACTGACCACCAATGTAAGCAACATTCTTCCCATCGATCACCAATGTAAGGAACATTCTTCCCACTGATCACCAATGTAAGGGACATTCTTCCCACTGATCACCAATGTAAGGAACATTCTTCCCATTGATCACCAATGTAAGGAACATTCTTCCCACTGATCACCAATGTAAGGGACATTCTTCCCACTGATCACCAATGTAAGGAACATTCTTCCCACTGATCACCAATGTAAGGGACATTCTTCCCACTGATCACCAATGTAGGGATCATTCTTCCCACTGATCACCAATGTAAGGAACATTCTTCCCACTGATCACCAATGTAAGGGACATTCTTCCCACTGATCACCAATGTAAGGGACATTCTTCCCACTGATCACCAATGTAAGGGACATTCTTCCCACTGATCACCAATGTAAGGGACATTCTTCCCATTGATCACCAATGTAAGGGACATTCTTCCCACTGATCACCAATGTAAGGGACATTCTTCCCACTGATCACCAATGTAAGGGACATTCTTCCCACTGATCACCAATGTAAGGGACATTCTTCCCACTGATCACCAATGTAAGAGACATTCTTCTCACTGATCACCAATGTAAGGAACATTCTTCCCACTGATCACCAATGTAAGGAACATTCTTCCCACTGACCACCAATGTAAGGAACATTCTTCCCACTGATCACCAATGTAAGAAGCATTCTTCCCACTGATCACCAATATAAGGGACATTCTTCCCACTGATCACCAATGTAAGGGACATTCTTCCCACTGATCACCAATGTAAGGGACATTCTTCCCACTGATCACCAATACTCCGGACGTCCGGCGAGAAAGACGTGCGTCGGCGAGCTCCTGCTCCCCTGGCCCCAATCCGCTGCCATCTGGGCAGCAGCGGACCCTAACGGGGGCCCCACGATCCTTCGGTCCCTGCTCATCAGCCAGGTAAGGCCACTGCACCTTTTCCCCGGACCTCCGGGACTTGCGGCCTACCCGGCACCCGAAGCCGCGGCCTCGATTTTTGGCGCGGCCGACCCGGATCGCCGGGCATCAGCCCAGGCCGCCGCTGCTCTGTTCCCCGGTCCCCGCCGATCAGCCAGCCTCCCCAGGGCCCCCCTCACTGGCCCTGGGTCCATCCCGACCACCGGGTACCAGCTCGCCCGGAGCAGCCACGTGCTCGTCAGCTCCGGCGCCCCCGCGCCCGATCCGCTGCCATCCGGGCCCCTGAGCCTGCTGCCGATGTCCCCACCAACACCCTGAAGGGGACACAGACACTCCGTCCCTCCAGCGGAGCTCCGGCGGTCCGAAGCGGCTTGAGGCCTACCACGGCACCCGAAGCCGCGGTGTTTCCTGCCGGCCGTGGCTGGAATCGCAGCGGGACGCCTCCGCTCCTCCGGGGAAGCTACCACCACCAGCACCAACGGTCCTCCTAACATAGGAGGGATCCACCTCCACCCCGACGCTCCAGGACATCAGGTACTCCACCAGGGGCACCCACTACCCATCAGGGAGCCCAACCACCATCCCACCGCCAGCCACCAGGGATCCCACCACCCACCAGAAACCCTAACCACCAGGGACCCCTAACCACCATCCCTCCAGGGATCGCTACTAACCCACCAGGGATAGCACGGCCACCATCCCACCAGGGATCCCCTGCCCTCCACCCCACCTGGGACTACCAGCCACCTCCCACTGCGTTTCGGACACTGCTTCGCCATCCCTGACCAGCACCCCCTCACCCACCCTGACCCTTCCTGCACCCCGCTCACCCCAACATGCCGCCCGCGCTCCTCCTCCTTGTCCTCCTCTCCTCCATCCCTAAAACCGCCTTCCTCTACCCACCCACCCCCGCTAAGCAGCTCTATATCGCCCCCTCACTTCTCCCCTCTCCCCACTACGGCACCCACCACCTCCTCCTGCTGACCCACTTGCCACCACTTTCAGACCCAAGCGCTCCTACACCTCCCGTTCCCACGCCACCTTCCTCACCCTCCTCCTTCTCATATCAGCTGGGGACATCTCCCCAAACCCTGGCCCCTCACCACCTCACACCCCCCCTAGAGCCCCCCCTGCTCACGCCAGCCGACGCGACCCCCTCAACCTCATACATGTACCCCTCCTCCCCATATCTATCCCCCCTCTCTCGGTTGCACTCCTGAATGCTCGTTCGGTTTGCAATAAGCTTACCGCCATCCATGACCTCTTCATCTCTCGCTCCCTCAACCTCCTAGCAATCACCGAAACTTGGGTACAGGCCACTGACTCCACCTCCCCTGCGGCACTCACTCATGGAGGTCTCATCTGGACCCATTCACCAAGACTGAGCGATCGCAGAGGTGGTGGTGTCGGCTTGCTCCTGTCACCGCTTAGCACCTTCCAGGTCCTCCCTAACCCACCCTCTCTTTCCTTCCCCTCCTTTGAGGCGCACTGCATCCGACTCTTCTCACCCACCCCCCTAAGGATCGCAGTGATCTACAGGCCTCCCGGACCCATAGCCCGCTTCCTGGATGACTTCGCCGCCTGGCTTCCCTTCTTCCTCTCCTCTGAGCTCCCCACCATCATCCTCGGGGACTTCAACATCCCCATCAACGACAACACCCCGGCTACTTCCCAATTCCTCCACCTAACCTCCTCTTTCGCGCTCACACAGCACACTCAATCCTCCACCCACCTCGGAGGGAACACCCTGGACCTCGTCTTTTCCCACCTCTGTACCCTCAACCAGTTCGCGAACACCCCCTTCCCTCTCTCCGACCACCACCTCATCACCTTCTCCATCTCCCCTTCCCCCAACTCCCCCCCTCAAAAACGCCAAACCATCACCAGCCGCAACCTCCGCAACCTGAACCCGGCCCCCCTCCACTCTGCCGCCGACTGCCTACACGACAGCATCCTCTCACTGTCATGTCCTGACATAGCCACCACCTTGTACAATGACTCACTGTCAGCTGCCCTAGACTCTCTGGCACCCCTTACCACACGCATCATCAAACCCAGACCGCTTCAACCCTGGCAGACCGACAGCACTAAACGCCTCAAACGTCGCAGTCGCGCACTGGAGAGACTGTGGCGCAAAACCAGGTCCCCTCATACTTTCTCCCTCTACAAATCTGCATTTCTTATCTACACCTCCTCCCTCCACGCCGCCAAGCAGGCCTACTTTGTTAACCTAATAAACACCCTCTCCTCCTGCCCCCGCCGACTCTTCTCCACCTTCAACTCCCTGCTCTCCCCCCCCCCTCCTCCACTCAGTACCTCTCTCACCGCCCACGAAATTGCCACCCATTTCCACAACAAGATTGACGCTATCCGTAAGGACATCGTCAACTTGCAATCTACCTCCCCACCTAGCCTCCTCGCCCCCGTCACCCCTTCATCTCCCCCCTCCTCTGCCCTCACAACCGCACTGCCCCCCTCCTCTCCCAATGCCCCGCCCACCATAACCCCCCCCGCACTGCACTCCCTCAGCCCTGTCACTACTGAGGAAGTCGCCAAAGTCATCTCAAAAGCCCGCCTCACTACCTGCCCCCTGGACCCTATCCCCTCTCAACTCCTCCGGTCACCCCCCTCTTCCCTCATCCGCTCCCTCACCCACATCTTCAATCTCTCCCTCTCTACTGGCGTATTCCCCTCCCCCCTAAAGCACGCGCATATCACCCCCATCCTCAAAAAGCCCTCCCTGGATCCCGCGGACCCCAACAACCTCAGACCCATCTCCCTGCTGCCACTCACCTCCAAGCTCCTTGAACGCTTAGTCTACGATCGCCTAAGCTCCCACCTTACTGACAATAACCTCCTTGACCCTCTACAGTCCGGCTTCCGTCCCCTACACTCCTCTGAAACCGCCCTCCTCAAAATCACTAACGACCTACTCAACGCCAAAGCCAAGGGCGACTACTCTGTCCTCCTTCTCCTGGACCTCTCTGCGGCCTTCGACACAGTTGACCACCCCCTCCTTCTTAATAAACTACTCTCCCTTGGCATCGGAGATGCTGCTCTCTCTTGGTTCTCATCCTACCTATCCCGACGCTCCTTCTGTGTCACCTACAATGGTGCCACCTCCCCCTCCCTCCCCCTCTCTGTTGGGGTCCCCCAAGGCTCTGTCCTTGGACCCCTTCTCTTCTCCATCTACACCTCCTCCCTGGGCAAACTCATACAATCTCACGGCTTCAACTATCACCTCTATGCTGACGACACCCAAATCTACCTCTCCACCCCTCACCTCACCCCCACTATCTCCTCCCGCATCACTCACCTCCTAAATGACATCTCCGACTGGATGTCGCTACATTTCCTCAAGATTAACCTCTCCAAAACCGAGCTTCTCGTCTTTCCCCCTGCCCACACCCCCCCCCCATCCTATCCATCATCACCAACAACTCCACTATCACTTCCGCCCCGCAAGCCAAAGTCCTTGGTGTCATTCTTGACGCGAACCTCTCCCTCCAACCGCATGTCAAATCACTCACAAACACATGCAGGCTCCATCTTCGCAACATTGCCAAGATCCGCTCCTTCCTCACCCCAGACACCACCAAACTTCTAGTACACTCCCTCATCATCTCACGCCTTGACTACTGCAACTCCCTCCTCACTGGCCTACCCAAGTGCAGGCTCTCCCCGCTCCAGACCATCCTGAACTCAGCTGCCAGACTCATCCACCTTACCACCCGCTCCACCTCTGCCACCCCCCTCTGCCTCTCCCTCCACTGGCTCCCGATTGCCCAACGCATCAAATTTAAACTCCTTACCCTGACCTACAAAGCCGTTCACAACACTGCCCCTGACTACCTCACCAATCTGATCACCAGGTACCACCCTACCCGTACCCTTCGCTCCTCACAGGACCTCCTTCTATCCTGCTCCCTGGTCTCCTCCTCCCATGCACGACTGCAGGACTTCTCCAGGTCCTCCCCCATCCTCTGGAACTCACTGCCCCAATCCATCAGACTGTCGCCTTCTCTATTCACATTCAGGCGCTCCCTCAAAACCCATCTCTTCAGGGAAGCCTACCCCACCCTCACCTAACGGCCATCCTCCCTCATTCCTCCTACCACTTCATCCCCCCAAGCCACTTCCTACTGTACCTTTACCCCCTCCCTCCTAGATTGTAAGCTCGTAAGAGTAGGGCCCTCTTACCCCTCGTACGCTGTCTGTCTTTGTTGTACTGTGCCATGTATTGTCCCCCCCTATTGTACAGCGCTGAGCAAACCCTTTGGCGCTATATAAACTCGTAGTAATAATAATAATAATAATAATAATCACCAATGTAAGGGACATTCTTCCCACTGATCACCAATGTAAGGGACATTCTTCCCACTGATCACCAATGTAAGAGACATTCTTCTCACTGATCACCAATGTAAGGAACATTCTTCCCACTGATCACCAATGTAAGGAACATTCTTCCCACTGACCACCAATGTAAGGAACATTCTTCCCACTGATCACCAATGTAAGGAGCATTCTTCCCACTGATCACCAATATAAGGGACATTGTTCCCACTGATCACCAATGTAAGGAACATTCTTCCCACTGATCACCAATGTAAGGAACATTCTTCCTACTGATCACCAATGTAAGGAACATTCTTCCCACTGATCACCAATGTAAGGGACATTCTTCCCACTGATCACCAATGTAAGGGACATTCTTCCCACTAATCTCCAGTGTAAGGGGCATTCTAGGAGGAGTTCCCAAAAACCCAAAAGACACTTCAAGGCTTATCTCATGTTTGAAAATGTAGTTTTTTCGGAATCGAACACTACTCTGCACACTCTAAGTATGATTTGCCACATTTCTGTCTTTCTGTCCTCATTTATATTAACAACATTGGCAACAATGCCCAAGTATACTGGCCGGTCATGTGAGCACTCAGAGCCCTGGTGGCCCTGGAAATGGTGGATTTCCTGCCATTCTATGGTGGTGGCCACCACTACAACTGATACCCACATCGGAACTAAGATTTACCGCTGGCTACAAAGTAATAATGTGCAGTATATTATAAACTACACTGATTTAGGGGTAAGGGTTGTGGAGGATGAGTGGGTGGGGGGTGGAGGATTAATCTTGGCTTCCACTTTCAGAGAAAACAATTCTGTCATTAGAAAGTGTGGGAAAGTTTTCTTCTAGGTCAGAGTTCTTCTTTAACTAAATTGGAAGTAAATTGAAACATCTGCTATTGTGTGGTTGCCATGGAGACTGACATTGAAATTCTGATTTGAATCTTTTTCTTCTGCGGGAAAAAAAAAAAAAAGAAGCAGCTTAACGTTGAACTTCAGACTCCCTTAAAAAGAAGCTCGGCTTAGAGGCAGTGGGCAGCAAAAGGAAAAGGGGCAGAAATAAAGAATCCAATGACCTTCCCAAAGTTTGGGTCACATGATGCAACAGGTTCCACCATTCAGTATCTGCTGATCTGGCAGAGTGTATATCCAGCAGTAAAGCTCCTCTGTGTAATATCGATGCAGTTTCCTGGAATATTTGTCCCAGTAACTGTCGCGGCGAATTAATTGTGCGGTCGTACGTGTGCATTTTCTTGTGGCGGCAGCTTTGGTGGATCCATAAACCTCAACAACACTGCCTATACAAACTTCTCAGACTCCTCGGGTCATTAATGGGCAAGGGAATTTAACCCCTTTGCTGCCAGAGCCTTTTTTATTTTTTGCATGCGTGCTAAAATATGCATTTTTAAAAAACCCAAAATATTTTAAATTTTTTCTGAAAGTGGAGGCCTTGTGCAAAAAAAAAGATGGTATTTGCAATTTTTTAAATATTAGTGCAATAATGTTTCAATTCTATTTTTCCAGTAAGAATACAGTCAAATAAATGTTATTGCGCGCACACCCAGTATAATATAAAAAAAAAAAAAAGATGGTATTTGCAATTTTTTAACTATTAGTGCAATAATGTTTCAATTCTATATTTTCAGTAAGAATACAGTCAAATAAATTGTATTGCATGCACACCCAGTATAATATAAAAAACGCATTTAAAAAAAATCTAAATGATATTTTCAGTAAAGAAAAATTCATTTAAATTCAATTTTCCACACACACACTTACGCACGCACACACACACACACACACACACACACATACTATATTATCAGAAACACACACTGTGAAAAAAGATCAGGATTATATTTCCTTTATAAAAAATGAATTCAAATGGAATTTACTACACACACACACACACACACACTATTTTATCAAATACACACACTGTAAAAACAAAAATCAAAATTATATTTCAATAAGAAATACCTTTTAGATCAAAGTTACTACAAAAGCAGACACACACATACACACACACACACACATACATACACACACATACACACACATACACACACATACACACACACACACATACACACACACATACATACACGCCCTATAATATCAAAAACACACACACAATAATAAAATAATTTTTTTAAAAATCAAAGCAATATTTGCAGTTAAAAAATACATTTAGATTCAATTTACTACAAACACACACTATATTATCAAAAACACACACCATGAAAAAAAATCTGAATTATATTTCCTTTAAAAAAAATTAATTTAAATGGAACTTACTACACACGCACACGCACTATTTTATCAGAAACACACACAGTAAAAACAAAAATCCAAATTATATTTCAATAAAAAAGACCTTTTAGATTAAATTTACTACAAATACACACACACACACACACCCTATAATTTAAAAAACACACACACAATGATAAAATAATTTAAAAAACAAATCAAAACGATATTTGCAGTTAAAAATATATTCAAATTAATTTTATCCCCACATACACTATAAAATATCAAACAAAAAATATCAAATCTATATTTTCGATAAAAATAAAAATATGGTAATTGCAATTTTTTTTTATGCCATACAACATTAGTGCAGTCATTTTTCAATTCTATATTTTCTGTAAAAATACAGACAAGTTTATTTTAATGCACAAGCACCCAATATAATTTAAAAGGAGAAAAATCAAATCTGTATTTTCAAATTAATTTTAGTGCACACACCCCAATACACTGTTATTTCAAAAACACAGTAAAAAAAATGAAAGCTATCTTTTCAATAAAAAAAAGTACATTGAAATTCATTTTATTGTGCCCACACAATAAAATATCAAATCTATACTTTAATAAATATTAAATTCAAATAAATTTTAGTGCACACGCCAATATAATATCAAAGACACACACACAATAAAAAAATTAAATCTAATTTAAAAATATAGATTTAGTGTACATACACCCAATATAATATAAAAAGTACACAATAAAATATCAATTCTATAATATTCGTAAAAAAATATCTTCCAAGTAATTTTATTAAAGCTGAGCAAATGGATTCCAAATATGTCAAGAGATAAAATTGTGGGCGGACGTGAAATGGTGACAATCTATAATTTCCAGAATTTTTCTTAAGTGATACTTTAAAAAAAAAAATGAATTTAGAGTTAACTGTAAATAATGGCCTTAAAATTATTCCTCACACTACAGTAATATATAAATTGTGGTTTGTGTACCCTGTGTGTCATGTGGTGGAGAGGGGGATTTTATTTTTTTTATTTTTTTAATTTCAGTTTTAAACATTTTTTTCACTTAACTTTATTGCTATCACAATGGGGCTTACAAGGTCCAGGTCATCTCAGCATTTTCAGAAGTAAAGTCATAGCCCAGATTTCCTATAAGATGCTAGTGATTATGTCAACCCATTACAAGCGACTCCTAACTGACACAGCAATCAAATTTTCCATCCAAAAAATTACAAATTGAATTTAGAAAGAAAAATAAATGTTCGGTGGATGCCATGTTTACTAGAACTGTAATAACACTGGCCCAATTGTGTGCCTGTTTGATAGCAAGCCTAGCTTAGCAAATGTCAACACATGTTCTTGTAACACAAATAAATACACTTCGTTCCGGCCAACACACACAGCAGATCGGCAAGTGCACATATTGGATGTGGAAGAGGTTCCAGGGCAAAGATGGACGCTTTGTTCTAGGCCGGATCCAGGACGTTGTGAAACATTTTTTCTGGTTTCTTCATTTTATTTTCTATATCATTGTAACTCAATGCAAGGCAAACCATTAAATATACAGCCGAAATTAGGGATGTCAATTGCACTAAGTTTTGTTGAGCTGCCTACACAAAATTTTTGTACAAAAAGATTTTAGAGCAGCCTTTCTTGGTGTCTTTACCTCCAAAGAAACCCTTGCAATCATTTTCAGGTCTCAAGGAATCCTTGGTCCATTTGTGATCATTGAGAATGCCCCTTACCTTGGTGTTGGTCAGTGGGAAAAATGCCCCCTCCCCCTACAGTGGTGGTCAGAATGCTGCCCCTAGAGCTCTGCCAAGTGATGTTGGACCTAGAATTATGCAGGCCCCATTACATGGGAGGTCAGTAAGCCAAGGAACCTCTAGCCACCTCTGGAAGAACCCTAAGGTTCTTGGTTGAGTACGGCTGTTTTATAGGGTGTTGATTTATGGTAGTTTATTTCGCTGAGCGCTTTGCATTTCTTTGGTAACATTTTTTAGTAAGCTCCTTCTACAGCTAGTAGAAATGATCCATCATGTAACCAACAACTCCGGGACTGTTGATCTCCTGGGTCCTTTTACAGCTAGTAGAAATGGTCCATCGTGTAACCAACAACTCCGGGACTGTTGATCTCCTGGGTCCTTTTACAGCTAGTAGAAATGGTCCATCGTGTAACCAACAACTCCGGGACTGTTGATCTCCTGGGTCCTTTTACAGCTAGTAGAAATGGCCCATCGTGTAACCAACAACTCTGGGACTGTTGATCTCCTGGGTCCTTTTACAGCTAGTGGAAATGGCCCATCGTGTAACCAACAACTCCGGGACTGTTGATCTCCTGGGTCCTTTTACAGCTAGTGGAAATGGCCCATCGTGTAACCAACAACTCCGGGACTGTTGATCTCCTGGGTCCTTCTACAGCTAGTAGAAATGGTCCATCGTGTAACCAACAACTCCGGGACTGTTGATCTCCTGGGTCCTTCTACAGCTAGTAGAAATGGTCCATCGTGTAACCAACAACTCCGGGACTGTTGATCTCCTGGGTCCTTCTACAGCTAGTAGAAATGGTCCATCGTGTAACCAACAACTCCGGGACTGTTGATCTCCTGGGTCCTTCTACAGCTAGTAGAAATGGTCCATCGTGTAACCAACAACTCTGGGACTGTAGATCTCCTGGGCCCTTCTGCAGCTTTTGCTGTGTCTTCCACTGGCTTTGGTGGAAACTTTTGGAGTTCCTGAGAACTGGGATGCAGTAGGAGGGTGGACAACTTGCGCTTAAAGTGGGAGGGGCTTACAGCATAGGTCTGTGTAACGGAACCGACCCAGTCTTGGGTACTTCCATTATATTACCGCTTCCCCATCCGAACACTGATCTCAGACACCACAGATTTGAAGTAAGCCAGAAAGTAGACTAGTTTATTTGAACACAGATACAAGATATAGACACTCAAGGGACAAATACCCCCTCCCTGCATAATGTCACAGGGCGGGGAAATCTACATTTAGTAACAAGAGACACACAGGTATTCAAACTTCACTCCAGCAGACAGTTCCCTCAGAAGGGAGGGCTGCTGGAGACAACCCCCCACCAAGCCAATGCACATAAACACATACATCCAGGGGCGGACTGACCATTTGGAAACCAAGGTCAGTAGGGGGCCCCATGAGATGCCTTTTTCATAGGCTTTTTTGAGTTTGGGCAAGGAAACTGGGGCCACATGATCCCTTATTGCCCGGGAGGCCCCATGAGTTGTCAGTCCGCCCCTGCATACATCCTATAATAGTTTGCTCCCAAGCAAGACAAACAATAGAACAATGGGATGCAACCACATAACACCAAACAATCCACAACCCCCAGCTATCTCCTAGACCAGTGGTGGGTAACCTTTTTTTTCAACTGAGACAAATCTCGCCAAAACCACGATTGAAATTTATTTTGAGAGCCACATTTTTAAAACTGAAAATACATAGGATGGTACACTGTTTTTAGTTTCAATAAGTTTTTATAGTAATTCATCCCCCATAGTAATTCATCCCCCATATAGTAATTCATCCCCCATATAGTAATTCATCCCCCATAGTAATTCATCCCCCATATAGTAATTCATCCCCCATATAGTAATTCATCCCCCATATAGTAATTCATCCCCCTTAGTAATTCATCCCCCATATAGTAATTCATCCCCCACATAGTAATTCATCCCCCACATAGTAATTCATCCCCCCTATAGTAATTCATCCCCCATAGTAATTCATCCCCCATAGTAATTCATCCCCCATAGTAATTCATCCCCCATATAGTAATTCATCCCCCCTATAGTAATTCATCCCCCATATTAATTCATCCCTCATATAGTAGTAGTAAGTAAGTAGCAAGTAGTAAGCCAAGTCCCCCCTGTGTCAATTCACTTACCTTTGCTCCGCGCGTTCCTCTCGCCGTGTTCCCGCGGCGTTCCGGTCTTCAGGGCGGACTGTGAGAGGAGCCTAGCTCCTCTCACGTTCGTCACGCTGCCCCGCCTACACACATCCTGACAGCCAATCACTGGCTATCAGGATGTGAGTGGCAGCGAGACTGGCCAATCATTGCATTTGAGCGCGCTGCCCTGGCTGTTTTTTTTTTTTGGATCACGCTGCAGAGTCCCTGCCGCCCGAGAGGAGGGAGGGGAGCGGGCGCCCGGCACACAAGAGCCGCATTAAAGCGTGTAAAGAGCCGCATGTGGCTCGCGAGCCGCGGCTTGGCGACCACTGTCCTAGACATATCTACACAATACTAGGACAGATCACCCTGTACCCCTAACAGGCACAGGGTGACTTACACATAAGAGGGATATGGCGAGCTGACACAGGGGTCTACCCACAACCCAAAGTGAGCTGGGTTCCATGGGCCCCCCACCCAAAGTGACTCCCGTCACAGTCTGTAGCAGTCTTTTTTTCAAATTTTTTTAGCCCAGAAGAACCCTTGAAATAATGTTCAGGGCTCGGAGAACCCTTGCAAAAAATAATTGGTGGTCAGAGAAAAAAGTGCCCCTTACACTGATGGTCAGTAGCAAGAATTCAACTATTAAAGTGGTGGTCAGAATGCAACTCCTACGGACGGATAAAGATTATTGGCTTCATGCAACTGGCTCTACCAAGTGGAATTGACCCTGGAACTATGAAGACACTATCAAATGGAAGGTCAGTCAGCCACAGCTCAAAGAATCCCTACACTTGGAGGAGCCCTAGGGTTCCATCAACCCTAGTTTACAATGGCTGGTCTTCAGAGACCACAGACCATTCTGGTGACACTGATGATATTTGCTCATTACAGCTACCACCTGGAATATGTAAGGCATACCTTCCCTGCTAAACTCTTACTGTTGCTGGCAGTACCAAATTAACACCAATCAGGGTTATTGGCCCTGTATTGTACTTGATGATGCTGCAACAGCCTGAGTGTCAGGAAAAAGAGGCTGTGGGACAGCCTTGTGGGAGCCTACGGGAGGAGGGGATTAGGTAATTTAAAGTCCTAAATTCGGTTCCCTTGGTATATCTTGTCTCCAAATATCACCCAAACCGTACTCTCCGCTCCTCGCACGACCTCCTTTTGTCTAGCTCCCTTGTCTCCTCCTCCCATGCTCGTCTCCAGGACTTATCCAGAGCTTCCCCCATCCTCTGGAACTCTCTATCCCAATTTATCAGACTATTGCCTACTCTGTTCACTTTTAGGCGACCTCTGAAAACCTATCTCTTCAGGGAAGCCTATCCTGCCCTCAGCTAATAATGGAATCTTCTACTCCTCCTACCAGTCCATCCCACACAGTTACTACCTTTTGTACCACTAGCCCCTCCCTCTTAGATTGTAAGCTCCAAGGAGCAGGGCCATCCTATCGCTCTTGTATTGAACTGTATTGTTGCTGTATTGTCTCCCGTTATATTGTAAAGTGCTGAGCAAACTGTTGGCGCTATATAAATCCTGTATAATAATAATAATAACAAGCATTTACTGCTCGCAGTGCGGGGGAACCCCAGTGCAAGAGAAGTTTTTTTGTTTTACCTGGAGTTCAGCTTTAAGTAGAACTTTCTTTGTCCATCATGAACGTTTATTTTATATATGATATGCGGTAGGGCATAAACATTACATCAGTTCCATGCATCCCAAAATGGAGCATTAAAATTTGATCCATTGACATACCAGTTAAACATGAATATGAAGGTCTTTTTGGCAAAATTGGTCAAGTCACTGATGTTGCAAATGTCATGAACTGTTTTTGGAATTTCCGTAAGAATGTTCAAATCAAATTCAACCCATGTATGGCCAGCCTTACTTCCGTATTGGGTTTACATTGTAACATCTTGTGTTTTGATGGTTTTATTGTTGCAGTTTTGTAACACTCACTTATCGCCTGTATATTTACCCAGACTGCAATTTAATTGCATACGTGTTTGGAATTATCTGGAGGCACATACAAGGACAAATACAGTATGTACAAAGTTCAAACACTAGTCATTTGCAAGTTACTAAAATGTATACTGGGTGTTCTGTGTTTGGAAATAATGTAGAGCAGCCACTCTCAACCAGGCTTCCTCCAGAGATGGCTAGGGGTTCCTTGAGCTGTGGTTAACTGACCTCCCACCTGATGGTGCCTGTATAGTTCCAGGTCCAATACCACTTGGCAGAACCTGAGACATGACTGTAAAGGTGGCATTTTTATGTAGATATCAATTTTTACACCTTACAGCAAATGAGAATAGAATGTCCTTGGTTATCATATTATAGAGCGTGTTATGATATCAACACAATTTGTCATCCATTTACCTATATAATAATTATATCGACAGCAATTTAGTAGTCCCAGAAAGTTGACAATTTACGCTCTTTCCTACTTGCCCAAATGGGAGGGACTGAAAGTTTGAAATTAACAGGGTCTTCTCATCATAAAGGCGGCATTCTGACCACCACTGAGTATTTATCCTACTGAACACAACCAATGTAAGTGGCATTTTCCCAATGACCACCGTTGTAAGCGGCATTCTTATCACCAACCACCATTGTAAGGGACATTGTTCCAACTGATGACCAATGTAGGGAGCATTCTTCCCACTGATCACCAATGTAAGGAACATTCTTCCCACGGATCACCAATGTAAGGGACATTCTTCCCACTGATCACCAATGTAAGGGACATTCTTCCCACTGATCACCAATGTAAGGAACATTCTTCCCACTGATCACCAATGTAAGGAGTATTCTTCCCACTGATCACCAATGTTAGGGACATTCTTCCCACTGATCACCAATGTAAGGGACATTCTTCCCACTGATCACCAATGTAAGGGACATTCTTCCACTGATCACCAATGTAAGGAACATTCTTCCCACTGATCACCAATGTAAGGGACATTCTTCCCACTGTCCCCCAATGTAAGGAACATTCTTCTCACTGTCCCCCAATGGAAGGAACATTCTTCCCACTGACACCAATGTAAGGAACATTCTTCCCACTGATCACCAATGTAAGGAACATTCTTCCCACTGTCCCCCAATGTAAGGAGCATTCTTCCCACTGATCACCAATGTAAGGAGTATGCTTCCCACTGACCATCAATGTAAGGAGCATTCTTCCCACTGACCTCCAGTAAACTGGTTTTATCAAGGGTTCCTCAAGGCATGAAAATTATTTCAAGGGTTCGACCACTGTAAAGGGAACATTCTTGCCACTGACCCCCAAAGTAAGTAGTATTCTTCTAACTAAGCACTAATGTAAGGGACATCTTCTCAATGACCACCAATGAACTTTTAGTAGGGGTTCCCTGAGACCTGAAAATGATTGCAGAAGTTCCCTTCGAGTATAACGTTTCAGAAAAGCTGTGTGTTGAGTGATGCACACGCAGTGGCTAATAGGCAAATTAAACAATTTATATATAGATATTAATTTAAAAAACCATCATAGTACAACCCCACCCTATCATTTTTTGCCACAGCTTTTTTGGGGAAATTAAGAAACATGCTGGTATTGAGGAGGGTTAAAACATGGAGCAACATGAGATTATAATCAAGCAACTGATCAGCAGATTGCACAGCTAAAGTCTGCCCCACCTTGTGGCCAGCAGGAAAGCATAACTAAAGGGATATCAGGGATTTGTTCTTTTACAATATATTTAGGAATAGCCCTAGAAGTCACTGCCAAACATGCCAAAGAGCAAAAATGATTGATAGCAGAGAAGGCTAATAGTTGTGAGAAGAAGGCCAGAAACAGTATGAATCAGTAGGAAAGGGGTTTGAAGATAGTTGAAACCATTGCAACAGGAAATGAAGACAGGTCCAAGATAGCTGCTGCAGATTCAAAGGATTACAATGTGGAGATGCAAGTTTGCAGGGAATTGAGAGAAATTGCTGTAAGTGTGGTGGGAGGGTAGTCTGACTCAAAACTGTGATGGAAAGTGCACTCTGATGTGGGACTTTGATGAAGAGGGACTCTGATGGAGACCCTAATGTAAGAGGGATTCTTATAAACGGGGGACTCTGATGGGGACTATGATGAAAGGGAGACTCTGAAGGGGACTCTAATGCAGGGAGAACTCTGATGGGATCCTAATATACCAATATAATATATTCATACATTTTGCAGAACCCTGGTATAGTGGATCATGGGTGGTCTTTGTACCAGTGGTTCCTCTCTGTTGCCTCTCGTAATTGTAGGATCATCAAAGTCCTCTGGTTATTTGTGTCTAGGTGGAGCAAAGGGTCTCTGGGCACAGACCTGAAGCCGAGCAGAATTTCCACTTCCATGCAGAGCTCTGCGGATATGGATTTCAGAATTCCCAGAATCCTTTTTAAAGGAAGCCAGACTTTGGCATTGACAAATGTGCTCAGCCACCAGACATTCCTCAGATGTTCCTTCCCTCTCATTGATAAAGGGCCAAACGGTTTTCACACCTTCCTGGCCACAACCACTTCCCACTCAAGAGGAAAGAGATTAACTCTCATATGGGGACAAGTTGAGAGCTACGTACCCAGTGGGGGTCAACTCACTTGATATAGGAGCTTCAAGTTTGGTCCCTGACATCACTAAAGGGCCAAACATAATTTTAATTGAATATTATGATATGTGAGATAGTCAGAGACTGCAAACGTGAGACAGGAGACAGTCAGAGACTGCAAACATGAGACAGGAGACAGTCAGAGACTGCAAACGTGAGACAGGAGACGGTCAGAGACTGCAAACATGAGACAGGAGATGGTCAGAGACTGCAAACGTGAGACAGGAGACTGTCAGAGACTGCAAACATGAGACAGGAGATGGTCAGAGACTGCAAACGTGAGACAGAAGACAGTCAGAGACTGCAAACGTGAGACAGGAGACGGTCAGAGTCTGCAGACATGAGACAGGAGACGGTCAGAGACTGCAAACGTGAGACAGGAGATGGTCAGAGTCTGCAGACATGAGACAGGAGACGGTCAGAGACTGCAGACGTGAGACGGGAGACTGTCAGAGACAGCAGACGTGAGACAGGAGACGGTCAGAGACTGCAGACGTGAGACAGGAGACGGTCAGAGTCTGCAGACATGAGACGGTCAGAGACTGCAGACGTGACACAGGAGACGGTCAAAGACTGCAGACGTGAGACAGGAGAGGGTCAGAGACTGCAGACGTGAGACAGGAGAAGGTCAAAGACTGCAGACGTGAGACGGGAGACTGTCAGAGACTGCAGACGTGAGACGGGAGGCGGTCAGAGACTGCAGACATGAGACAGGAGACGGTCAGAGACTGCAGACGTGAGACGGTCAAAGAATGCAGACATGAGACAGGAGAAAGTCAGAGACTGCAGACGTGAGACAGGAGACGGTCAAAGACTGTAGACATGATACAGGAGACGGTCAGACACTGCAGTCATGGTACAGGAGTTGGTCAGAGACTGAAGACATCTCTTAGATTGTAAGCTCCAAGTATCTGTATTGTCTCCCATTATATTGTAAAGAGCTGAGCAAACTGTTGGCGCTATATAAATCCTGTATAATAATAATAATAACGATACAGAAGACAGTCAGAGACAGCATACATGCTACAGGAGACAGTCAGAGACTGCAGACTTATTACTGGAGACAGTCAGAGACTACAGACTTATTACAGGAGACAGTCAGAGACTGCAAACAGTACCGGAGATGGTCCGAGACTGCAGACATGCTACAGGAGATGGCCAGACACTGCTGACATGGTACAGGAGATAGTCAGAGACTGCAGACATGATACAAAAGACAGTCAGAGACAGCATACATGCTACAGGAGACAGTCAGAGACTGCAGACTTACTACAGGAGACGGTCAGAGACTGCAGACATGGTACAGGAGACGGTCAGAGACTGCAGACTTACTAAAGGAGATGGTCAGAGACTGCAGACATGCTACAGGAGACGGTCAGAGACTGCAGACTTACTACAGGAGACAGTCGGAGACTGCAAACAGTACAGGAAACTGTCAGAGACTGCAGACATGCTACAGGAGATGGTCAGAGAATGCAGACATGCTACAGGAGATGGTCAGAGACTGCAGACATGCTACAGGAGACGGTCAGAGATTGCAGACATGGTACAGGAGATGGTCAGAGACTGCAGACATGCTACAGGAGATGGTCAGAGAATGCAGACATGGTACAGGAGATGGTCAGAGAATGCAGACATGATACAGGAGACGGTCAGAGACTGCAGACATGCTACAGGAGATGGTCAGAGAATGCAGACATGCTACAGGAGACGGTCAGAGTCTGCAGACATGATACAGGAGACGGTCAGAGACTGCAGACATGACACAGGAGACGGTCAGAGACTGCAGACATGATACAGGAGATGGTCAGAGACTGCAGACATGACACAGGAGATGGTCAGAGACTGCAGACATGATACAGGAGATGGTCAGAGACTGCAGACATGCAATGTTACAAATTAGAGCATATTCCAGTATTTCCTGAGCCTAGAATATACAAGAAAATCCATTCAATGGATTTTGAATCAGGGGGAATGTTCTGCAATTGCAATGGTGTGAATGGACCCTTCTAGGTGGTGCATTATCTGATCCTCATAGAGGGCCTGTTGTAACGCTTTATGTCATGAGTCATCCAATGCACATTGTACGCTCCCCACCCACTGTGTGTGCTTTGTTGCTGACCCAGGTGACCCCAGCCTGGTCTCAGTCTTTGACACTTGTTTGAATATCTGAGCTATTAATGAATCATACATGTAATTAAAGTGGTGTTTGAGATAAAGTGACAGGGCCTGCAGGGAAAAGCACCTTTATGATCTGGGATTTAGACTACATTTAAAGAGCACTTGTCAAGTGAGGCACAGCTTCCAGCTCTCCTAAAGTCATTTGTTTTATATAGTATGTTTGACACCATGTTTGGCTGTATAAAATATCTGAGCCTGGTTACCATGAATCCAGAGGGTGCCCCTGTCTGGCTATCATGGATGTAGGCCATGCTGCTGCCTGCCTAGCTTGGATGTAGGGCATGCTGATACCTGCCTAGCATGGATGTAGGGCATGCTGCTACCTGCCTAGCATGGATGTAGGGCATGCTGCTGCCTGCCTACAATGGATGTAGGGCATACTGTATCCTGCCTACCTTGGATGTAGGGCATACTGCTTCCTGCCTACCTTGGATGTAGGGCACACTGCATCCTGCCTACCTTGGATGTAGGGCACACTGCATCCTGCCTACCTTTGATGTAGGGCACACTGCATCCTGCCTACCTTGGATGTAGGGCATACTGCTTCCTGCCTACCTTGGATGTAGGGCATGCTGCTTCCTGCCTACCTTGGATGTAGGGCATGCTGCTGCCTGCCTACCTTGGATGTAGGGCATGCTGCTGCCTGCCTACCATGGATGTAGGCCATGCTGCTGCCTGCCTAGCATGGATGTAGGCCATGCTGCTGCCTGACTAGCTTGGATGTAGGGCATGCTGCTACCTGCCTAGCATGGATGTAGGGCATGCTGCTGCCTGCCTACCTTGGATGTAGGGCATGCTGCTGCCTGCCTACCATGGATGTAGGGGATGCTGCTGCCTGCCTACCATGGATGTAGGGCATGCTGCTGCCTGCCTACCATGGATGTAGGGCATGCTGCTGCCTGCCTACCATGGATGTAGGGCATGCTGCTGCCTGCCTACCATGGATGTAGGGGATGCTGCTGCCTGGCTACCATGGATGTAGGAAATGTTATTGCCTGGCTACCATGGATTGAGGAGTGCTGATGCCTGGCTATCATGGATGGATGGGGTGCCACCCCTTGGCTGCCATGGATGGGGTGCTGTTGCCTAATCACCATCGTACATACTTCTGTTTGGGTACCATGGCTATAGGGGATGTTGTTGCCTTTCTACCATGAATACAGGGGGGTGCCATTGCCTGGCTAACCTGGATGCAGAGGGTGCCCTGGTCTGACTACCATGGATGCAAAGGGCGCTAATGCTGGGCTACTATGGATGCATGGGGTGATGCTGCCTGGCTACTATGGATGCAGGGGGTGCTGCTGCCTGCCTGCTATGGATGCAGAGAGTGCCGCTGTCTGGCTAGCATGAATGCAGGGGGAGCCACTGCATAGCTACCAAGGATGCATAGGTTACGATGAATGTAGTGCTTGCTACTGCCTGGCTACCATGGATGCAGTGGTTGCCACTGCATAGCTACCAGGGATGGACAGGGTGCCAATACCTGGCCACTATGGATGCAGGGGGTGTCGTTGTATGGACTTGTAACACCTGCCCAAGCATTAGCCCACAGATGGCATTACCTGCCCTCTACAGCGGAATACACACACCTGCTCAGTCCCTTCCTAAAAAGCAAGCTCTTGTTTGTCTCTACTTCATGCCTCCACTTGCCTCTCCTGTCTGCCAGGAATTTGCTGCATCTTAAGCTAAAGGTGTTTCCAGTGATTGCTGGGTTACACTAATCACATCCTAAATGTACAGAGCAGACCGCTCTCCTGCTAATCCTCCGTAAAGCTTTGTACACAACCGAACCAGGAATAAGAGATGCCTGCCATGTGGATAGGATTCACCTACCTACAAGTACACCTCAGCAGGAGGTAACCTCAGGAGATGAAAAGTCTCTTTACAAAGTTTTCTCAACTCTTCTATGGATTAGTAGCAGAATAGAGCGTTATTAATGAGTGACTCAAGAGAAATTCAGATATGAGATACTATGAAAAGTTTTTTTTTGTTGTTGTAAATTCTTAGCCTAGTGAGAAGCCAGGGGATGATTTAGCTATGTCCAATAGGGAGATCTTCCGACCAGAATTCCTGGCTCTGTTCTTGTTCACCTGAGAATTTTGGGTGTTCCAATCTACTTTGTGTGTTCCTACATTCTCTAGGGAGAATAAGGGGCACAATAGGTGTGATAACCAAGGAGCTCAGCCCAAGGATTGCGGGAACTCCTCATAATAGGCATCGTAGCTATGCATATCCAGGAACTCAGCCCAAGGATTGTAGGAACTTCTCATTATGGGCATAGTAGATGTGCATACCCAGGAACTGAACTCAGGGATCGTGGGAACTCTTCACAATCTGCATAGTAGGTGTGCATGCCCAGAAACTCAGACCAAGGGTTGTGGGAGCTCCTCATAATTGGCATAGTAGGTGTGCATAATTAGGGACTCAGCTCAGGGATAGAGGGAACCCCTCATAATGGGCACAGCAGATGTGCAGAGGCATGAACTCAACTCAGGGATGGTGAAAACCTTTCAAAATGGACACAACAGGTGTGCAGACCCAGGAACTCAGTGCAGGGATGGTGGAAACGTCTCAAAATGGCAACAGCAAGTGTGCAGACCCAGGAACTCAACACAGGGTTGGTGGGAACTTATCATAATGGGTACAGCAAGTGTGCAGACCCACGAACTCAACACAGAGATGGTAGGAACTTCTCATAATGGGCACGGCAGGTATGCAGACTCAGAAACGCATCACTAGGATGGTTGAAACCTCTCATAATGGACCCTGCTATAGACTGCTTTATCCAGAAGAGCATGATCATGTGAGGTGACTGCAGGGTCATTTCTCCCACCTTCTACTTCTATTTCAATTGAGAGAACCTTGGACACTGCAAATATTGGGGTGCACAGATACTGGATGAGTATTAGCCAAGTAAGAGTGCTTATGGTATACTTTCTTGACAACTGACTGATTGCAGCCTGTGTTCCTGTGTGCGATCTCTGCTCCCTTTAGTTTCCTATTATATGGAACGGAAATGCTTGTTTAAAGACCATATTTGCCTGTGCATACAGTTATCATGCAATTTTAGGCCCTCTTATTATTATTATATAGGATTTATATAGCACCAACAGTTTGCTCAGCGCTTTACAATATAACGGGAGAGAATACAGCAACAATACAGTTCAATACAAGAGGGATAGCAGGGCCTGCTCCTTGGAGCTTACAATCTAGGAGATCTGCAAGCTTGGCAGGAAAGCCAAATGTATAGATTCTTTCATGCACACTCATAAAGGGGAAATATGCATAATCTAACTTTTTTTATTCCAGCCCAGAACACATGGGGTGCCATTATGATTATCTACAATATATGGTCAAAAGTATGTAGAAACCCCTCCAAATGATTGAGTCTGGGTGTTTCCAGTAGAGTAGTGTTAATGCTACAATATACAAAGCCATTGTAGATAATGATGCGCTTCAAACCTTGGTAATAGTTCGGTGAAGGACCTTTTCTGTTCAAGCATGACTATGCCTCTGTGTGCAAATCCAGTTCCATAAAGACATGGTTTTACCAATTTGTTGTGAAAAACCTCAAGTGATCTGCACAGAGCCCTAACCTCAACCTTCTGAACTTCTTTGGATTGAACTGTAATGCTGATGGTGAGCCAGGACTTCTCATCCAACGTTAATACCACACTGGACACCCTTAAGGTGACTTGGAACTCAAAGTATGAGCCAAGTCTTCTCAAACAACATCAGTACCTCCACCTAAATGAAAATAACTTTGGGATGACTTAGAAAACCAATTGTGAGCCAGGTCTTCTCATCCAACATCAGTACCTTAACACTACCGAACACCATTGGGATTACCTGGAATGCAAATTGTGGGCCAGGTCTTCTCATCTAACATCAATACCTCATCCCTACTGAATATCCTTGGGATGACTTGGAAGGCCAATTGTTAGCCAGGTCTTCTCATCCAACGTCCATACCTGAACTGACAAAAGTTCTTTTAGCTGAATGAAGACAGACACACTCCAAAATCTTGTGAAAAGCCTTCCCGGAAGAGTGGAGAATGTTCTAGACCGTAAGGAAGGTGGTGATGGTGGGGGGGCTCTATATTAATGCCATTAATTTAGGAATAGGATGTAGAGCAAGCTCATTTAGGTTTGATGGTTGTGTGTCCACCATCCTTTGACCATATACATTGAACTTTAAGGTAATACATATAAAATTTTGTCTCCAAAATCTGTTTCCTCCACACTTTTATTGCTAGACAAGTCCTGCTTGCTAAAACGGAGAGAGACAAGTTGGTGATAGAGCATAAAGGAGCCATCTGGGTTGGTAGTTAAATTAGGCCTGGGTCTTGCTGCCATGTCGGATGAAGGAGAGAGTAAATGATTTGAAGCATCTGTGAATATGACAGCGAGGCCTGCGAGAATATTCTGTCAGGCAGATCATGCTGCCAAGTGTCCCTCAATTTTGTTTACATAGCAGACATTGCTACATGCCGGGCTCCTTCACCCTGCATTAATAAGACATCACACAGCTTGTTTGCTCTGCTGTGATATTGTCACCCCTTCTTTTGTCACATTGTCTTTTCTTTTCTATTATTCCTGCTTCCTCTTCTCACTTTTTTATTGATTTTTTCTTATATCACTTTCGTGTGTATGGAACTTTTATTGTTTTGTTCTTTTTTTTTTCTTAATTGGTCTATCTCTCTCTTTTTATACATTTCTTTATATTTTGATCTCTTCTCTCTCAATTTTTTCTTTTCTCTTCCACTCTCTGTTTTTTATTTGCTATTTCTCTCCCTTTCTCTTCTTTTTTTATTTCTTTAAATATGATTTTGGAATATCATTCTCCTTTTGTTGTTCTTTCTCTTTTTTTCTATAAATTTTTCTTCTCTATTTTTCTTCTATAAGTTTTCTGTTCCCTCTCATTTCCCTCATCTGTCCATCTTCCCTTCCTTTTCTTTTTTATTTTCTTTTATTTCTCTTCTTTCTTTTTTTCTTTTCTCTCGCTGTCTTCTCTCCCTCTAATTTTTCTCTCCATTGTCTCTTATTCTTTTTTTTCTATCTCTTTTCTCTGATCTCTCATTTCTCTCTCCTCTGGTCTCTCTTTCTCATCTCACCTCTCATCTCTCTAATTTTTCTCTGTCCTCCAATCTCTCTCTCTCTCCTTTCTTTCTATCCTCTGATCTCTCTCCACCCTCTCCTCTGATATCTCTCTTGTTTCTCTCCTCTGATCTCTTTTCTCTCACTCTCCTCTGATCCCCCCCCCCTTTCCTCTGATCTCTCTCTTCTCTCTCTCTCCTCTGATCTGTCTCTCTTCTCTGTCTCTCGTCTCTCTCCCTCCTCTCTCTCTTCTCTCTCTCCCCTCTCTCGATCCTCTGATCTCTCTCTCACTCCTCTCTCTCTTTTTCGCTCCCCTTTCTCTCTTCTCTGATCTCTCTCTCCACCCTCTCTCTCTTCTGTTTTGTTCTCTTCTTTTCTCTCTCTCATCCCTCTCTCTGCTTTCTCTATCTTCTCTGTTCCCTTGCCCTCCTCTGATCTATCTTCTCTCTCTCCCCTCTTTTTCCTCTGATCTCTCTCTCTCTCCTCTGGACCCTCTCTCTCCTCTGATCTCTCTCTCTCTCTCTCTCTCTCCTCTGATTTCTCTCTCTCTCTCCTCTGATTTCTCTCTCTCTCCCCTCTGGTCTCTCTCTCTCTCCTCTGGTCTCTCTCTCTCCCCTGATCTCTCTCTTATCTGGTCTCTCTCACTCTCTCCTCTGATCTCTCTCTCCCCTGTGATCTCTCTCTCCTCTCTGATCTCTCTGTCCTCTGATCCTTCTCTCTCTCTCCTCTGATCCCTCTCTTCGCTTTCTCTCCTCTCTGATCCCTCTCTCTCCTCTGATTTCTCTCTTATCTGGTCTCTCTCACTCTCTCTCCTCTGATCTTTCTCTCTCCCCTGTGATCTCTCTCCTCTCTGATCTCTCCTCTCTCTGTCCTCTGATCCCTCTCTCTCTCCTCTGATCCCTCTCTTCGCTTTCTCTCCTCTCTGATCCCTCTCTCTCCTCTGATTTCTCTCTCCTCTGATCTCTCTTTCCTCTCTCTCTCTCTCCTCTGATCTCTCTTTCCTCTCTCTCTCTCTTCTGATCTCTCTCCCTCAATAAGCTTTTTTAGCAGTTCTAAACATTTTAGCATTGCCAAATCAATTGAGGAGTTTGGGTTTCATTGGGTTTGATGGGGAGTAAGGGATAATATAAAGGAGGCTATAGGCAGATCCAGATAGGTAATGTCTGTGACATGCTGTAGCATTTAACAGCTATTTTCACCATTGGTTCCATTTCTCCCTGTAGAATTTGGAGTCTCTTTTATAGAAGTGAACTTCAGGATGATAGCAGAGTGTCACTGGAAATGGGCGTCTATATTTGCTGAGTACTTAGGGCCCTGTAGCAGGAAGTGGTCCTCATCCTCCAGGACCTCCTGGTCACACTGCTGTCACAGTGTACTTTTCTTGGACCTGTAGGTCTGTCTGTGCTATCCTGATTCAATTTCCAGGCTGTGGGTGCTCAATCTGTACAGAGTCAGGGTCTGTCAGTCTCTCTTTGAAGTTTTGTAGCATCTCGGTATGGGGCCAGTTTGTAGTTTTTATGTAGCAACTGGTAAGTAGTTTTTTTCTGCGATATTGTTATTTCATTTCTCCATTCTCTGACATATTTCTCTTTTGGAATCATTCATTAAATATTTTATTTGAGGTTTTCTCAGGTGGATTTGTTGGGCGTTTTGGATGGATAAGGTTCTGATGAGCTGTCACAAGCCACATGGCTTGGACTGGTCGTCGTTGGTCAGTAAGGTTTTATGATGGTATGAGGTTGCGGTTTTGTAGGTGGTCCCAGTATGATAGTTCTCCTGCTGTGCTATAAGCAGTAAAGGGAATCTGCCCAGCAAGCATTGTTGGAGGTGCTCCAATGGACATGGAGGGAGTGCTTGCAGAATTCCAGGTGGACTATGTCCGAGTCCCATTTGGGTTGATCTGGGTAAATGATATGGCCCCATACTTCACTTCCATAATGGAGGATTGATGTAATGACACTGTCAAGGATTTCCAGCCAAGTCAAGCTGGTGGTTTTAGATTGTACAGCTGTCTCCTGATGACATAGAAGGTGCTGCATGTCTTATCTTTCAGAACCTCTAGGGTTGGCTGAAAACTTCTGGTTAGGGTAATTTCTAGGCCAAGGTACATGTAACTGTTAATCACAAGTGCAGTTTTTGTATAGGAGGAACCCTTAATTTATTAGTTCTGCCTTTTGGAACACCATGATTTTTGTTTTCTTTGAGTTGATGGATAGTGCCCACATCATGCTGTATTCAGGCTGTCTTGTAGGCCTTACTGGTTTGGTCAGAGTCAGTCTCTCTCATCTATCTTGTATAGTTACGCATAGTAAGCAATGTCTTTGCAGCATCTGAGGTCTCATTCACACTGCCTGCATTCAAAACACGCTACAGAACAACGCAAATGCATTTTGACATATTTTTGAAACAGCGCCATACATTTTCTATGCATTTCATGTACGTCTTACATCATTTTTTATGGGTTTTATGTGCATTTTCTACATCACATTAGGACATTTCCTCTTCTTTCACTTCCTCCGTCATGAAATCTGAAAATTGCTATATTGGCATCTTTTTAGGCTTGTTCATGCATTTTATGTCATCACAGCATGCTGCGTTTTCTCATAGAACAAGATTAAAGTGTGTCTATTGCCAAAATGTATTAATTTTTTTTAGATGATGGTTAAAACCCTCTTTTTTATATATTCATTTTTTTTGCAGTCTGTGTCCCTGTGACACAACAGGAATTGAAGTTAAATCCCATCTTAAAGCAGTAGTGAACAGGCAGTAAAGGGAGAAAAAAAGTCCCCTGCAACACAATTATTATTATTATTATTATACAGTATTTATAAAGCGCCAATAGTTCGCTCAGCGCTGTACATTACAATGGGGGACAGAACATGTGACAGAACAATACCAATACAATGCAAAACATGAGGGGATCGAGGGTCCTGCTTACAATCTAGGAGGGAGGGGATGGTGGCACAGGAGGAGATAGCTGTGGGGGACGGAGTGGTAGGAAGAGTGGAGGAGGTCGGCAGGTTAGCAGGGGGTGGGTTAGGCTTCCCTGAAGAGATGGGTTTTCAGGGTGCGCCTAAAGGAGAGGAGAGTAGGTGATAATCTGATGGGTTGGGGCAGGGAGTTCCAGAGGATGGGTGTCATAATGTACTCATATGCATCACATACTAGCACATTATGTAAAACGTATCTTAAAACGAAGCCCTCCAGTGGTGCACTGTCAGCGCTGTAGAGGCTTCCATCTGCACCCATTTTCCTTCCGGGTTCACAAGCTCCGGCCGTCTGACAGGTTGGAACGCGATGACGTCACTCCCACGCATGTGCGCAGGAGTCCAAGGCCACGGCACACAGCTCATGGATATGCCGTTCTTTCAGAGCGCATGCGCTGGCTTAAAAAAGAGAGAATTTCTCCTAAACTGTGTACGTTTAGGAGATATTCATTTTACCTACAGGTAAGCTTTATTATAAACTTACCTGTAAGTAAAATAAAAAAAAAGTTTACTAGCACTTTAAGACTCCCAATAGAAACTGTAAGATTCTGGATCACCACTTTCTCTCCTGGACTATGAAGTGAGAGAAATGGTGAGGGTGACTTTCACTTTAGGGAACATTCCCGTTAACAACAGTCTGAGATAATGACAATGAAACCTCTTGGGGTTTGGGCTGCTTTTTGGTACAGCCTATGGTTGTTTCCACGTGTAGACTTGGGAAAAGTAGGAAGAAAGGAGCATCCGGTGTTCAAAAATATGCAAATTAGAAGGTAAGTTGAAAGGTGTTTAGAGATAAGTACATTGAGCCAACGCGTTTCGGGAATGCTGCTCCTGCAACCACAGCTGTCAATCTGCTCTCTGATACCTTGCAAACCTAAATCCAGCATGGGAACTTTTTCCCATTTAATAGCTTGATGTATTTCACTACCAGGGGCGGACTGACCATTTGGAAACTCGGGCACTGCCCGAGGGCCCGGGTTCAGTAGGGGGCCCCATGAGATGCCCCTGGTACCTTTTTAATAGGCTTTTTTGAGTTTGGGCAAGGACACAGGGGCCCCATGATCCTCTATTGCCCAGGGGCCCCATGAGTTGTCAGTCCGCCCCTGTTCACTACTTTCAATAAACACCTTTCTTCCTACCTTCCAATTCGCATCTTTTTGGATACTGGGCGCTCCTTTCTTTCTTCTTTTCCAACTTTAAGGACAGAGGCTTTAACCCTCCCATGGTCTATTTAAACCTACAAAAAGTCTTTAGTACACTTAGAGACCCTGTTTCCAGATTATTTGTTTCAATAAACATTTTCCTATTTTAACAGATTTTACATCTACATTTATTCTATGTTATGCATGCAATTAACAAGTAAAAGTCTCCCTTGTATAGACATTCAAAAGCCTTGATACTGCTGCTGGAAGACACCATCTTTATTGTGATGTAAGCAGCCCCAGCAGATTTAGGGTTGTCAAGTGGCCATCTTTCTAAATGCTTTTAACCCAGAGAAACCCTTGGTGGTTATTCGTGTGAAAAATACCTCCTTTACAGTGGTGGAGCCCCTTAAATAATTTCAGGTCTTGGAGAATCCTTGCTAAAACTTGCTAATCCTTGCTAAAACTAGGTCATTGGTGGTCAGTGAGAAAAATGACATTTACATTGGTGGTCAGTAGGAAGAATGCTCCTTACTGTGGTGGTCAGTGGGAAGAATGTCCCTTTACAGTGGCGGAACCCTTGAAATAATTTTCAGATCTTGAGGAACCTTTGTTAAAATCAGTTCATTGGTGGTCGGTTAGAAAATGCCCCCTACATTGGTGATCAGTGGGAATTATGCCCCCATTACAGTGACAGAATCTTTGCAATATGTTTCAGGTCTTGAGGAAACCTTGCTAAAAACCAGTTACTTGGTGAATAAAGTCCCTTACATTGGTGGTCAGTGGGAAGAATGTTTTATTTACAGTAGTAGAACCCTTAAAATAAATTTCAGACCTTTAAGAACACTTGCTAAAACCAGCTTATTAGTGACCATTGAGAAAAATGTCCCTTACATTGGTGGTCAGTAGGAAGAATGCCCCCTTTACAGTGGTGGGACCTTTGAAATAATTTGCATGTCTTGAGGAACCTTTGCTAAAACCAGTTCATTGGTGGTCAATGAGAATAATGTCCATTACATTGGCGATCATTAGGAAAAATGCCCCCTTTACAGTGGTGGGACTCTTTAAATAATTTGCATGTCTTGAGGAACCTTTGCTAAAACCAGTTCATTGGTGGTCAATGAGAATAATGTTCCTTACATTGGAGGTCAGTGGGAAGAATGTACCCTTTAAAGTGGTGGGACTCTTGAAATAATTTGCATGTCTTGAGGAACCTTTGCTAAAACCAGTTCATTGGTGGTCAATGAGAATAATGTTCCTTACATTGGAGGTCAGTGGGAAGAATGTACCCTTTAAAGTGGTGGACATTGAAATAATTTTGGGTCTTGAGGAACCCTTGCTAAAACCTGTCCATTGGTGATCATTGGTGTCTTGCACCTGGCTCTGCCAAGTGGTATTGACCCCAGAACTTTACAGAAACCCTCAGATTGGAGGTCAATCAGCCACAGCTTAAGGTACTCCTAGCAACCTCTGAAGGAACCCTGGTTGAGAATGCCTGTTCCATAGTATTCCCCTTCTCTCCTTCTTTATGTGGAGAGGTGAAGGAAAGTGTGGAGGAGTTGGTCCAGCACAGACAGTAATCAGACACTCCCAGAAGAAGAGAGGGCTTTGACGTGGTAGGAGGGGCTGTGCTAAGAAATCGACTCTTCCTGGATTAGTCAACTTTTCTAACATTGTAAGTAAATAAAAAAATGATTTCTGGAAAGGAAAAACACTGCAATTAAGCATTTGCATTTTCTGGGCTTTTGCCTGCAAAATTTTAGATTTTTGACAGGTCATTAAGTAGGAATAAGGTCACCTGAATAGAATGTATTTTAAATAGTCCTTAATTTTTACCTAAACTGTAAAATGTAATACAATAAATAGAAATGGAGGTGGCGCAAATAAGCTCTGAAAGGTAAAACATGATTGGCTGATGCAGACAATAGTACAGTGTGCACTTGTACTTGATGGATAAGCGCATATCGTAAGGATGCCAACTAGGTCAAGAGGAAAATTAAAGGCAGGTAATTTAGGGTGCTTATCAGAGGCCTTGTAGCAGACAGCACTGAAGTGCTATAAAACACATCATTTGCTCTTATTGATTCCAGTCCATTAGCTGGCAGTGTGTGCGGGAACTTATAAGTTCTCCCTTGACAAAACAAAAGCTCTTTCCTCAGTTTGTAGACTGAGATAAAGGGGGCATCCATCAACCCCAGCTCCTTGCCAGGCCGCCCACTGCACTCGGCGACCCCGCTTTCTGTAACCACCAGGCGGCAGAACATTTCCCAACCATTTTTGCTTTTGAACGGCACAGCTCTGCTTTTTTTTCTGGAGGAACTCCTGACATAGGTAATTTCTTTAGGGAGCACAACAAATCTTCACTTTTTTGAGTTAGTAAGTCTTCACTTTTTAGGTTCAGCATTGAAATAGAAGATATTTTACCCATGGCCATTATGGCTGCTTGAATAAGTTTTTTTTTTTCTTTTTCAGCCAACGCACCATGACCGTTTGCTCACTGTATAGAAGTAGTGGTCTCTCTGCAGAGGTCTAACACACAGCCCCTGCTGAATCTGAGCTAGAGCTCTCCAAACAGCAGGGAGCAGGGGCGGACTGACCATTTGGAAACTCGGGCACTGCCCGAGGGCCCGGGGCCATGAGATGCCCCTGGTACCTTTTTCATAGGCTTTTTTGAGCTTGGGGAAAGGACACAGAAGCCCCATGATCCCCTATTGCCCGGGGGCCCCATGAGTTGTCAGTCCGCCCCTGGCAGGGAGTATTGGTTTTTCTGATTGGAGAACTTTAGTACTGGCGCATCAGACCTCTGAAAAGAGATTGCTCCTTCCACACAGAGAGCAAGGGTCTTTTTGTACAGCCTACTGGCACAGGGCAGGCTTTTCTACTTGGGCTGTGGCTGCTTTCTAAGGAAAACGACCCAAGATGTCTTGCGTTCTTTTGTTTTGGTGCATCTGGAATGTATTTAGCTGATTTAAACTGATAGTTCAGTTGGGCTTTGACCCGTGAGCCCCTTTGATGGAGTAATGTGAGTGGGTCAACGTGCTTTGTAAAGCTCTGTATAATATATAGACTCTACACAAATGCTGAAAATAAAAGCTGCTCTCTGTTCACTGCACTCTTACTGGGTTTCTATGATCAGCACCCACTCATTCAGGGAGGAGCGGCTCCCCAAGGGAGATATTGTATTGAAAGTCTTTACTGCATAACGCATGTCATGAATACCACAACCACTTGTATTATAATACGTGTGAGCTGGCGCCATTCTGTTAGTGGTGGGAAGAAATACTTGTCGATATCTGTAATATAAAACCAAAATGCAAGATAGTACAATTTTATTATACATGTATAGAAGGCCAATAAGAGGGATGACTAAGGCGGGGCAAGGGACAGCTGGGGCCTGTGGACCCTTCATCCTCTTTACCTTTGGCCATATAAGAAAATAGTACAAGTAATTATACAGGTCTGTACATAAGACCAGAAAGAGAGATGACTAAGATGGGGCAAAGGACAGCTGGGCATATGGACCCTTCATCCTCTTTACCTTTGACCATATAAAAAAATAGCACAATTATTTATACATGTCTGTACATAAGGCCGAAACAAGAGATGACGAAGGAGGGGCAAGGGACAGTTGTGGCCTATGGACCCTTCATCCTCTTTAAATTGCACCATATAAGAAAATAGTACAATTATTTATACAGATCTGTATATAAAGGATAAGGAAGATGGGGCAAGGGGCAGTTGTGGCCTATGGACCCTTCATCCTCTTTAAATTGGACCATATAAGAAAATAGTACAATTATTTATACAAATCTGTATATAAAGGATAAGTAAGATGGGGCAAGGGGCAGTTGTGGCCTATGGGACCCTTCATCCTCTTTACATTTGACCATATAAGAAAATAGTACAATTGTTTGTTTATACAGATCTGTATATAAAGGATAAGTAAGATGGGACAAGGGACAGTTGGGGACTATGGGACCCTTTATCCTATTTACCTTTTGGCCATATAACAAAATAGTACAATTATTTATAGAGGTCTGTAAATAAAGGCCAAAGAGAGGGGAGACTAAGGAGGGGCAAAGAATGGAGGAGGGACAGTTAGGGCCTATAGACCCATTATCCCCTTTACCTCTGGCCATAAAAGACATTAATATGTGTGGACATACCCATTGGAAGAAAGAATGTGGATCAAATTATCCATGCACACCGTGAAGGTGGAAAATGGAAAGTGGAACATTTACGAAGTGGGATGAAATTAACGTTCACATTGTACAAATGATTTAGCCCAATATTGCCAGATCCCCAAAATTTTAGATTGCCGTTCCTCACCCCAGGATGATGAGTCAGCACTTAATTTAAAGATTCTCATGATTTTATGCATGAAACATCACATATGTCAACCACAGCCAACATTTTTTGGGCCTTAAATGGTTCCTTCCTCAAGGCAACACAGTGACGAGGTCAATGTGTCCCCTTAAAGAAGAATGCTTGTTTCATTTATTTATTATGGTTTTCTCTCCACTGGAGGACAAAGTCTATGTAGTACTTTGTCCTATCATCCTACATGTTGTGGAAGGCTACTTACACTACATGACACCACTCCTCCCGCAATGGCCGTCCAACAACACATCTAGCAAGGAGACAGCTGCAGTAATTATTAATGCTTGTGTCCAGCTCCAAACACTTTCCTGAGACAAGAAGATTAGATGCTAGAATGCAGGGGGGACTGTGTTGGGCAAATGTTGCCTGAGACAAATGCAGGTTATCAATGCAAGTATCAGCTAGCAGTGCTGTCAGAAGGTCCTGGGTGGGTGGGGGGGTTGATGTCCTTTCTGACCATGTAGCTAGCCTTCCACAGCATGTAGGAAGATGGGACAAAAACAATATACTGTATACTTTGTGCTCTGGGGAATAAAATGGGAATTAAACCTTTTCTTTCAGGAAGAGAACTTGCAAAGCCTCAAACAGTTGGCTGTGTTTGAGTTATTCACCAATCATACACGTGAGAATCTTCTATCTTTGGTTGAGTGCTGAAGACTTTTCATCACCCTACTGCTGTTTTGCATGGAGCCATCCATTGCTGTCAGTACTAAAACCGTCCTGCTACATCAGTTGCAGTGCTGTACGGAGTGCAGCCCAGCACTGTATTGACACCAAAATCAGATCTGCAATAGTAAACCTCAGCGGTCTCATGAGAATTTTCTTCTATTTTGCATTGAAGAGGGTTAAATGGTTTACTGTGTCTGCAAGAGGCCAGTAAGGTGCGCACAACGCAGCAGATGCTGATCATTTGGAATATAGCGTGCCAACTCTTCAGCAGTACTTGGTTTTCGTTTGAAGTGAATATAGATCTAGGGTACAACCTGTCAGGCTAGATTCAGAGCAGTCACTCTTATGTAACATAAAAAACACAGATTCTGTCTTAGAGGCTTCTAGAGAGATACCAGCTACAGGCGGCCTGGCTACCATGTGTGCTTTAGAGAAAGATCTTCTTACATGAAGCAACTGACAGTTTAAAGAGTCAGTCTGCAAAAAAAATAATAATTTCAAGTTTTATTGGGTTTCAGGTTCTGTGGTGGGCTCTAGCAATGCAGTTCCTGCTTAATCTACTTGTTGCTATCATTACGAGCAGGTCCTACTCTTGCCATAAGTAAGTTTAGCACCCAAACTGAAAAGGCCAAAGTGCGCTCTTCTCCATAAGCTGTGAACTAAATTAGCAGGATTGGAGGTCCTGCACTTTTTGTGCTCCCATCCTGCTGAAATACCCAACGTGGCCACCTCTTTTGCGTTCTCTTCATCTTGGCCCTGAGTGGAGTTTCCATATAATTCAGGAATCTGGTGGATGGTATAACCATCATCCTCTAGATAAGTTATGGTGCCCCCTGACGCAGGCTTACCCAAGGCATGGAGTCTAAGCACTAGTTTGCCTTCACCAGAGCTTCTAATGGTGGCCATGGGCTGGAAACCCTAGTGGCCTCTGTTTTTTATTGCTGCAAACTGGCAAAAGGGTTGTAACCCTCAGGATCACCCCACCAAAGGCTTACTGGGACAGAAGGGAATCTTCACAGTATGGTTGAAAAAAAGAGTAGTTGGGTCCAGGCAAAAGTCACAGAAGGCAAGAGCGTAGTCTGGTTAATCTGGGTTGGCAACAAACAGTCAACTGGCAGGTAAATATTATGGATCTTTTGCTCTTAGGTAGCTGGAATTCTGGAATTCTCAGCAGCGTTCCTGCAAGGAAATCTGGAAGACCTGGCAAGATTCCTGCCAGGAAATCTGGTAGACCTGGCAGGGTTCCTGCATGGAAATTGGAAGATCCAGCAGGGTTCCTGCATGGAAATTGGAAGATCCAGCAGGGTTCCTGCATGGAAATATGGAAGACCCAGCTGGGTTCCTGCATGGAAATCTGGAAGACCCGGCAGAGTTCCTGCATGGAAATCTGGAAGACCCAGCAGGGTTCCTGCATGGAAATCTGGAAGACCCTCCAGAGTTCCTGCAAGGAAATCTGGAAGACCTAGCAAGGTTCCTGCATGGAAATCTGAAAGACCCAGCAGGGATCCTGCAAGGAAATCTGGAAGATCCAGCAGGGATCCTACTGGGAATCCTGGAGGAGTCGGCAGGGATTCTGCTAGGAAATCCGTAAGACCTGGCAGGGATCCCAGTGGGAATCCCGGAGGACCCAGCAGGATTCCTGCAAGCACTTATGATAGACCTTGCAGAGATCCCACTGGGAAACCTGGAGGAACCAGCAAGATTCCTGCGTGAAATTCTGCAAGACCATGCAGGGATCCCACTGGGAATCCTGGAGGACGCTGCAAGTATTCTGCTAGGAATTCAGGAAGATCTGGCAGGGATCCCACTGGGAATCCTGGAGGACCCGGCAGGGTTTCTGCAAGGAATTGTGGAAAACCCAGCAGGGATCGTACTGGGAATCTGGATGACCCACCTGCAAGTAATGTAACAAAATTCCATCTGCTGGGCTCGTAAGCCGTAGTGCTGTTTTGGCTGAATGGGCGCAAATTTCCAACAAAACACTCTATAGTGTTTTGTTGAAAGAGAATGGGAACCACCTCTATATAAGTGACCTCCCCAGTGTGAAGTCATCAGATAGGGCCCAAACAATGGATTTCTCTTATTTGCTACATTTTGATTTGTTATATATACCATTGAAATAATTTTATTAAACCCACAACAGTAACATGCAGTATAGCATGCGTGTTATACTCACTGTGAAACCTAAGGGGTTAACCCTCTGCATTGTGTAAAAAGGCTGTTTGATCCTGTCTTTTCTGATCCTCCCCTTCTTCCAGTTGCCCCCCTCTTATTCTCCTGATAAGATATAACACGTGGAGTCACTCTGCACATGTTCAGTATGGTGTGTATTGCTAGAGAGGTTTTTTTTTTGTTTTTGGGAGGGTGCATGGGATCAGTACAGGGTCAATCAGCACTGTCCAGACAGAGGGCAGGGGTCCTGTATCCTCCTAGAGCAAAATTAAAACTCTTCCTACAAGCTTTAACCAGTTCTCAGCTGGACACCGATAGAAGTCCCAAGACTGTTCTAACTGCTGAGGAGGAAAGGTATTTAGCAGTTTATATTTAGGCAGGTGGTGCCATGGTTGGGATCAGGGACGGACTGACCATTTAGGCACTCGGGCACTGCCCAAGAGCCCGGGGTCAGTAGGGGGCCCCATGAGATGGCCCTGGTACCTTTCATAGGTTTTTTGGGTATGGTTTGAGTGTGGGCGAGGACAGAGGGGCCCCATGGTTTCCTATTGCCAGGGGCCTCATGAGTTGTCAGTCCACCCCAGTTGGGATTCAAACCAATGACCCTAGTACTGCCTGGCACAAAAGCTAACCATTTATCTCCTAGATTGTAAGCTCGAAAGAGCAGGGCCCTCAATCCCCTCATGTTTTGCATTGTATTATTGTTGTTCTGTCACATGTTCTGTCCCCCTTTGTAATGTACAGCGCTGAGCGAACTATTGGCGCTTTATAAATACTGTATAATAATAATTTAGCCGCTGCGTATTTTAACCTATATGCAAAGTAATAAACAAAATGGCTCTGGCGGCCAAAGGCTTAATACAACGTATCAATCATTTATTTTTTTTTATTTATTTCAGGTACTTATATAGCACCATCAATTTACGCAGCGCTTTACATATATATTGTACATTCACATCAGTCCCTAACTCTCAAGGGGTGTACAATCTAAGGTCCCTAACTCACATTCATATACTAGGGACAATTTAGACATGAGCCAATTAACCTACCAGCATGTCTTTGGAGTGTGAGAGGAAACCCATGCAAGCACAGGGAGAACATGCAAACTCCATGCTGGAGGTGCCATGGTCAGGAATCGAACCCATGACCCATTTACTGCCAGGCAGACGTGCTAACCACTAAGCCACTGTGCCGCCCAATCGTTCATCTTTTGTTTTTTTGCTGTCTGCTGGATAGTGTTGAACTGATCAGGATTTCTGGCAATGTTACAATGGTTTCTGTTCTCTCTACAGGTGTGAAATAGGTCAAGATGAGTGGCCTTGGGGACAGTTCGACCGACCCTGCTAGCCAGGAGCGCAAGAGGAAAGCCTCGCCATGTGACACCATGCAGAAGTAAGTTATTTCACCGAAGGACAGCGGACTTGATATGGTTCAGCCCCATCCCATGTCACAGACTCTTCTTTTTATGTGACTTTCACGGTGGGGATAAAGGGAGATATTGTGCCGGGGATGGAGTGCAGCGTTAATGGTTAAAGTGTGGAGCAAGTCTGCATTCACTGTGACCTATACATTAAACATCCCGGCCATGCTTGATTAGCTCGGAGTGTGTGAAAGGTTCTGGGTGCGGGGCAGCTGCTCTGCTCTCAGGGTATAAAAAACAACACAGATCCACCATATGCCGCTTCTGTACCGCAGTCTCTATCTGATGACAATCTGCTTGCTGCGGGGCGAAATATGGAGGAAAACCCTCAAAAAAATCCTGCCCACTACACCATCAATGAAACCTACAGATGTTGTGCTGTTTCCGATTTTCATGAGAATTAGGAATAAAGAACAAAAGAAACAAAAGAGATCAAATCTGATCTCCAACCTGATTTTCAATGACGTTGTTACTGTGCACAGCCATTAAATCTGACCTCCATATTATCGAGAAGAAAAGGAGGAGGTATCTGTAGTCAGGTCCTGTGTCTGATCCTCGCCCAGAAATTGTTGCTGGCAGAATCACCAAGTGAAAATAAAGGTGGAAAAAGAAAACTAATGCAGCCACCACATCTAAGGACCGGTAATCTGCAATATATTACATTTTTGTCTTTGGGTTGAGATACACTTTAAATCTACCCTCCAGCCTTCCCTTCAGTCTTGCACAGTTGTACCGGCTCCTCTCCTGGACTGAAATGGCTTCCTCTGATGTCACTGCACACTGTGAGCTTCTCATTAGAAGCTGCCCGCCTTATTTCATGGCTGAGGGACATCCAGCATCATCTAGCGCAGGGGTGGGCAAACTTTTTGACTTGAGGGCCGCAATGGGTTCATATATTGGACCCGGGGGCCGGACCAAGATTAGATGAATGATGTGTATGTGTCACCCATAGTAAGTATAGTAATATTCCCCCATAGCAAGCATAGTAATTAATCCCCCATATAGTAATTCATCCCCCGTATAGTAATTCATCCCCCATAGTAATTCATCCCCCATATAGTAATTCATCCCCCATAGTAATTCATCCCCCATATAGTAATTCATCCCCCCTATAGTAATTCATCCCCCCTATAGTAATTCATCCCCCATATAGTAATTCATCCCCCATATAGTAATTCATCCTCCATAGTAATTCATCCCCCCTATAGTAATTCATTCCCCATATTAATTCATCCCCCATATTAAGTCCCCCCTGTGTCAATTCACTTACCTTTGCTCCGCGCGTTCCTCTCGCCGTGTTCCCGCGCCGTTCTGGTGTAGCATGAAAATCTGTCTCCTATGAGGATCTGTCCCCCTCGACGTATCTGCGCATGTGCCAGTTTCAGGCATTAGCAGTCGATCGGCGATCTCCGGCACATGCGCAGATACGTCGAGGGGGACAGATCCTCATAGGAGACAGAGATTTTCATGCACCACCGGTCATCAGGGCGGACTGTGAGAGGAGCCTAGCTCCGCGGGCCGGATTAAAAGGTCCGCCGGGCCGTAGTTTGCCCATTGCTGATCTAGCGCTTTCCTCCCCAGCCTGACTGTCAGTGCCGGGACAAGATCATCCAGGGTGAATGCCAAATTGCGCTCCCCTCATGTATGAGCATTATGTTTCTGCAAAAATCCCCCCCCAAAAAAAAATCAAGGAAGTATGCGAATTGCAGGAAGGTGAATTTTGGGAAATTATGGCTGCACTCCAAAGGCAATTTTTAAAGTTCAGTAATAAGAAATGTAATTTACACTCCGGCGGGAAATTGTGACTTGCCACTGATCGCAGGAAAAAGGCGATTCTAGATACCATTCTAATATTAAATGTCACAATGGCTTGTAAAGTGATTATATTGTTACTGCAATTTTTAACCAAAATGTGGCGCTCTGTAAGAAAACAATGAGAATGGGTTTTTAACGTTCTTTCGGCTTTTAGCAGTGATTTAGGACTGCGCGATGGCCATTTGTTCTACTCTGAATGTGAAAATTGCTCAAGTCGATTACAATATTTAAACAGCACTTAGAGGCTGAGCGGAGGGCTGGGATCAATGGCATGTAATGTAGCCCAGGGGAACAAGTTGTTTTATTTACAATAATCTATCATTGTGTATGTGATCCAATTCTTGGTGTAATACATGCTGTAGGCCATGGCTGCCCATACACTGGGAGAGATCTCACTGAGAACAATGGGGGACCTACCATGGTCGATGGTAGATCCAGAGGAGATTGTATAGTGTATGGCCCACTTTAGAATTATAAATGATCAATCCTGTCAAGGGTCAGGTTGTCCTGATTTCAACACAATTCCCATTAAACTCTCTACAGGACATGTCCCATTCTGTTAGGGATCCGGGTATGACCAGAAATGTGTGGACTGACACAGGGAAGTAGCAGGCTTCAGGAACTCAGGCGTAGTCAGGGCTGGAGAGGTGCAATGGTCAGGCAGGCCGTTAGGTACTGTCAGGCACCGCCTGGCGGGATCTCTAGTACCCACAGAACAGGATTCCCCAGAGAGCAGAGTCTAAGCCCCAGTTTGCCTTTTCACCAGAGCCCCTGATGGTGGGGATGGACTTGGCGCAGGACTGAGACCAGGTCGCTGCCCCTGAGTGCACCGAACTGTGGTAGAGGGGTCCGCCGAGGGTATGTACCGGGGGAAAGCCTGATGTGAAGGGGCTGGCAGGTTTGGACAGTAGTGACTGGATCCGTGTGGGATGGATCGTCTGGGTAGCGTCAGTCGTAGTCAGGCAGGCCAGGTCAGCAACGTGCGGGCAGCGAGGTACCGGAGTAGCAGGCAGAGAATAGTCAGGGTCACAAGCTGGGTTCAGTAACTCATGGGCAGCACAGAACAGAGGATCAGGCAGAAGGATGGTCAGGCAAGCCAGGGATCAAGCAGGAGAAGTCAGCAGAGGTCAGGATCAGGCAGGGTCGGCAACAAATCAGATAGTCAGCAGAACAGGAACACCGGATACCAGGTACAGGGGCTCATGGGAAACAATACACCAAGGCCCTGATCACAGGCCTGGTCATTCCTTAAATGCACCCCCTGCAATCAGCCCCAGGTGTTGGCTGACTGCAGGAGTGAGCTTCTGGCTGCTGAGAGCACCCGCTGGTCAGCCCTGGTACTGTAGCCCACACGGCAGGTGAGTCCCACCACCAGTGCTGAGTCCATTCCTGACACATTCACAAAACACTACTTTTTACAGATCACCTCCATTCTAGTAGAACTTGGATGTCCAGAACACCCCCACAACTGGACACGCCCCTTTACTGAGTGTCCTCCCCCAACAAGAACACTCATCTTTCCTGTGTCTTTCTCTCTCCAGGACACTCACCTTTTTGATGTCCTCCCCTCTCCTGAACACTCACCTTTCCAGTATCCTCCCCTCTCTACAACACTTCCCTTTCCAATATCCTCCCCTCTCCAAAACACTCCCCTTTCAAGTGTCCTCCACTCTCCAGAACACTCATCTTTCTGATGTCCTCCCTTCTCCAGGATACTCACCTTTCTGATGTCCTCCCTTCTCCAGGATACTCACCTTTCTGATGTCCTCTCCTCTGCAGAACACTCACCTTCCGGATGTCCTCTATTCTCCAGAACACTCACCTTTCCAGTATCCTCCACTCTCCAGAATGCTTACCTTTCCAGTACCTCCACTCTCCAGAATGCTCACCTTTCCAGTGTTCTCCCCTCTCCACAACACTCCCCTTTCCAATGTCCTCCACTCTCCAGAACAGTCACCTTTGTGGTGTCCTCAACTCTCCTCTTTCCTGTGCCCTCCACTCTTCAGAATGCTCACCTTTCCAGTGTCCTCCCCTCTCCACAACACTCCCCTTTCCAATGTCCTCCACTCTCCAGAACACTCACCTCTGTGGTGTCCTCAACACTCCTCTTTCCTGTGTCCTCCACTCTTCAGAACACTCACCTTTTCAGTGTCCTCTCCTCTCCGGAACAATCCTCTTTCCTGTGTCCTCCACTCTCCAGAACACTCACCTTTTCTGGTGTCATCAACTCTCCGGAACAATCCTCTTTCCAGTGTCCTCCACTCTCCAAAACACTCCCCTTTCCAGTGTCCTCCACTCTCCAAAACACTCCCCTTTCCAGTGTCCTCTCCTCTCCGGAACACTCCTCTTTCCAGTGTCCTCTCCTCACCAAAACACTCTTCTTTCCAGTGTCCTCCACTTTCCAGGACACTCTCCTTTCTGATGTCCTCCCCTCTCCAGAACACTCTACTTTCTGATGTCCTCCCCTCTCCAGAACACTCACCTTTCTGATGTGCTCCCCTCTCCAGGATACTCACCTTTCTGATGTCCTCTCCTCTCCAGAACACTCACCTTTCTGATGTCCTCTCTTCTTTAGAACACTCACCTTTGCAGTATCCTCCACTCTCCAGAACGCTTAACCTTTCTAGTATTCTCCACTCTCCAGAGCGCTTACCTTTCCAGTATCCTCCACTCTCCAGAACACTCACCTTTCTGGTGTGCTCAACTCTCCTCTTTCCTGAGTCCTCCACTCTCCAGAACACTCACCTTTCTGCTGCCTTCCCCTCTCTAGGACACTCACCTTTCTGGTGTCCTCAGCTCTCCAGAACACTTCTCTTTCCTGTGTTCTCCACTCTCCAGAACACTGCCCTTTCCACTGTCCTCCCCTCTCCAGAACATTCACCTTTCTGGTGTCCTCCACTTTTCAGAACACTCTTCTTTCCTGGGTCCTCACCTCTCCAGAACACTCTTCTCTTGTGCCCTGCTCTCTTTTTTCTTTCTGGACACTCCCTTACACCTACCTGTCTCCTTCTTAAAACCCTTCATTCTTCTCATACCCTTTCATTCCTATTTTTTACCATCTAGGAACACTTCTTTTTCATACTCAACTTTTTAAAGTTTTTTCTCGTCCATTTCTTGATCAGAACTGATATAGCACCATTGTTTGCAATCTTGGGGAACTGCTCAGGAAGTGTTGCCACCCTAAGATGTGCACTTTTTGTGGATTCCTAGATGCGGTCAGAACTCCAACTTGACGGGAGCACAAGGCATCATGGGACATCAATATCATCAGCACAGATGCACAACTTGTTGTAGACTGCCCCTAGCTGGGGTGTGAATCAGCCAGAAACCTATGAGATTCAGTGTCATGCCCATCCAGTGAACTCCACTTGGCTATTTCCTGTTTCTGGACCTAAACCATATATGCAGGTGCACATTGCTGTATGATAATGTTGGCATCCCATGATGCCTCTTGCTCTCTGTGAATTCAAAGTTGGTATACTGTAGCTCTGTGATAACACTGACATCCAATGATGCCTTGTGCCCCTTGTAGATGCCATGGCAATTTCAGTGCCTCACAACTTACAGACATGAATCAACATGGAGCAAAAGGAATTTTGGGACATCAACAGAGAGTTATATGCACCCACTTGTGCCGGGCAGGTCCACAAATAGGAAGCTGCCAAAGGGGAATGGGTTGGATGGGTACAGCACTTTGACTTCTATAGCCTAAAAAGTAAGTAGTAAAGAATTACCCCAAAGGAACCATTGAAATAATTTTCAGGTCTCAGAGAACTCTTGCAAAAAACAATTTGTCTGTGGTCATTGGGGGAAAATGCCCTTTGCATTGGGGGATAGTGGGGAGAATACCTCCTTGGAGGTCAGAATTCCCTCCTGAGAGACAGCTAAAAAGTTAATTGGGTTCATGCCACTGGCTCTGCCAAGTGTCACTGACCCCAGAATTATGCAAGAATTATTAAATGGAAGGTCAATCAGCCACAACTTAAGGAACCCCCAGCAACCTCTGGAGGAAACATGTTTGAGAATGGCTGGTTTAGTTACTGATGTGTGTATAAATTCTGGGCAATGTTTCTGACCCATCACCAGTCTTTCCCAACCTTACTACAAATTAACCCTTTCAATAATCTTCAGGTCTCAGGGAACCCCTGTTAAGATCTGTCCATTGGCAGTCATTGGGATAATACCCCTTATATTGGTGATTAGTGGGAGGAATGTTCCTTACATTGGTGGTTAGTGGGAAGACTGTCCCTTACATTGGTGATCAGTGGGAAGAATGTCCCTTACATTGGTGATCAGTGGGAAAAATGTCCCTTACATTGGTGATCAGTGGGAAGAATGTCCCTTAACATTGGTGGTCAGTGGGAAGAATGTCCCTTAACATTGGTGGTCAGTGGGAAGAATGTCCCTTACATTGGTGATCAGTGGGAAGAATGTCCCTTAACATTGGTGGTCAGTGGGAAGAATGTCCCTTACATTGGTGATCAGTGGTAAATGCTCCTTACATTGGTGATCAGTGGTAAATGCTCCTTACATTGGTGATCCATGGGAAAATGCCCCTAACAATCGTGGTGGTTAATGGGAAGAATGGTCCCTTTTACAGTGGGGGTTAGAATGCTACCTTTATAGTCATACCGTTTGGCTCTGTCAAGTGGTATTGGATCTGGAAATATGCAGGCACGATCACCTTGGAGGTCAGTCAACCAAAGCTTGAGGAACCCATAGCCACCTCTAGAGTAAATCTAGGGTTCCACGTAACCCTGGTTGAGAATGGCTGGTCTATACCCTTGCCTGACTAATTGCCATATCAGAATTTTCCACACTATTCAATCATTTTCCTTTTGGATTCAAGGCCATGAAAGTTGTTTAATGTCACAAGGTATCAAAATAGCTTTCATAATAATTAAACTATTTATTTGTGGTGCATATTAGTTCATCAGTAGCTGGCTCTGTCAGGTGGCATTGATCTCAGAACTATGCAGGAACAATTAAATGGAAGATCAATCATCCACAGCTTAAGGAACCCCTAGCACCCTCTACAGGAAACATGGCAGAGAATGACTGGGTTGGGTTACTGATGTGGGTATAAATTCTGACACATTTATTTGTGCTGAGGAAGCTACTTGGAAGAGTAGCAAATCATCTTCAACATTACAGAACTAGTGCACTTAACCATCTATAGCAGCCTTTTTCAAAGTTTTTAAACCAGAGCAAGCCTTGCAATAATTTTCAGGTCTCGGAGAACCCCTGCTAAGAGTTGTCCATTGGTGGTCATCGAGAAAATACCCCTTGTATTGGTGGTCAATGGGATGAATGTCTCTACATTGGTGGTCCAAGGAAAAATGTCCCTTCGTGGTCAGTTGGAAGAATGCTACCTTTACAGTGGTGGTCAGAATGCTATCTTTACAGTGGTGGTCAGAATGCTATCTTTACAGTCAAGTCTTTGGCTCTGCCAACCAGTATTGGACCTGGAACTTTGCAGGCACCATCTAATGCGAGGTTAGGTAACCACAGCTTGAGGAACCCCTAGCCACTTCTGAAGGAACTCTAGGGTTATACAAATGTCTGACCATTGCCATATCAGAATGTTCCACACTATCCAATCATTTTTTTCTTGGATTCAATGCCCTGAAACCTGTTTAATTTCATGTGGGATTGAAATAGCTTTTATAAACAAACAAACTGTTTATTTGTGGCCCATATTAGTTCATCAGAAGCTGGGTGTGTAAAAAACTGACCCACCACCTTCATTCTGGAAGCTCCTTCTGTCTATAGCCATCTGTAGTCATGCAAGGCTTGGTGGGGTCTGGGCTGTTCTGATGGTAGAGAATGGGGATCCTTTGCATTATATTTTCACTTTCCAATTTTGGTAGTCTGAATTCCATAGAAAAAACCCCCATTAAATGGTTTACTTTATTGTGCTCAAGCGACGGGTGCATATTAATGTTCTGTTTGAACTGTCGCCTATTTTATAGCCTCTGCCAATCGCTGAGCTCTGCTGCCTGTCAGATATAATATAACAATCCTCATCAATTTCATTATCAATGTGCTAATTACAGCACAGCCTGAGGTACGCATCTGTGGCAGCATGCGGCTAGGCTTGCCGGCGTGGACAGTCTATAAGGAGAAATTGATCTCTTTTTTGGTACAGCTTCAGTGTTGCCGTGACAACTGGCCAGCTCGCTAAGTGAATTCCCGCCATGCCCCCAGCTAACTCATTATTGCCTTTTTTTCCATAATCATTTCTGTGTCTCTCTGACTCCTGGGTAGAAAATAAATTGGTTTGCTGGAGAGACTTTTCTTTATTTTTTATTGCCACAAAGTCCTAGTTTAAAGGGATACCAGTCCTCAAATTTTTAATTGTGCAAACTGATAACAAGATATAAAGCTTGTACTAATGCCAGCTTTATGGGTAGTCCTCTATGACCTGATAATATAGGGCAGAGATGTAATAGCACTGGAGCTTGCACTCATCTGCCATGACACTTGATCCTGCCCCACTTAAAGGGGACCTGTCACCCATTTTGAACTTTTCAAAAAGCCCTTCTAAGAGCAGTCTTTACAGTTTGTCTGCATTAACAGTCCTAGAAAGCCTCCACTTTCAACTTCTTCTGGAACTCAACAGCCCATGTCTGTGTCCACTTATTGCTCTTTTTAGCCATTGATGCCCTCTTGTTGAATAGGGAATGAGCAGGTGGGTGGGGCTTAATTCCAAAGTCAAGGAAGTCAACTTAGTAACAAAATATAACCAGGTACAGAAAGGGTTATCTAGTTTGCAAAGATGACAACATGCATCTTGTAGTCTTCTTTTGAATAGGACTTTACAGTACATCGGAAAGTTCACAATGCCGAACTAGTTCACTGTATGGATGACTGCGTAGGGACAAAACGTGAGCATGGCCATAAAAACATAGTTTTACAGTTCTGGTAAACCAGCGTGTCTGGCTAGGAGAGCTCCTTGTTGCTAGAAACTACCCAGAATACGGAACCTCAGATACTGGTTTCACTTCTCATTGGTAACTCTCGAGGTCCATTGGATCAGAATGGGGTTGGTGCTTTGGTTCTGAAGTACTGTGCATGTGCCTAGTACCCTCTGCAGAAGACAATGCTCTGACCTCTATGTGTTGGCTGCAAACGCTACTGGTAAACATGAGGCTACACCTTTTAAAATATAGGTAGTTTGAAAATCCTAGTGCATGGTGTGGTCCTCTTGCCACAGACATCCTAGTTATTAAGTAAGGATGCAGCTTGTATTCCTTTACAGTTGAATGCAATTAAGTAAAAAGGACCTACAGGTCTGTTGGGTAACTCTGGACTGGACGAAAAGAAAGGGAGGTGAGGTGGGTTGTGTGTCTGCTTTCCTCTTCTGCAGTTGCACCCTTTAAATCTGTTCACCTGAACATACACCTGATGGCAAAGCAAGCTTTACGCTATAGCCCTGCTCACGAATGCCTATGTCTTTGGAAGTCCAGCTGATGGACCATTGACTTTCAGGTCTGTGGCTTTTGTTCTGCACATTGGCACTAATTTTTCTAATCAAAATGGTAATTGTGTGCATTCTTGGGCACCTGAAGTTTAGCTGTGTGAGGATATTCTTGCCTTCCCTTCTGCGACCTTCCCTTTGGGTAAGACCAATCCAGAACTTCAGGGTGTGCAGGAGGCATCATTTGACTCCAAAGGAAAACAACCTGTCTGGTTCTGGCTAGGTTGGTCAGGAGTACCTTGCATTTTCCAGAAGCATTATACCTCAGCAGGCCAGGAATGTCATTCTGAACTGGAAGGAAAGAAAGGGAGGTGGGGTGGTTTGTGTGTCTGCTATCCTTTCCTGCAGTTGCACCTTTTAAACCTGTTCACCTGCATGCACCTAATGGCAAAACAAGCTTTATGCTATAGCCCTACTTTCCCAGGCTGATATCTCTGGAAGTCCAGCTGGTGAACCATTCACTTTCAAGCATGTGGCTTTTGTTCTGAACATTGGCACTTGATCATTTTTCCCATGAAAACGGTAATTCTATGCGTTCATGGGCACCTGAAGTTTAGAGGTGTGAGGAGGCCTTTGGCTTCCCTTTCATGACCTTCCCTTTGGGTAAGACCAATACAACACTCCAGAGTGCAGGAGGCTTCATTTGACACCAAAGGAGAGCAACCTGCCTGGTTCTGGCTAGGTGGATCAGGAGTACCTAGCATCTGTCAGAAGCATAATACCTCGACAGGCCAAGTATAGAGGCCCATCCTCTTCAAGGGAGGATCACGGGTACGCCCAGAGTTCTTTTTGTGCTTAGGTCTCACCTGTCCCACCACCAGCTTTGCTGCAGAGCTAGAAAGTCCAGTAGAATCTTCAGCATCCAACATTTACAGGCCCCTGCAGCTGGTTATGTAAGACCGGAGCTGGAAACACAGCACGCAGGGGGTAGGCCGCAGGCATTTGATACACCCGGAAATGTTGGATGTTGAAGATTCAACCGAATCTTGTAAATCTGCAAGAGAACAAAGATTCAATTCACCAATGGTAAATAATAGTACTGTTCTCTTACAGGCTTCAACAAAGCTGCGCTAAAAACTCTGCAAATGTTTGGTAGAAGCATTTTGTACATTTCTGTCTTAGATAGGGTGACCAGACATTCCCAGTTTCTGAGGACAGTCCCTAATTTTAGAGCCTGTCCCTGATTTCATCACCTCCAAAGAATGTGTCCCCGAATTTAATGGCGTCCCAGGCCCAGGTGGCTGAAGGGTAAGCCATATTAGTATAATTTAGTCTTTTAAGCCCATCCCACTGTTAACACAATTTGATCACAAACAGCATTTGGTGTGGCATGCTTTACTTGCCACTATTAGCACCAACCCCGATAAAATGAGGTGCGGTCTGTAGAGTGTCTCTAGATTTCATTTTGAAAATCTGGTCACCTTAGTCTTAGGCTCACCCCACATGACCAGTCTGACCATTAGATATTTATACAGTCAACTTCAGATCTACCGAAACTGACTGATATGGTTACCAGATTTTTAAAATTAAGTGCGGGAATATTCCACTGACCACGCCCACTTTTGATCACAGCCACAAATTCACGTCCCTACCCCTTACCCCGTTGACTATGTTCGTTTTCTGGGAACAGGTCCCTGAAAACGGGGATGGATGGCAACCATATAATTGGAGGGTCTAACTAAACTAGCTACTCATTGAGGACTACCCCTTGACTATGTTTGTTTTCTGGGAATAGGTCCCTGAAAACGGGGATGGATGGCAGCCATATAATAGGAGGGTCTACCTAAACTAGCTACTCATTGAGGACTACCCCTTGACTATGTTTGTTTTCTGGGAACAGGTCCCTGAAAACGGGGATGGGTGGCAACCATATAATAGGAGGGTCTACCTAAACTAGCTACTCATTGAGGACTACCCCTTGACTATGTTTGTTTTCTGGGAACAGGTCCCTGAAAACGGGGATGGATGGCAACCATATAATAGGAGGGTCTACCTAAACTAGCTACTCATTGAGGACTACCCCTTGACTATGTTTGTTTTCTGGGAACAGGTCCCTGAAAACGGGGATGGATGGCAGCCATATAAATAGGAGGGTCTACCTAAACTAGCTACTCATTGAGGACTACCCCGTTGACCCTCGTTTCGTTTTCTGGGAACAGGTGCCTGAAAACAGGGACTATCTTTAGCACATGTGGACAGATAGCAACCATATAACATAAGGGCCTGCATAATTATTCAATCAATTTGTATAGAGTTTGGAAGCCTTTGCACTACTTACTTGAGATTGTACAATCAGATTGTAATGTGTGTGGTGAGCTTTTGTACAGTTTGAAGGAATAACTGGATTGTCGGAGATCAGAGAATTTTCTGCTGCTTCTGTTTTTTCCTCCCTGTTCTATATAACTTATAAACCAAACAAATACATTTTTAGTAACTGTTTATATTATGACCACTGAAGGGCAGTTAGGCAATGCAATCTTTTTTCTACCGTCCCTCTGGAGCCTTTTCAATAAGCGTTTTATAACCGTCCCTATCAGGGGCAGACTGACCATTTGGAAACTTGGGCACTGCCCAAGGGCCCGGGGTCAGTAGGGGGCTCCATGAGATGCCCCTGGTTCCTTTTTCATAGGCTTTTTTGAATTTCGGCAAGGACACAGGGGCCGCATGATCCCCTATTGCCCGGGGGCCCCATGAGTTGTCAGTCCGCCCCTGGTCCCTATTCTAGCCGATCATCCCTGGTATAGGTGTTTATCAGAGTGACCTCTCTCTCCGTCACCATGGAGCGGGAACCTCTGGCGCCCACATTAAAACCGTGTGACGCAATGAAATTGGTTTTAGTCCTTGAAGCGGGGTGACGTTACATAAAGCCGGCCCCTGTTCCAGAAGTGGGTCACCAGCGGCGTTCACAGAAAGTCGCGGCTGGTCTACATTTCACCGGGGCTCGGCGTAACCCAAGGAGCCCGCCTTTTGTCTCGGCTTTTGTGCCGCAGCCGACCTGTCCCGGCAATTAGCAGGAGCTTGGAAAGGCAGCCGCCTGGAAGTCTATTTGGCGCTAATGTTCAGCCGTTTACCTGCCTGTGATACAATTACACGCACCAATTCTCTGTCATCTGCCTGATGAGACGAAAGGCGGCTTCGCCCGCTTCATAAGCCATTAGGTAATCAGGCGCGTTTTTTGTTTTTTTTTCCTCGAAGTTCACCACCACCTTTTCCTGCACGTATTACGGGCCATTAAGGGTGTCTGTGGGTTGGTCTAGCGGCTGGGCTATTTATTTTCTTTTTTTTATCATTTTAATTTTATCATTTTGTATATTTTGTTTTTTTTTTTAATTGCAAGTAGATATAAGCACTTGAGGGCGGCATGGTGGCTTAGTGGTTAGCACTTCTGCCGTGCAGTAATTGGGTGATGGGTTCGATTCCCAACCATGGCACCTCCTGCATGGAGTTTGCATGTTCTCCCTGTGTTCACTTGGGTTGTCTCCAGTTTCCTCCCACACTCCAAAGACATGCTGGTAGGTTAATTGGCTCCTGTATAAATTGTCCTAGTTTCATCCCTGGCCATGCGGGATCTCCTGTATGGTGGGGGTTGGGGAAAGACCTGGCAACCTACCCTGTAAAATAATTGCTAAGAGAATTTGTGGAAAAAGTCGCTTGCGAGTGACGGTCCATGTAATCGCCAAGGGTCGGATATGACTGAATAGATAGATAGATAGATAAGCACTTGAATTCATCATTTTCTGTGCAGCAGGGCTCAAACTGGGAGAGGGAGAAGCAACCAAAGAAGACGGTTGAGCTGCAGTATAAGGGGCATGCTGGTAGGAAGAGAGAGCAGAGTGACAGAGATGCAACTGCTTCTCATTTCGATGCCCAGTCACCAGCTGTAGGAGGGACAAGACCTGTAAACAGTGGTGTATTTAGGGTTTGTGCTGCCCTAGGCAACACAAAAATCATCCGCCCCCCCCCCCCCCCCACTGAGAGAGCCTGACACCAACCAACACCACCACCCCCCATCCAAGAAAGCCCTACACCCGCCATACACTGGCCACCCCCACTCACCTTCACAGCTCCAGGCATCTCCTAGGGAGAGTCAGGCTCTGCATACACTGTCAAGCAGCCCCTCTCGGATCCCACCTGGTCCCCATGTCACGTGTGTCCCTTCTTCCGGGGAGTGGTGCTGCTCCCCTGAAAAATGCCGCCCTAGGCAAATGCCTTATTTGCCTTGGGGTAAATACACCTGTACAGACCTAAATACAGACCTATGGCCTGTAAAGCCATAGGTCACACCTATCCAGTTTGCGTTTGACCCGTTTCTGCATTGCGTTATTGCCGCATTTTTTTATGCATTTTTGTTTTTCTTGTTGCTAGGCAGATTTAAAACTCAGCAAAAATGCACTACATGCTTTTTTGCAGCATTTCCATTGAGGTCTATAGAACCAAAAATGCAACAAAAAAGTCCCTTACCCATTCCAAAAGACGCACCGGGTGAAAACGCGGAGATGTGAACATGTCCCATAGGAAATCATGTTAAATGGACTGTAGTGCGCTTCTGAAAAACGCTGCGGAAAACGCATAGGTGTGAACCTGGGGTAAGCGCAGGGGCGGACTGACAACTCATGGGGCCCCGGGCAATAGGGGATCATGGGGCCCCTTGTACTTGCCTAAACTCAAAAAAGTCTATGAAAAAGGGGGCAGTAGGGGGCATCTCATGGGGCCCCCTACTGACCCCGGGCCCTCAATAGGAGATCATGGGGCCCCTGTGTCCTTGCCCAAACTCTACAAAGCCTATGAAAAAGGTACAAGGGGCATCTCATGGGGCCCCCTACTGACCCCGGGGCCCTCGGGCACTGCCCGAGTTTCCAAATGGTCAGTCCGCCCCTGGGTAAGCGTTAATTATGCAGGCCATAGACGGGCCATTTATCGGCCGAACTGTCGGCTGATAAATGAAAAATCGGTCAGCCCCATTGCTGATGCTGCCACCAATGTCCACGGAAAACGGCTGTTTTTCGTGGATTTTCCAGCATGACCAATAAAAATAAATGAGAAGATCTGCAAAAAACGGCCGATGGGCTGGCCCTACTAACGGCGTGAATATCAGCCGATTTCTTGCACCTGAGCGTAGCGGTTAACGTTTTTATTTTTTTTTACATATTTTGGAGCGTTTACACGTCATGCATAGGGCAGCCCATTCACTTGACAAACGCCCCAAAGAAACACCAAAACATTTTTGGAGCGGAGCATGGTGCGTTTTGGCGTGTTTTTAGCACAAACATGCGCCTGTCACCTGCGCTTGGGGTGCTGTAATGGCACCGCAAGCTCAATGAGCGTTTGCAGTGTGTTTCTGAAATGCGTCACCAAATGTACGTTTTCTGTCTGCCTTGTTGTGCGTTCCACAAACGCCAAGTTTGAACAGAGCTTTCAAGTTGAACGCCAGCCAATAAATCTCTTTTTTTTTTCCTCCTGGTTCTTCTTCCGCAACTGGATACAAATTCCAAATCTTTTAAAAGTGTAACTTGTTTCTCATCATGAAACCCTGTGCTTGCAGAGCTGAGTAACAGCCACACCCTTTAGCACAAGTGTCCTCACCTAGACTTGTATTACAGAGAAGGGGAGGTGGCATGTCTGACTGGCTCTGTTACTTAGTGCTGATTATTGAGTGCACTTGGTCTGGCTCTGCTACCTGTTGGATAGCAACATCATATTTAGGCTGCATTCACATCTAGCGACCAGGGGCGGACTGACAACTCATAGGGCCCCCGAGTAATAGGGGATCATGGGGCCCCTGTGTCCTTGCCCAAACTCAAAAAAGCCTATGAAAAAGGTACCAGGGGCATCTCATGGGGCCCCCTACTGACCCCGGGCCCTTGGGCAGTGCCCGAGTTTCCAAATGGTCAGTCCGCCCCTGCTAGCGACACTCCTGCGTTGTGTTCTTTGCACATTTTTTTTTTGTATGCGTTTTTTTGAGTGACATGTAAGGCAGCCTGTACACTTGAATGGACTGCCCCATGCTCCCAAAAATGTGCCAAAGCAGCTCCTGTACCTTTTAACGGAGGCTACTTTGACGCATATTTTTTCATTGCGCATTTTAGTGAGTTTTTCAGGCATTTTGTTATGTGACAAAACGCCCGTTCTCTTTGCGCGCTTGACAGGCCATTAAAAATAATGGCACCAAAACACACATTGTGCATGATTTTAGCACGCATCAGAAACACACATTTCTGTGTGCAGTTCTGATACACTCAGGTCTGAGCGGAGCCTTCACCGCTGCCGAAGGTAAGACTTTGAGGTTGTCTGTACAATGTCTTTATTTTTGTGATTTTAACCCTTTTCCTGCCACCGCCATATGTCTAACACCCCCATTCCCGGTGTGACCCCTTCCCCCCCCCATTCCACTATTCTTCCTGGGCTCCACTGTCCCACCTGCAAGCCCAGGACCGATGGCAGGTGTCACTGGATGCCAGCAAAAATGAATGTCTCCTAAATGTGCACTGTTTAGGAGATATTCACTTGCTTGGCAGCCGGTGACGTCACCGGTGCATGCGCTCTAAAGGAACGGCATACCCAGAGCTCTGTGCTGCTGCTGCGTCTCCTGCAAGCAGGGGCGGACTGACCATTTGGAAACTCAGGCACTGCCCGAGGGCCCGGGGTCAGTAGGGGGCCCCATGAGATGCCCCTGATACCTTTTTCATAGGCTTTTTTGAGATTGGGCAAGGACACAGGGGCCCCATGATCCCCTATTGCCCATGAGTTGTCAGTCCGCCCCTGCCTGCGAGCATGCACAGGAGTGACATCATCGCGTCTCGGCCATTCAACCGGCCTCAGACCACTAACCCGAAAAGAAGACCGGGAAAAGATGAAAGCCTCTGCCGAGGTGACAGAGCACCGCTGGAGGGCTTCATTTTTTAGTACGTTTTTCATAACATGGTTGTATGCGATGCATACGAGCACATTATGCCTTGACCTTGCAGGGAGAAATATTTTTTTTAACCCAAGTTTACTACTGCTTTAACCCAGAAGTACGTTTTACACTTCTGGTGTCAGGGAAAAAAACTAATGGAGCACGATTTGTGCTACATTAGCTTCATTGGAAGGCAGGAGAGGCTTCAGGGGTCTAAAAGGACCCTTGTTCTGTCTCTCCAATCTAAGCCTTGAAAGTGTGATCTCTGTAACTTACAGTTATGATGAGATAGTGATAACTCCAATCTTAGTTGAATAACACAGGCAGTGACTCAATACAGAAGACATCTTGTAGATCTTGTGAAGTTTATTCCATAAACTGAGAGAATCATACAACCATGAACATTGGATAGGTCAAAAGATCATAATGTGTCCTGCTTCATGACATGAGTCTAGAGCTGCAATGCATTTCTAGGAAAAGGAGTGGGCTATCTATACAGCATTAACCGCTTCCATACCGGGCACTTTTACCCCCTTCCTGCACAGGCCAATTTTCAGGTTTCAGCGCTCTCACACTTTGAATGACAATTGCGCGGTCATGCAACATTGTACCCAAACTAAAATGTTATCATTTTCTTCAGAGAACTAGAGCTTTCTTTTGGTGGTATTTAATCACCGCTGGGGTTTTTATTTTTTGCTAAATTAACAAAAAAAAACAGAAAATTTCGGAAAAAAACCCACATTTTTCTTTGTTTCTGTTATAAAAGTTTACAAATAAATAATTGTTCTTCATAAATTTAGGCCGAGATGTATTCTGCTACATGTCTTTGGTGAAAATAACCCAAATTAGGATGTATTATTTAGTTTGTAGGAAAGTTATAGAGTTCACAAACTATGGTATAGATCTGAATATTGATCAATCCTGAAGTACTGACAGCCAATCTAATTTCTTGAGGTGCAAGAATGTCAGGACAGTACAGACACCCCCCAAATGTCAGGACAGTACAGACACCCCCCAAATGTCAGAACAGTACAGATATCCCCCAAATGTCAGAACAGTACAGATATCCCCCAAATGTCAGAACAGTACAGATATCCCCCAAATGTCAGGACGGTACAGATATCCCCCAAATGTCAGAATAGTACAGATATCCCCCAAATGACCCCTTCTTGCAAAGTAGACAGTCCGACGTACTTCATAAGAGGCATGGCGAGTTTTTTGAAGTTGTAATTTTTTTGTCATAATTTTTCGGAAAATTAAAAAATTAAAAAAATTATTTTCGCTATTTTTTTTTTACATACTGTCACCAGTGCAGTACAGCGTCATCATATAACTGGCATGGCAGTGATCAGGGACACTGACTGGTGACAGTACAAAAAAAAAAAAGTATAATTTGTAAAAAAAGTTTTAATTTTTTTATTAGTTTTAATTTTTTATTACTTTTTTCTCTTTTTTTAAGATTTTTTTTCATATTTCACTATGACCAAAGTAGTATTACCATAGTAACATTGTACAACTTTGGGGAAGTGATCAGTATTTTGTTTTTGTTTGTTTTTTTACACAATTTGCTTATAGCAAAGAATTACTTTGCTATAAGCAAGCATTTACCTGAATGACTGATTCATTCAGGGGTTTTTTTTTGTGCTTAGCTGTGATTTGGCCACGGCTAATCACATGACACAGCTGGGCTGTGATTAGCCCAGCTTGTGCATGTGATCGCTGTGAGTTAATATAAGTTTTAGTAAAAAAAATGGAAATGGAATATATAATAACTGACGTTTGTTGTTGTTTTGCAGGCATGCGCAAATGTAAAGCTTGACATATTTGGTATCTATTTACTCGGCACAACCTTTTCTTTTATATTACACCCAAAACTGGGTAATCTATTACATTTGTAGGCCCTAAATTTAACTTTAGGGCATTTTATTCCTGAAGCTTTGCGTTTGATAAACCATTGAGTAAATATTGTGTGGCAGAAATATTTGGAACTGCCGCCATTGTATTCTTCAGGGCGTCTGCTGGCACTTTAACTAACCTTCAGGCCTAAAATTATTTTTTTAAATGCATAAAAAAAAAAAAAAGGCAAAAACGGCTCTGGCAGCAGAAGGGTTAAGATGATGCCTGATGCTGCACACTGGCATACTGGTTGTGGGAGCTTCCTAGTAAACAAGCTTCCATGATTAACATCTGCAGGGTGCATGGGTCAACATGGAGGAGGTCATGGCCGCTGCCTGTTATGTGCAGACCGTGATTTATAGAGTATGAAGTCATTGCGCGCTTTCCACCTTCTGCACTCCAGAATTATGTCCTGATGGCTCCCTATACCAAGCTTCCAAGTTCCCCCACCAAGTGCCCCCTTCCGCTGACTGGTCATAAACTCTGCAGAAATCTGTTCAAACAGAACTCTGTATTCATTGATGCGTTATTACAAGTTTATTTTTTAATTTCAAACTTTGCAAGCAGAGTAATCACCTAAATGTGACCTGCAATGCCTGTACAGCAGAGCTCAGACTGGGGAGGGAGGAGCAGAACATTGAGCCAATTAGTTAAGCTATGATGCTCATGTGCTAAGTAGGAGCATGCTAATAGAAGGAGAGAGCATAGTGACAGAGAGGTGAGCTCAGGATAATGTTGATTCTCATTCACTTGGACAGGCTGGGGGAGGGAGAAGACCTGTAAGCATTACTAAACTGCAGTAGGTAAAAGTCAGGTCTCCTATCCTGCCTGAGCTGTGCAATGTGGCAGAGCTCAGTATCCTGCATAGAAACAATACTGGCACCAGCATAGCCCAATATCCTGTAAGGGAACACTACTGGTGCCAGCATAGCCCAATATCCTGTAAGGGAACACTACTGGTACCAGCATAGCCCAATATCCTGTAAGGGGAACACTACTGGTACCAGCATAGCCCAATATCCTGTAAGGGAACACTACTGGTGCCAGCATAGCCCAATATCCTGTAAGGGGAACACTACTGGTACCAGCATAGCCCAATATCCTGTAAGGGGAACACTACTGGTGCCAGCATAGCCCAATATCCTGTAAGGGGAACACTACTGGTACCAGCATAGCCCAATATCCTGTAAGGGAACACTACTGCAACCAGCATAGCCCAATATCCTGTAAGGGGAACACTACTGGTACCAGCATAGCCCAATATCCTGTAAGGGAACACTACTGGTGCCAGCATAGCCCAATATCCTGTAAGGGGAACACTACTGGTACCAGCATAGCCCAATATCCTGTAAGGGGAACACTACTGGTACCAGCATAGCCCAATATCCTGTAAGGGAACACTACTGGTACCAGCATAGCCCAATATCCTGTAAGGGAACACTACTGGTGCCAGCATAGCCCAATATCCTGTAAGGGAACACTACTGCAACCAGCATAGCCCAATATCCTGTAAGGTAACACTACTGGTACCAGCATAGCCCAATATCCTGTAAGGGAACACTACTGGTGCCAGCATAGCCCAATATCCTGTAAGGGAACACTACTGCAACCAGCATAGCCCAATATCCTGTAAGGGAACACTACTGGTGCCAGCATAGCCAAATATCCTGTAAGGGAACACTACTGGTACCAGCATAGCCCAATATTCTATAAGGTAACACTACTGGTACCAGCATAGCCCAATATTCTGTAAGGGAACACTACTGGTACCAGCATAGCCCAATATTCTATAAGGTAACACTACTGGTACCAGCATAGCCCAATATCCTGTAAGGGAACACTACTGGTGCCAGCATAGCCAAATATCCTGTAAGGGAACACTACTGGTACCAGCATAGCCCAATATTCTATAAGGTAACACTACTGGTACCAGCATAGCCCAATATTCTGTAAGGGAACACGACTGGTACCAGCATAGCTAAATATTCTGTAAGGGAACACTACTGGTACCAGCATAGCCCAATATTCTGTAAGGGAACACGACTGGTACCAGCATAGCCCAATATTCTGTAAGGGAACACTACTGGTACCAGCATAGCTCAGTATCTTGCACAGGAACACTACCTTCTACCAGCTTAGCTCAATATCCTGTAAGGGAACACTACTGGTACCAGCATAGCCCAATATCCTGTAAGGGAACACTACTGGTACCAGCATAGCCCAATATCCTGTAAGGGAACACTACTGGTACCAGCATAGCCTTATATCCTTTAAGGGAACACTACTGGTACCAGCATAGCCAAATATCCTATAAAGGAACAGTATAGGATATTGGGTTATGCTGGTACCAGTAGTGTTCCTATATAGGATATCAGGCTATGCTGGTACCAGTAGTGTTCCTTTATAGGATATTGGGTTATGCTGGTACCAGTAGTGTTCCTTTATAGGATATTGGGCTATGCTGGTACCAGTAAAGGAACACTACTGGTACCAGCATAGCCTGATATCCTATATAGGAACACTACTGGTACTAGCATAGCCCAATATCTTGTAAAGGAACACTACAGGTACCAGCATAACCCAATATATTTTAAAGGAACACAAGTGGTACTGGCATAGCCCAATATCCTTTAAAGGAACACTACTGCTACCAGCATAGCCAAATATCTTGCAAAGGTTCACACCTCTACCAGCATAGTCCAATATCCTGTAAGGGAACACTACTGTTACCGACATAGCCCAATATCCTGTAAAGGAACACTACAGGTACCAGCAAAGCCCAATATCCTGTAAAGGAACACTACAGGTACCAGCATAACCCAATATACTTTAAAGGAACACAACTGGTACCGGCATAGCCCAATATCCTGTAAAGGAACACTACTGGTCCCGGCATAACCCAACATACTTTAAAGGGATACAGCTGGTACTGGCATAGCTCAATATCCTGTAAAGGAACACTACATGTACCAGCATAACCCAATATACTGTAAAGGAATACAACTGGTACCTGCATAGCCCAATATCCTGTAAAGAAGCCCTACTGTTACAATCATAGCCCAATATCCTATAAAGGAATACTACTGTTACCAGCATAACCCAGTATCTTGAAAATGTGATTTTTTTTTTTGTTGTACTTATTTTATCCTTCTAATAATCAGTAAATCAAGATGATGGGCAGCCATTACTAGGCTACAAGTGTAATGCTTTCTTATTTCTGTTTTGCTCACTGTAGCAATGAGAAGCGCCGGCGAGAGCAAGAAAACAAATACCTAGAGGAACTGGCTGAGCTTCTCTCGGCAAATATCGGAGATATAGACAGCTTTAGCGGCAAAACGGACAAATGCAAAATCCTAATCAAGAGGATGGACCAGATCCAGCAGCTGAAGAAGAAGAAGCAGGGTGAGTGAGCCAGGCAATGGAAGCTGGGGAGGCTGAGAATGTAGTCTATCCTTTCACTAGAGACCCGTGACATCACTGAGAATACATCCTATCCATTCACTAGAGACCGGTGACATCACTGAGAATACAGCCTATCCATTCACTAGAGACCGGTGACATCACTGACAATACAGCCTATCCATTCACTAGAGAGCGGTGACATCACTGAGAATGCAGCCTATCCATTCACTAGACAGCGGTGAAAGAATTGGGAATGCAGCCTATCCTTTCACTAGAGAGTGGTGACATCACTGAGAATGCAGCCTATCCATTCACTAGACAGCGGTGAAAGAATTGGGAATGCAGCCTATCCTTTCACTAGAGAGTGGTGACATCACTGAGAATGCAGCCTATCCATTCACTAGAGAGTGGTGACATCACTGAGAATGCAGCCTATCCATTCACTAGAGAGCGGTGACATAATTGGGAATGCAGCCTATCCATTCACTGGAGACCGGTGACATCACTGGGAATACAGCCTATCCATTCACTAGAGAGCGGTGACATCACTGAGAATACAGCCTATCCATTCACTAGAGACCAGCGACATCACTGAGAATGCAGCCTATCCATTCACTAGAGACCGGTGACATCACTGAGAATGCAGCCTATCCATTCACTAGAGACCGGTGACATCACTGAGAATGCAGCCTATCCATTCACTAGAGAGCGGTGACATAACTGGGAATGCAGCCTATCCATTAACTAGAGAGCAGTGACATCACTGGGAATGCAGCTTATCCATTCACTAGAGACCGGTGACATCACAGAGAATGCAGCCTATCATTCTATAGAGACTGGTGACATCATTGAGAATGCAGCCTATCCATTCACTAGAGACCGGTGACATCACTGAGAATGCAGCCTATCCATTCACTAGAGACCGATGACATCACTGAGAATGCAGCCTATCCATTCACTAGAGACCGGTGACATCACTGAGAATGTAGCCTATCCATTCACTAGAGAGCGGTGACATAACTGGGAATGCAGCCTATCCATTCACTAGAGACCGGTGACATCACTGAGAATGCAGCCTATCCATTCACTAGAGACCGGTGACATCACTGAGAATGTAGCCTATCCATTCACTAGAGACCGGTGACATCACTGAGAATGTAGCCTATCCATTCACTAGAGAGCGGTGACATAACTGGGAATGCAGCCTATCCATTCACTAGAGAGCGGTGACATCACTGGGAATGCAGCCTATCCATTCACTAGAGACCGGTGACATCACTGAGAATGCAGCCTATCATTCTATAGAGACTGGTAACATCATTGAGAATGCAGCCTATCCATTCACTAGAGACCGGTGACATCACTGAGAATGCAGCCTATCCATTCACTAGAGACCGATGACATCACTGAGAATGCAGCCTATCCATTCACTAGAGACTGGTGACATCACTGAGAATGCAGCCTATCCATTCATAGAGACCGGTGACATCACTGAGAATGTAGCCTATCCATTCACTAGAGAGCAGTGACATCACTGAGAATGTAGCCTATCCATTCACTAGAGAGCGGTGACATAATTGGGAATGCAGCCTATCCATTCACTGGAGACCGGTGACATTACTGAGAATGCAGCCTATCCATTCACTAGAGAGCGGTGACATAATTGGGAATGCAGCCTATCCATTCACTAGAGAGCGGTGACATCACTGAGAATGCAGCCTATCCATTCACTAGAGAGCGGTGACATAATTGGGAATGCAGCCTATCCATTCACTGGAGACCGGTGACATCACTGAGAATACAGCCTATCCATTCACTAGAGACCGGTGACATCACTGAGAATGCAGCCTATCATTCTATAGAGACTGGTGACATCATTGAGAATGCAGCCTATCCATTCACTAGAGACCGGTGACATCACTGAGAATGCAGCCTATCCATTCACTAGAGACCGATGACATCACTGAGAATGCAGCCTATCCATTCACTAGAGACTGGTGACATCACTGAGAATACAGCCTATCCATTCATAGAGACCGGTGACATCACTGAGAATGTAGCCTATCCATTCACTAGAGAGCAGTGACATCACTGAGAATGTAGCCTATCCATTCACTAGAGAGTGGTGACATAATTGGGAATGCAGCCTATCCATTCACTGGAGACCGGTGACATCACTGAGAATGCAGCCTATCCATTCACTAGAGAGCGGTGACATAATTAGGAATGCAGCCTATCCATTCACTAGAGAGCAGTGACATCACTGAGAATGCAGCCTATCCATTCACTAGAGAGCGGTGACATAATTGGGAATGCAGCCTATCCATTCACTGGAGACCGGTGACATCACTGAGAATGCAGCCTATCCATTCACTAGAGAGCGGTGACATAATTGGGAATGCAGCCTATCCATTCACTAGAGAGCGGTGACATCACTGAGAATACAGCCTATCCATTCATAGAGACCGGTGACATCACTGAGAATGCAGCCTATCCATTCACTAGAGACCGGTGACATCACTGAGAATAGAGCCTATCCATTCATAGAGACCGGTGACATCACTGAGAATACAGCCTATCCATTCACTAGAGACCGGCGACATCACTGAGAATGCAGCCTATCCATTCACTAGAGACCGGTGACATCACTGAGAATACAGCCTATCCATTCACTAGAGACCGGTGACATCACTGAGAATACAGCCTATCCATTCACTAGAGACCGGCGACATCACTGAGAATGCAGCCTAACCATTCACTAGAGACCGGTGACATCACTGAGAATGCAGCCTATCCATTCACTGGAGACCGGTGACATCACTGGGAATGCAGCCAATCCATTCTGATCCTTAATGATTTTTATTCTGGTCATGAAATTGCTCTTTTGTATGTCATGATTCATACTGTTGTGTCCTCCCTTGTGTCACATTGCCATAAGTAGCCTCCCCGGGGTCTTCCAATGTGCTGATTATAGGACAATGATATCCTGGGTGTGGAATTTGTGGATGATATTGGACAGAGATCGCTGTGCTCATTCCCAGCACCGTGGTAAAGCAATCTTCTATATCCAGTACTGACAGCAGTGCAGAGGATTTCAGGAGAAGAGCTGGCTGGATTTGTGGAGTGGAGGGCCATCTTTTGTGGAGCAGGACAGGGCGGCATGCCGCAATCACTGGTACCATGTTATACTAGTGACTGTTGAAGTATGTGAATGGTCAATGTGATGTACAATACTAGCACAGGGTGCAGGAGAGCGGAGCAGGTTGTTTGTCCAGGATGGACACTGCAATGCAATAGATGGGTTTTTTAATGACAGACTTTTTGGATGGTACGGTTCTCTGTTCTTGTATCATTTGCGTATCGATACATTATTAGTATATTGTATACTGTATGTCATATTTAGCTCCTCTTTAAGAATAAAAGTAACAATTTTCATTGTGTACATAACTGCATGGAGGGGGTTTTTTTTGCATTACATAATTAGGTTGAGAAGAGAAAAAAAGATGCGTCTAGCTCAACCAAAATAAAAAAAAAAAATGGCATAAATACATAGAAATCCTCCATATACACAACCCTATACCAACATTTGATCCAGGGGAAGGCAAAATAAAACCCCCCTATGAAGCTTGATCCAATTTTGCTCCAGCGGGGGGTCGGGGGGGGGGAACTTTCCTTCTTGACCCCCTGGGAGGCAATCGGATATTCCCTGGATCACCAATCTCTGGTGTTTTTTTAGACCAGTCTGCCAAGCTGCCCAGGACTAGTTCCTGAGGGAGTATATTCCAGCTTTTACTGCGAAGAAGCCTTTCCATAAAAGAGCTTGCTCTGGGTTAGTATTTGTGTCAAGCTTAGCATCAGGATCAGTGTTAGTGTCAGTGTGTTTTAGGTAGAAAAGAACAAAAAAAGGTTTTATATTTAGTGTCTGTGAAATAAAAATTGGTAACTAGTAGCTGACAGTGACAGCTCACTCACCATTCTGGGGCTGCCGACATAGTGCTCCTCTGGAACAAGATAAGTGACACATATATGTTGCAGTAGGATGTTAAGGCCCATCAGCCCTGCTGCTGTATATATATATTTATTTATTTCAGGTACTTATATAGTGCCTTCAGTTTCCACAGCACTTTACATATATATTGTACATTCACATCAGTCCCTAACCCTCAAGGGGTGTACAATCTAAGGTCCCTAACTCACATTCATACATACACATACTAGGGCCAATTTAGACAGGAGCCAATTCACCTACCAGCATGTCTTTGGAGTGTGGGAGGAAACTGGAGTACCCAGAGGAAACCCACGCAGGCACAGGGAGAACATGCAAACTCCAGGCAGGTGGTGCCAGGGTTAGGATTTGAACCAACGACCTGAGTACTGCCAGGTGGAAGAGCTAACCATTTAGCCACTGTGCTGCCAATGTTGTTAAGGGGCTAATAGCAGCATGTGTTTTCTATTCTCATATCTTTAGAAAGTATAATTTTACCAAAAGAGTAGTTGATGCTTGGAATAGACTTCCAACAGAAGTAGTGAGACAGTCAATAGTAAGTGGATTCAAACATCCATGGGACAAACCTAAATCTATATGCAGACAAAATCATTTTTGACGTCATCACGCTATCCGCCATTTTGGAAGCTGTATTTGAATGCTGATATTCCTTCTGTGTTTTATAAGTAGGATTTTACTTGCGCAATAAAGTCACATTCGTTTTTACTGCACTATGAGAGGCATGTTTTATTTTACATGACACTGTCTTGGCTTTGCTATGAGAATGGCGTACTGATCTAAGTGGAATCTGGGTCCCGGTTACAACATAGAGGTTCGGACGGAGTTACATCTATATAAAGCCTTATTAGACCCCCTATAATAAAGGGTCTTCTCATCTGGTAAGCCTCCATTTTACTCATGGTGGTCCACAGGGGCGGACTGACAACTCATGGGGCCCCCGGGCAATAGGGGATCATGGGGCCCCTATGTCCTTGCCCAAACTCAAAAAAGCCTATGAAAAAGGTACCAGGGGCATTTCATGGGGCCCCCTACTGACCCCGGGCCCTCGGGCAGTGCCCGAGTTTCCAAATGGTCAGTCCGCCCCTGGTGGTCCATTCAAGGTGGTGATTTTTTTGGATGAAAAGAAGATCAACACTATTAATATTGCATTCAAGAAACGCATGTTCTTTTTCACGAAGTGTTTGTGGAAGTTGTCCTTCACGTGGAATTTGTATTGTTCTTTATATGAATCGTATATGATATATCACTTATAGGAATTAATTTGTACGTTGTACTGTGTATGGATAGCTGTTCACATGAATAATTAATTTTTAATGACATTTTTTTCTTTCACACTTAGCGCAACATTTAATTGCTTGACAAAATAATTAACAAAAGAACCCCCAAGAAATCAAACAAAAAAATCCAAAAACATTTTAATTAAAAGTAATATTTAATTAAAATTGATCTTTTTATGCTGTCATTCTCTCTCTCTCTCTCTCTCTCTCTCTCTCTCTCTCTCTCTCTCTCTCTCTCTCTCTCTCTCTCTCTCTCTCTCTCTCTCTCTATTTAATATTACTATAACAGGAATAAATTAATTTATGTTAATTTATAAATACATGTATAAATATATAATTAACTCATGTATTTACTGTTTTTGTGAAAATGCTAAAAGTACGATCAGGGTAAGGTGATGTCAATTTTGGCAACTAATTTTGACACTGTCAGGTTGCCCCTTTTTCTGTTCGGGGGTTTAAAAGGGGTATTAGTAAAGACTTTTAAATATAACAGGGAAAATAGATGATCAGTTATCATAAATGTACAAAAAAGCATATAAATGTATGAATTGAAAAAACATATCTTCATATATACCAGAAGTTACATTGCGACTCCGGTGTTAATAAATATATATATATATATATATATATATATATATAATATACATATATATATTTGTCATATTAAAAAAATATATATATATATATAGTGTGAGTGTATAGTGTGTGTATATATATATATATATATATATATATAAAATTATATTTTATAGGTAATATATAACATTACATTATAAGTAATATATAACATTACTTTAAAATAAGAAATAAATAAATTTATTGAAATTTATAAATACATGTGAAAATATATAACTGACTTATTTATTTACTATCTCTGTACACGTGATAAAAGTATGAATAGGCGAGGTGATGTAATTTTTGGCGCTGCAAGATATTACCTCTTTCTGGTCTAGGAGTTAACAGCGGCATTAGTAACATCTTCTATGTATATATAAACAGAGGAAAATAAATAGATGATCAATTAACATTAAAAATATATAGAAAATGAATATAAAGGTATGAATAAAAAAATGAAGGATATCTTCAAATATACTGGAAGCTACACCGTGACACTGCAACTCTGGTGTGTGTAGTGCATGTGTGTGTGTATATATGTGTGTGTGTATGTGTATATATATATATATATATATATATATACAGTCATGGCCGAAATTGTTGGCACCCTTGATATTTTTCCTGAAAATCAAGTATTTCACACAAAAAAGGTATTGCATTAACACATGTTTTGCTATACACATGTTTATTCCCTTTGTATGTATTGGAACAAATATAAAACAGAGGCAGAAAAGCAAATATGACATAATGTCACACAAAACCCCAAAAATGGGCTGGACAAAAGTATTGGCACCCTTAACTTAATATTTGGTTGCACACCCTTTGGAAAACATAACTGAAATCAGTCGCTTCCTATAACCATCAATAAGCTTCTGACACCTCTCACCCGGAATTTTGGACCACTCTTCCTTTGCAAACAGCTCCAGGTCTCTCTTATTGGAAGGACACCTTTTCCCAACAGCAATTTTAAGATCTCTCCACAGGTGTTCAATGGGATTTAGATCTGGGCTCATTGCTGGCCACTTCAGAACTCTCCAGCGCTTCTTTGCCATCCATTTCTGAGTGCTTTTTGACGTATGTTTGGGGTCATTGTCCTGCTGGAAGACCCAGGATCTTGGACGCAAACCCAGCTTTCTGACACTGGGCCCTACAGTGCGACCCAAAATCCTTTGGTAATCCTCAGATTTCATGATGCCTTGCACACAGTCAAGGCACCCAGTGCCAGAGGCAGCAAAACAACCCCAAAACATCATTGAACCTCCACCATATTTTACCGTAGGTACTGTGTTTTGTTCTTTGTAGGCCTCATTCCGTTTTCGGTAAACAGTAGAATGATGTGCTTTACCGAAAAGCTCTATCTTGGTCTCATCTGTCCACAAGACGTTTTCCCAGAAGGCTTTTGGCTTACTCAAGTACATTTTGGCAAACTGTAGTCTTGCTTTTTTATGTCTCTGTGTCAGCAGTGGGGTCCTCCTGGGTCTCCTGCCATAGCGTTTCATTTCATTTAAATGTCGACGGATAGTTCGCGCTGACACTGATGCTCCCTGAGCCTGCAGGACAGCTTGAATGTCTTTGGAACATGTTTGGGGCTGCTTATCCACCATCCGGACTATTCTGCGTTGCAATCTTTCATCAATTTTCCTCATCCGTCCACGACCAGGGAGATTAGCTACAGTGCCATGGGTTGCAAACTTCTTGATAATGTTGCGCACTGTGGACAAAGGCAAATCTAGTTCTCTGGAGATGGACTTGTAACCTTGAGATTGTTGATATTTTGCCACAATTTTGGTTCTCAGGTCCTCAGACAGTTCTCGTCTCCTCTTTCTGTTGTCCATGCTTAGTGTGGCACAGACAGACACACAATGCAAAGGTTAAGTGAACGTCTCTCCTTTTTATCTGCTTTCAGGTGTGATTTCTATATTGCCCACACCTGTTACTTGCCCCAGGTGAGTTTACAGGAGCATCACATGCTTGTAACATTCTTATTTATCCGCAGTTGTGAAAGGGTGCCAATACTTTTGTCCAGCCCATTTTTGGAGGTTTGTGTGACATTATGTCGAATTTGCTTTCTTTCCTCCCTTTTTTTGTTTTGTCCCAATACACACAAAGGGAATAAACATGTGTATAGCAAAACATGTGTTAATGCAATACGTTTCGTGAGAAATACATGATTTCCTGGAGAAATATCAAGGGTGCCAACAATTTCGGCCATGACTGTATATTACTTTAAAACCAAGAATTTTAATTTATTAACACATGTATAAATATATAACTGACATATTTATTTAATATCTCCGTACACGTGATAAAAGTATGAATGGGCGAGGTGATGTAATTTTTGGCGCTGCAAGGTTTTCCCTTGTGACACTGCAATTCTGGTGTGTGTAGTGTGTAGTGTGTGGTGTGTGTGTATATGTGTGTGTATGTATATATATATATATATATATATATATATATCTCCTGGATTGTAAACTCCAAGGAGCAGGACCTTCCTGTCCCTCTTGTATTGAACTGTATTGTTGCTGTCAGGGGCGGACTGACCATTTGAGCACTCATGCACAGCCCGAGGTCCCCGGGTCAGTAGGGGGCCCCATGAAATGCCCCTGGTACCTTTTATAAACTTTTTTGGGTGTGCTTTGAGTGTGGGCAAGGACACAGGGGCCCCATGACCCCTATTGCCCGAGGGCCCCATGAGTTGTCAGTCCGCCCCTGGTTGCTGTATTGTCTCCCGTTATATTGTAAAGCGCTGTGCAAACTGTTGGCGCTATATAAATCCTGTATAATAATAATAATAATAATAATAATATAAATCCTGTATAATAATAATAATATATAAATCCTGTATAATAATAATAATAATATAAATCCTGTATAATAATAATATATAAATCCTGTATAATAATAATAATAATATAAATCCTGTATAATAATAATAATAGTATTAAAAAAAAAAAATCTGTGTGTGTGTGTATATATATATATATATATATATATATATATATATGTATGTGTGTGTTTTACTTTAAAACCAGGAAAAATGTTTTTATTGTAATTTATTACCACAAGTATAAATATGTAACTGACGTATTTATTTACTATCTCAGTACACATGATGAAAGTATGATCGGACGAGGTGATGTCATTTTTGGCGCTGTAAAGTTGCCCCTCTTTTGCGGTCTCAGGACGTTGCCGGCTATGTGTTTGAACTCAGCCCAGTGTAGGTTGCAGCTGTCAGATTGCGCACAGCAGAACATCTGGGGTTAGCCTTGGCACAGACGCAGCGAGTGGAGTTGGCGCGATGCACCAGGAAGGATTACATTTCTGACCGGGTAGCGTGGAAGTGCACGGCGCTGTTCCTGTTTTCTCTCTGTGAGCTTCTGTTTGCTGCCAGCCTGGATTATTTTATTAATGAGAAGTAGCGAGGGCAAGATGGTGTTTCTGTACACAAGGTGAAGCGTTTCCAAGCCTTGCGCGTGCAATGCCCGGCCCGTTAAAAATTCTATTATGAAAGTCGCCACAGCTGGCCTGCTCTTGGCCGTCGTCCATCCTTCCAAAAAAAAGTATTTGCTCTGGGTCCCTTGACATCAGGATCTGGCCGGAGGGCTGCAAGATGGCCGACTCCTGACCTTCTGTTGCATCTGTGCCTGCATATGGCGGAGCTTGTGCTAATGTCACCCAATGACACACCTTGCAGATCTCTGGGGTGGGGGGGCTTAAAGGGACACTCCGCTCTGACTTGGAAATTTTTAATTTAAAGTGTATGTAAACTGCTTCAATGAACTTATTGGCTCCCTTTTGATTTGCTGTATATCCAGTTGAAAGGGTTTTGTTATACTCTATCTGTTCATTAATTGTGAAAAAGTACCCGTTGATCCTTCCAAAAATCTTGTAAGCTCCTCACTTCCTGTACTCTCTTCCTGTGCTGATCTCTTATCAGTTACATTTCTTTTTTTAAGGACTACAGAACCACGTCCTCTATAGCAGGGGTCCTCAAACTTTTTAAACAGGGGGCCAGTTCACTGTCCCTCAGACCTTTGGAGGGCCGGACTATAGTTTAAAGAAAAAAAAAAAACTATGAACAAATGTGTACACAGTACGGGAGATGACCAGAGACTGCGGACATAGTACATGAGATGACCAGAGACTGCGGACACAGTACAGGGGATGACCAGAGACTGCGGACATAGTACAGGAGATGACCAGAGACTGCGGACACAGTACAGGAGATGACCAGAGACTGCGGACACAGTACAGGGGATGACCAGAGACTGCGGACACAGTACAGGGGATGACCAGAGACTGCGGACACAGTACAGGAGATGACCAGAGACTGCGGACACAGTACAGGAGATGACCAGAGACTGCGGAGATACTACAGGAGATGACCAGAGACTGCGGACACAGTACAGGAGATGACCAGAGACTGCGGACACAGTACAGGAGATGACCAGAGACTGCGGAGATACTACAGGAGATGACCAGAGACTGCGGAGATACTACAGGAGATGACCAGAGACTGCGGACATAGTACAGAAGATGACCAGAGACTGCGGCGGGAATACTGGGCCGGCCGCTCCATGAGACGCACAGACATTTCCCCCCAAGTGTGTCTTATGGAGCGAAATAGTGCCCCATCATTGGTATCAGTGGGAGGAATAGTGCCCCATCATTGGTGTCAGTGGGAGGAATAGTGCCCCATCATTGGTGTCAGTGGGAGGAATAGTGCCCCATCATTGGTATCAGTGGGAGGAATAGTGCCCAATCATTGGTGTCAGTGGGAAGAAACGTGCCCCATCATTGGTATCAGTGGGAGGAATAGTGCCCCATCATTGGTATCAGTGGGAGGAATAGTGCCCCATCATTGGTGTCAGTGGGAGGAATAGTGCCCCATCATTGGTATCAGTGGGAGGAATAGTGCCCCATCATTGGTATCAGTGGGAGGAATAGTGCCCCATCATTGGTATCAGTGGGAGGAATAGTGCCCCATCATTGGTGTCAGTGGGAGGAATAGTGCCCCATCATTGGTATCAGTGGGAGGAATAGTGCCCCATCATTGGTATCAGTGGCAGGAATAGTGCCCCATCATTGGTGTCAGTGGGAGGAATTGTGCCCCATCATTGGTGTCAGTGGGAGGAATAGTGCCCCATCATTGGTGTCAGTGGTAAGAATCGTGCCCCATCATTGGTGTCAGTGGGAGGAATAGTGCCCCATCATTGGTGTCAGTGGGAGGAATAGTGCCCCATCATTAGTGTCAGTGGGGGAGGAACAGTGCCCCATTGATGGTGTCAGTGGGGGGAGGAATAGTGTCCCATCATTGGTGTCAGTGGGACGTATAGTACGTCCTTGGTGTCAGTGGGGGGGAATAGTGACCTGTCATTGGTGTCAGTGGGGGGGGGGATAGTGTCCCATCATTGGTGTCAGTGGGAGGAATAGTACCCCATCATTGGTGTCAGTGGGGGAAGGAATAGTGCCCCATCATTGTTGTCAGTGGGAGGAATAATGCCCCATCATTAGTATCAGTGACACCAATGATGGGGCACTAATCCTCCCACTGACACCAATGACACTTAACTTGCTGATCCCTGTTCCAGCATGGTGCTGCTGCAGCCAGCATACCTGGTTGCAGCAGCACCATCTGCACGGCACACTTACCTGTCAGCTGTCCTTCTTCACTCCGGCCTCTCCCTCACTCGATGTTTGCGGGGCCACTCGGTTCCGCCTCCTCGCAGTTGATTGGCCACCTGTGTGCCTTTCCTGAGCTACAGTTCTGGCGCCCAATCACCGGTGAGGAGGCGGAGCTGAGCGGCAGTGAGAACATCGAGTGAGGCAGTGGCCGGAGTGAATGAAGGAGCAGCGCTTCCTGGACTGGATCATCGTGGGACTGGGACCGGAGCCAGGTAAGGCACCTGCCCACCCCTGTACTTTGTGTCCCCTTCCTCGTGGCAAATATGGCCCTGCCGGCGGGCCGCATGTGGCCCGCGGGCCATAGTTTGAGGACCCCTGCTCTATATTATCGAGAAGAAGAAAAGGAGAAGGTATCTGTAGTCAGGTCCTGTGTCTGATCCTCGCCCAGAAAGTGTGTTGCTGGCAGAATCACCAAGTCAAAATAAAGGTGGAAAAAGAAAACTAATGCAGCCACCACATCTAAGGACCGGTAACCTGAAATATATTACATTTTTGTCTTTGGGTTGAGATACGCTTTAAATCTGACCTCCAGCCTTGCACAGTTGTATCGGCTCCTCTCCTGAACTGAAATGGCTTACTCTGATGTTACTGCACACTGTGAGCTTCTCACCATGTGCATTAGAAGCTGCAGCAAGGCAGGTAGAACCCACCTCATTTCCTGGCTTGAGGACATCCAGCATCATCTAGCTCAGGGGTGTCAAACTTGTGGCCCTCCAGTTGTTGCAAAACTACAAGTCCCATCATACCTCTGCCTTTGGGAGTCATGCTTGTAACTGTCCATCTTGCAATGCCGCATGGGACTTGTAGTTTGGCAACAGCTGGAGGCCTCCAGTTTGACACCTGTGATCCAGCGCTTTCCTCCTGCATCCTGGTTGTCCCTGGCCCGCCACTTTCATTCATTGGATTTCAGTTATTCCAATCATAGAGGCTCAGCATCACATGTGGACATTGCATGAACATTGCATGCCTAGGAGCAGCTCCTCCTCTAGACTGACACCTGCCCATGTAGGCCTCTGATATTTCCATAATTCCTCCCAACAGCCAGCTGAAGGCTGTTGAAAGGAATACTGAGGCGGCATCCTGCCAGCCCTCCCATCAGCCACGATCTGCCTGCATTGCATAGAGTATGGTGTAGACTCAGTGACTACACCAGTGTACACCAAAAGATTTGCATGGTCGCCTTGGGTTGACTAAATCTAGAATTGAAGTACCACACTGTAATATTCAAATTCAGGTACTACTTTATTCCGTTGAAAAACTATCTACAAAGCCAAAGCATTTCGGCTTTAACTCCTTCGGCCGAACCTCCTTCCTCAGGGCTTACAGAAAATGAAACAAGGTATGCAAACTCAAAAATCAATGTATAGCTGAGTGTCTTTAGTCCTACATCCAACTATACCAGGGGCGGACTGACCATTTGGAAACTCGGGCACTGCCCGAGGGCCCGGGGTCAGTAGGGGGCCCCATGGGATGCCCCTGGTAGCTTTTTCATAGGCTTTTTTGAGTTTGAGCAAGGACACAGGGTCCCCATGATCCCCTATTGCCCGGGGGCCCCATGAGTTGTCAGTCCACCCCTGAACTATACTTTGATTTTCGAGTTCTCATGCATTTCTGCTTTATTTAATTTCACTCATTTCATTTTCTTCAAGCCCTATTAAAGAGGGTGGAGCTACAGTCCCTGAAACGCGTTGGTGCTGTAAACCTCTTATCGTTGGCCTAAACTTGTTTTCTAGACTTGAAAATTATGGTGAGGTGCTTCAGTTTTGGATTCACTCATACCTGTAAAAGAAGACCAAATATTGACCTTTCCTATTGTCCATGCCACCAGTGCTCTGTTCCTCTACTGAGAAATCCTCAGTGACTCTGACACAGAGTCACTCTTCTGCTTCCCCTGCAGCGCTCAGTGGCTACTTCTGCTGACCTCTACATCACTAAACAAAACAGTCAAGATATGGAGGTCAACAGATGGAACCACTGAGGTGGGGGGACCCAGAAGATCAACACTCTGAGAAATGGTCTTCAGGTGAAGATTTCTCAGGAATGGAGGGGTATTCGGTTGGTGTGGCCATTGGGGAAAGATAAGGATCCACAGTCCCTTTTTCTCAAGGAATGTCCTTCTGGAGGTTTTTAATTTAATTTAAATGGAAGGGTCGCTTTAAGAAAAAAATTGGTGACTTGACTTTTCATACCACAGCATTTTCTGAAAAACCAAGAATGAAAAACATGCAATCAATGAACCAAACCCATGTGTTTGAGAATAGGTGCATGAACTCCCTCCTTGTCTCGGCCCCTTACCCACCTCTGAGCACTGTCCCTTGGTTTCATCCCCTACCCACCTCTTAGTACCACCCCTTTTAGAGGCTACAGAACCAAGTGTCCATGTGTAGCGCCAAGTAATTTTTATGGAACTGGTTAATGATAACAAGAAAGCAGTGAAATTGATCCCCTGCAGCCAGAAACAATAGACCCCACAGCAACAATAGAACCCCCCAGCAACAAAGGATTTCTTGCAACAAAATCAACCCCGGCATCGAGAGATCCACTCCCATGAACAATAGACCCTTGCCAGCAAAAATAGATCTTCCAGTAGCCAGCTTTAATAGACCCTCTAGCAGCCAGCAACAGTGGACCCTTCCCTCACCAGTAGATCCCTCCCAGAAACAATTAACACCCGAGGATCACAAGATCCATCTGAGCAACAACCTCCCCACAGTAACAATAGACCACCCGGCAACAATGGATTCCCTGCAAAAATTCCACACCAGCAATAATAGACCCTCACCAGCAGCCCACATCAATAGACCCCCCCAGCACACTCCAGCACCCATGGTGATTACATAAATTCAGTGCTGGAGGTGCTGGAACTGCATTCCTTCTGAAAAAAGCCCTGGTTATAACCCTTTTGTCAATTGAAAAAGACAGTTTTCGAAAAAAAATTGGATGCACGAAAGTGGAATTGGTGCACAATTTAGTCAATGGAGGCCAAAATCTCTAAGCTCTGGCTCCATCTGTACACACCTGTGCTGCTTTCCCAATCTGGACTGGGGCCGCTCACTGGGGGTTATTTGTGTCCAGGTTACTCCAGGCACTCGTAAGGAATCTCTCCTTTTCTTCTGGCATGAATGGATAGGGATTATACTGTATTCACTTGTACTATGAGCTGCTCTCTCTTTCTTGCCAGCTCTCCGAGGCAGGAAGAGCCGCATGAGGTTGTGTAGCATTCTGCAGCTTACGCTCTGGCTGGGAAGAAGGCCCAAAATGAGGAGCAGCCAGGCATTGTTCAACGTCAATAGAGAGCAGCCAGCCGCAAGATCTGCTGTCACTATGTCTCCATTTTTTTCCCTTTCCTCTTTCTATGACATCAGCTTCATTTAAACTTCAAAGAAAGTTTTAAAAAAGTACAGTAACCTCCAAAGGTTTTCCTTTCTGAAAGGGTCAATCCGCCTAAAATGTCTGTTTTTGGTAGAAGCTGGAGTATTAACCTCTTGATGGTTCCTTCTATGGATATAGGACTCCAATGTTGAGATCTCTGCAAGGGGTCTGCATACTTGATGTGCCCATTATGATCAGCACCCATCCTTCATTCTTGGTTTTTATATATTTAATATTCTGGAGAATATAATAGGAAGAGCTGGAACACACAAAGGTGGGTGAGAACAACCAAAACTCCCAGGTGGAGAGAAGCAGGGTTGAGAATTATGGCCAGGGGACCACACTGTTGGTGGACATCTAAGAAGCTAGGAGCTGACTTGGACCACCAAGATCCATCTATAACTAAAATATTAATTTGAATATTAAAAGATCGCTAAAAATAGGCCACTTAAATTTCTCCTTTCTGCTTGGAGGATATTGATCCTCAGTCCATTCCGCAATATGGGGAATAGTAGTGGTTCTCAAATAACTAAGGAACTAAGTCCTATAATGAGCATGGAAAACCACTAATATTCTCTGTATTAAGAAATGGACTTAGGAACGCCACCTAGTAATGAGAATGGAGATCCACTACTATTTCCCATATTAAGAAATGAACTAAAGAACTCAACCATACAATGAGAATGGAGAACCACTTCTATTTCCCATGTTAAGAATTAGATTGAACAACCCAACCATATAATAAGAATGTAGAACCACTACTATTCACCATATTCAGGAGTGGAATAAAGAACTCAACCATACAATGAGAATGGAGAACCACTACTATTCCCCATATAAAAGAATGGACTTAGGAACTCCACTTTATAATGAGAATGGAGAACCACTACTATTCCCCCTATTAAGTAAGAGACTAAAGAACCCAACCATATAATGAGAATAGAGAACCACTACTATTTCTCATATTAAGGAATGGAATAAAAAACTCAACCATATAATAAGGATGGAGAACCATTATCATTTCCCATGTTAAAGGATAGACTACACAACCCAACCATATAGTAAGAATGGAGAACCATTGCTATTCCCCATATTAAGGAATGGAATAATAAAACTCAACCATATAATGAGGATGGAGAACCATTACTATTCCCCATGTTAAGGCATAGACTACACAACCCAACAATATAATATATAAATATAATATAACAACCCAACTGCTATTCCCCATATTAAGGAATGGAATAATAAAACTCAACCATATAATGAGGATGGAGAACCATTACTATTTCCCATGTTAAGGCATAGACTACACAACTCAACAATATAATAAGAATGGAGAACCACTGCTATTCCCCATATTAAGGAATGGAATAAAAAACTCAACCATATAATGAGAATGGAAAACCACTACTATCCCCCATATTAAGGAATGGACTTAGTAACTCCACCTTATAATGAGGATGAAGAACCACTACTATTTCTCATGACAAGGAATAGACTAAAAACCCAACCATATATTAAGGAACGAAGAACCACTACTGTAACCTACATTGAGGTATGGTCTTAGCAAGTCCACCTTTATAATGAGGATGGAGAACCATTACTATTCCCCATATTAAGGAATGGACTTAGGAACTCTACCTTATAATGAGGATGAAGAACCACTGCTATTTCCCATGTTAAGGAATAGACTAAAGAACCCAACCACATAATGAGAATGAAGGACCACTACTATCCCCCATTTTAAGGAATAGACTAAAGAACTGAGCATTTCTCACAACATGGAGCACTTTACTTGCTTCTGCACAGGAATATTGGTTGGATAACCCCCAGGTATAACAAGCACCATCTTACCCGTAACATGCAATAAATTGTTTTGTACATAATTGTACTTATATATGCTGTGGATTTTATGGTCATTCTAAGAACCTACCTCTGATAATATTATAACATTCCAACTTCTTTGCATATCTATGGGAATCTGTTTTTTTCTTCTGGGATGCCATTCCAGAAGAAGAAAGCTCAGTAGATTCTCACTGGTTAGTGTAGTCAGTGCATACTTACCATTGCCGGCATTACGATGCTTACAGGGCCCAGGGACCTTGTATTTTATTAAAACATACACTTTAAAAAAAAAAATTACTGTTCGGCAGACTTACCCTTTATAATACACTTAGTAAGAGATGCAAACTGTCATCAGTATGAAGAGAGGCATTACTTACATTAGAAAAGTGGGAGGTGGTGGGCCAACCATTGGCACTTCTAAGAAGTTCTAATGAGGCATTCTGGAATTTTGGGGACTCGTGAAGCTCCAAAAAGCTATGTGGCATCACTGGCTTTTAATTTCCAAGGCCAGTTGAGGTACCTGTGCAGCCTGACAGGTGTTCTCCTAAATAAAAAATTAAAAATTGATACAGCGTATATAATAGCCTGCCATTGCACTATGTATTATTAAAATTCATCTTTTCATATCAGTTGGTAACGATAAAAGCAATAGGAAAGTGCATCGGTATTATGAAATAAAAACGTTATTAAATATATATGACAGGTACTCACAAGGGATCCTGTAGAGAAATGCTTGTCACATTAAAATCATCCAGAGATGAGAACCGACTCTGTAAGTGGGAGCCCCCACCTTGTTATCTGCCCAGCATGATGAGGTGTAGGTGATGTCTCCAGCGTGCATCCTAGCTGATGCGATTCAAGGGCAGACCCTGGTTTTAAAGCATCAGGTGGTAATGACCTACAGTTTTCTAGAAGTGCAGAAAAATCACATTTGGAATTTGTTCTTGTGTTCACTGAGATATTGATTAAAATCTTACTTTTCAAAAAGGGTGTACTCATGTATGCTGAGCAGTGTGTGTGTTTATATATATATATATATATATACATACAGTTGTGTTCAAAATAATAGCAGTCAGACATCACTAACCTGATCAATCACTGTTTTTGGTAGAAATGATATTTCTACATGGCAAATAATTTACTAGCAGGTGTAGTAGAGTAATAGAAATCTAACAGACCCAACAGTCATGACATGCATGCTGCTGATTCTGTGTAATTGAATCACTCATTGAAAGGGGCATGTTCAAAATAATAGCAGTGTGGAGTTCTATTAGTGAGGTCATTCATTCTTTGAAAAACAGGTGGCAATTATTGCCCTTATTTAAGGAAGGAAGGCAGCAAATGTTGTACATGCTGGTTACAGTGCATTTCTCTCTGAAATTCTGAGGAAAATGGGTCGTTCCAGACATTGTTCAGAAGAACAGCGTACCTTGATTAAAAAGGTGATTGGAGAGGGGAAAACATATAAAGAAGTGCAGAAAATGATAGGCTGCTCAGCTAAAATGATCACAAATGCTTTAAAATGGCAACCAAAACCTGAAAGACGTGGAAGAAAGCGAAAAACTACCATTTGAATGGATAGAAGAATAGCCAAAATGGCAAGGACTCAGCCAACAATCAGCTCCAGGAAGATGAAAGAAGGTGTGACGTTCCCTGTGAGTATTGTTACAATTAGAAGACGCCTATGTGAAGCCAAGCTATCTGCAAGAAGCCCCCGCAAAGTCCCACTGTTGGAAAAAAGACATGTGCTGAAGAGGTTACAATTTGCCAAAGAGCACATTGACTGGCCTAAAGAGAAATGGCGCAACATTTTGTGGACTGATGAAAGTAAGATTGTTCTTTTTGGGTCTAGTGGCCGGAGACAGTTTGTCAGACGACCCACAAACACTGAATTCAAGCCACAGTACACTGTGAAGACAGTGAAGCATGGTGGTGCAAGCATCATGATATGGAGATGTTTCTCATACTACGGTGTTGGGCCTATTTATCACATAGCAGGGATCATGGATCAGTTTGAATACATCAGAATACTTGAAGAGGTCATGATGCCTAATGCTGAAGAGGAAATGCCCTTGAAATGTGTGTTCCAACAAGACAACGACCCCAAACACACCAGTAAACGTGCAACATCTTGGTTCCAGACCAACAAGATGGACGTTATGGAGTGGCCAGCCCAATCCCCGGATCTTAATCCAATAGAAAACTTGTGGGGTGACATCAAAAATGCCGTTTCTGAGTCAAAACCAAGAAATAGAGAAGAACTGTGGAATGTCGTCCAATCATCCTGGGCTGGAATACCTGATCACAGGGGCCAGAAGTTGGGTGACTCCATGCAACACAGATGTACAGCAGTTCTCAGAAACAGTGCGACTACAACCAAATATTCATTAAGTCATTCAAAGGAAAGCAAAATCTTCAAACATTTTTCAGTTTATGTAGTGAATGTTTGAGTTTGTAAAGAAGAATACAAACACTGCGATTTTTTTTAACAGTCTAATATTCACTTTTCTTCAATTGTTTTAGAGGAACAACACAAATTTGATCTATTTTTCTTCATGTTTTGATTTGGAATAGAATGTGTCGTGTTCCCAATGCATTTGTGTGTATGGAAATAAAAGCTATTAGAAGGATTTTGAGCTGGTATTCACTTATTTCAACACTCTGCTATTATTTTGAACACAACTGTGTGTATATATATATATATATATATATATATATATATATATATATATATATATCTCTATCTGCATATATGCCAGTTCACACTGCACTTGTGTGCATTGAAAAAAAAGCGTAGGCATGCTGAAATTTCATGCAGCACACAAAAACACTTGTCAATGCACATCAATGCAATTTTACCTATGGAAATATGATAACAAAAATGTTGGTATTCTGACCTCCGATGTGGCCTGTGCAGGAAAAAAAAAGCTTTTAAAAAAAATAGAGCAGGAAAATGCAATGGAACACATTTTAAACTGCAGATCAAAGCGATTTAACCCTTGTCGTTGTGCGTGCGTTTCTGTGAGGTTTAGCGTGTGTTGTGGTGTGAACAAAAGCTTGCTGGAAAATCTACAGCTTGCAACAAGGCTGGCCCCCCATAAGCCCTATGGTGCATGCATTCCGTCGAATGCTTGCTGTGTTTGGGCAGGCGGGAGGAACCACAGAGAGCATCTGGGGGGCAGGCATCAGACATTCCTCCTTGCATAGTGCTCTATTTTTCAACCAGGGTTCCTGCCACATCTCGGGGGGCCATTTGGGTCCCCCTGGGATGCTTCAAGCATGAGACCCAGTTTGCCCTGGATCAGAGGCAAACACGTTGTCATGGGGCACTTTGATGTGACCGGGAGTCTCTAATGGAGGGGGCTTCTGTGATGGAGGACTCTGATGTGATCGGGATCTATGACTGTGATGAGGAGCCTCTATGGGATGACGGGGCCTCTGACTTGAAGGGAGAATTCTGATGTGAAAGGGGGACTTTGATGTGATGTGGTGACTTTGACTTGAACAGGGAACTCTGATGTGATGGGTGTCTTGGACTTTTTGATGGAGTGAAACTGTGGCCTGATCATGAGCCAGGTCTTCTCATCCAGTATCAGTACTGACTTCAACCCACTGAACACCCTTGGGATGGATTGGGATGCCAATTATGAGCCAGGTCTTCTCACCCAATATCAGTACCAGACCAGACATTCCTCCTTGCATAGTGCTCTATTTCTCAACCAGGGTGCCTGCCACATCTCGGGGGGCCATTTGGGTCCCCCTGGGATGCTTCAAGCATGAGACCCAGTTTGCCCTGGATCAGAGGGAAACACGTTGTAATGGGAGACTTTGATGTGACCGGGAGTCTCTGATGGGGGGCTTCTGTCATGGGGGACTCTGACTGTGTAATGGGGACCTCTGATATATAGGGGGACCTTTAATGTTAAGGGGGAGCTCTGATGCGAACAGGTTGCTCTGATGTGAAGGGGGGACCTCTGATGTATAGGGGGACCTTTTGATGTGAAGGGAGGAGCTCTGATGTGAACAGGTTGCTCTGATGTGAAGGGGGGACCTCTGATGTATAGGGGGACCTTTTGATGTGAAGGGAGGAGCTCTGATGTGAACAGGTTGCTCTGATGTGAAGGGGAACCTCTGATATATAGGGGGACTTTTGATGTGAAGGGGGGAGCTCTGATGTGAACAGGTTGCTCTGATGTGAAGGGGGAACCTCTGATATATAGGGGGACCTTTGATGTGAAGGGGGGAGCTCTGATTCGAACAGGTTGCTCTGATGTGAAGGGGGGGACCTCTTATATATAGGGGGACCTTTGATGTGAAGGGGGGAGCTCTGATGCGAACAGGTTGCTCTGATGTGAAGGGGGGACGTCTGATATATAGGGGGACCTTTGATGTGAAGGGGGAGCTCTAATTCGAACAGGTTGCTCTGATGTGAAGGGGGGGACCTCTGATGTATAGGGGGGAATTTGATGTGATGTGGGGACTCTAACATGAAAAGGGTACTCTGATATGATGGGGGTCTGTGACTCTGTGATGAGGAGCCTGTATGGGATGGAGGGGCCTCTGACTTGAAGGGAGAATTCTGATGTGAAAGGGGGACTTTGATGTGACATGGTGACTCTGACTTGAACAGGGAACTCTGATGTGATGGGCGTCTTGGACTTTTTGATGGAGGGAAACTGTGACCTGAGTTACTGCTTGTGTGTGAGAGCCCATGACTGACTCCCCAGCATGCCGCCAGCACAGGGTATTTTAATACTTGCTGCAGTACTCCGTATGTATAAAGATACAGAAAGAGCGCCATGTTTATTTCTAAATATGCAGCTTGATTTCATTACAACAGTAAATACCGAGGCTTCCACTGGGTTTAAAAAGTCCTACAATGAAAACCGCTTGTAAATAAAACCGCATTCGTTTGTCCAGCTTTTTTTTTTCTCCTTCTTGGCAAACGCGCCGTTCGTCCTCATTGACTGACGTCTCTGCTACTGTACAATCCGGTCACTATTAATGTTTATCTGTGGAGGAGCACAAGCCAAGGAACAGGAAGGAACAATGTCAGCCAGCTTAGCGGGCTCCATGTGAACCTCTCGCAGCGGGGCCGAGCTTCTGTTATTTAAAGTATGAAGCTAATGCTTTTAGGGAGAAGGAGGGCCAGCCTTGGTCGGCTTCCAGCACGAGTAATGTACAGTTGGCAGGCGACGGCTCCCGCGTGGACGTATCCTGCCATTCGCTTGCCAAGGCGAGGGAGCAGGAGCCAGAGGGGAGGGCCGGATGGCTAATTTTCTCCCGGCCTCCTGTGTCTTGTTGAGTTTGCTCTTTGAGGCGGTGGCAGGGGCTGCGTGCTGCTTTTCAGCGCTTCAAGCTGACTTTCCTTCTGCCAAGGAAAGAGCAAGAAAAGAGCAAGTGTTTTGTGCCAGTCTGCCGGCAGGAGCTGAAGGCAGAGGGGGGCCGTCCTGCGAAAGGGACCTCAGATGGCCTGAGCCTTCAGGACACAGAAGAGGGGGTCATTCTCAGGTTTCTAGTGCAGGATGTTCAAAGGGGAAATTACAATCCGGGTGCATTTAAAACAGGATAATGTTGCCTTTAGATCAAGAAGATACAACTATGTGCTGAGTGATTTTTTTTGTTTTTTTTTTTCAAATCATTCTGGCATGCATTTGTTACACCTGGCTGCCCCACTTGAGGATTCCTAATTGTTGTCAGGATTCTTATTTTCTGAGCAGCCCAGTGTCTGAGCCGGCGAAAAGATTGATTCATTTAGTGGTCGCATCCAAATCCATGGGCATTAATATTAAGCTGCCCTCCCAAATGCGGCTTTAACTGCATCCACTCCTCTGGTGTGGAAGATTGTGGAATGTGTCTGAGGGAACATTTGTGAGGTCAGTACTGATGTTGGATGAGGAGACCTGGGTTCAATTAGAACTCCAATTAATCCTAAAGGTGTTCAGTAGGGTTGAGGTCAGTTCTGATGTTGAATGAGGAGACTGGGCCCATAATTGGCTTTCCAATTCATCCCAAAAGTGTTCTGTAGGGTTGTGGTCAAGTACTGATATTGGATGAGAAGACTTGGCTCACAATCTGCATTCCAATTCACCCCAAAGGTGTTCAGTAGGGTTGAGGTTGGGTAGTGATGTTGGATGAGAAGACCTGGCCCATAATTGGTATCTAGTTTATACCAAAGATGTTCAGTAGGGTTGAGGTCAGTACTGATGTTAGATGAGAAGACCTGGCTCACAATCTGCATTCCAATTCACCCGAATGGTGTTCCGTAGGGTCGAGGTCTGGTATTAATGTTGGATGTGAGGACGTGGGTGCAGTTGGATGAGAAGACCTGGCCCATAATTGGCATGCTAGTTTATCCGAAAGGTGTTCAATAGGGTTGAGATCTGGTACTGATATTGGGTGAGAAGACCTGGCTCATAATTGGCATCTCAATCTATCCCAAGGGTGTTCAGTGGGTTGAAGTCAGTACCGATACTGGATGAGAAGACCTGGCTCATGATCAGCATTCCAATTCATCCCAAGGGTGTTCAATAGGGTTGAAGTCTGGTACTGATGTTGGATGAGAAGACCTGGCTCACAACTGGCATGCCAGTTCATCCTGAAGGTGTTCAGTAGGGTTTAGGTCCAGGCTCTGTGCAGGACTTTTGAGTTCCTCCATACCAAACTGGTCAAACCATGTCTTTATGGAGTTGGCTTCGAACAGTCAAGCTGGAACAGAAAAAGGTCTTCCCCAAACTGTTACCACAAGGTTGGAAGAGCACAATTGTCTACAATGTGTTTGTATGATGTAGTATTAACAGTACCCTTCACTTGAAACACGTGAACTCAATCTTTTGGAGGGATGTTAAAATACTTTTGGCCATATAGTATAGATACTCACTATGAAGTGAGAGAGGGAGATTGCATGGCAGAGGATCACATGACTAGAGCGGCAGTTCTACCAAAAAGCAGATGGATATCTGTAGTCGATTATATAAAACTCAGACTACGGAACACAGAGTGCCCATAATCTCCATTGGAGTCAGAAAGAAATTGCACTCAGGGGTAAACGACTGAGCCAGGCTGACACCATAGCAACTGCTTTCATTTTGGGACTGGCCATGAACTGACAGATTTGAGCACCAGTATTGATTCTGCAGTGGTTACATTGTGACCAACACCAAGCAGAAGGCTGGTGGAAATATAACTGCCTTATATGCTAGATGCAGTGCACAGTGATGCTTCTCTTTGTATATACAGTATGTTGGATACAGTGCACAGTGCTGCTTCTCTTGTTCTGTATGAGATCACATACAGTGCAAAGTGCTACTTCCCTTGTCACGTATGCTGTATACAGTGCACAGTACCACTTCCCTTGCCCTGTATGCTGGGTACAGTGCACAGTACCACTTCTCTTGTCCTGTATGCTGGGTACAGTGCACATTACCACTTCTCTTGTCCTATATTCTGGGTACAGTGAGCAGTGCCACTTATCTTGTCCTGTACGCTACTTGAAGTGCACAGTGCCTCTTCTCTTGTCCTGTATGCTGATTACAGTACACAGTACCGTGTTTCTTGTTTCATATACTGGATACAGTGCACGGTGCCACTTCTCTTGTCCTGTATGCGGTTATAGTGCACAGTGCCGATTCTTTTGTCCTGTATGTGGATATAGTGCAGAGTTCTGATTCTTTTGTCCTGTATGCTCGATGCAGTGCACAGTGTCACTTCTCTTGTCCTGTATGCTGAATATAGGGAACAGTGCCACTTCTCTTGTCCTGTACGCTACTTGAAGTGCACAGTGCCTCTTCTCTTGTCCTGTATGCTGATTACAGTACACAGTACCGTGTTTCTTGTTTCATATACTGGATACAGTGCACGGTGCCACTTCTCTTGTCCTGTATGCGGTTATAGTGCACAGTGCCGATTCTTTTGTCCTGTATGTGGATATAGTGCAGAGTTCTGATTCTTTTGTCCTGTATGCTCGATGCAGTGCACAGTGTCACTTCTCTTGTCCTGTATGCTGAATATAGGGAACAGTGCCACTTCTCTTGTCCTGTTTTTGGGTATAGTGCACAGTGCACAGTTCCACTTCTTTTGTCCTGTATGCTCGATACAGTGCACAGTATTACTTTTTCTTGTCCTGTATGCTGGTTTTGATGTACAGCAGTGTAGGCCTAAAACCCTGTGAAACAGAACATTGTTTAAACACTTCATCAAAAACACAAAAAGCAGACAACACCATCACTTAACATACATATTCATTTTCTTGCCTGCAATTCCCTTTTAAAACTTCCTCCGTCATAAATCAACTTTCGTAGGGCTACCGCCCCTTTAATAATTAGGAATGCAACAGGTTTTGGCAACTGACTCCCATTGGCTGAAATCCAGCAGGGGCCATAATTCTGCGGCTTCCTATTGGCTGGGCTGCAACATGTTTGAGTAAAACCCGGCGTGGAATTCCTTCCTTCCGCAAGGAAGCTGAAATACCAGGAGCAGTTGGCTTTTGTGAAAATCATAACACAATGGTTACAGGATGTTTTTCCTATGAATCGGCAACTTGCCACTGAACCGGCGACCGTTCCAACTACAGGTCTATGTTTAAAGTGTTTAGTGAGACGTCCCGCTGAGCCAATAATAGGCTCTGTATTAATTCCAGGTTTTACATAAATCACAGGCAAATCACAAGTCACTTTTTGCAGCCAAGATACACCATGCTATCTTCAGAGCAGTAGGCCAGTGGGAACATAACACCACGTCATGTTACATAACACACACAAGCCAATTTAGTAATAAAATCCACGTTTGCAGAGGCCAGGCCCGCTTTCTCTAACTGATATCTGATTGCACATTGGCGGAGGACCCCTGTAAGAAATAAATGTCTCTGTGGGGGCATTCTTACTGCACCATGTGACCACTAAGTAGCGGGAAACTCCACATCAAAGCTGAACTCCAAGTATAAAAACGCTGATTATTTGTGGTTCTGAATTAGTTGATACATCGTGTATTTACTTTTTATTTTCATAATTATTTATTCTTGGGCTATGCTCTTTGTACTGCATCTCCTTACCAATAATCCAACAAAAACTTTCTTCCTTTGGTGGTCTTAGAGAGGGAGATTCCCAGTTGCAGATTTTTATTGCATATTTTAATTTTTTTACGTCTTAGATTTTTTTTTTTCATTTACAGATTGTTTTTTTATTTTTTTATTCTGCCATGCTCCTTATGCTGAAAACCTCCCATATAATCTAGTTTAAATGTCTTGGCCTGGGCGGCCCCAGAATGAGGGATTCACAGCGGTCTTTTTTTTTTTTTTACTTGTTAGATTTTCTTATTTTACTTTTAGTTTTGAAATTTATTTTTATTTTTTGTTTTTATTATATTGCCAAGCACTTTGCACTGAAACCCTTCAGCATGGGTGGCTCCAGAATAGAAGATTCATGACTGCCACTTTTAGATTTTTTTTAAATTTTCATATTTATTTATAATTTACTTATTTGTATTTTTTGTTTATTATTTGGCCTCATTTTCATACTTATTATCATTATTATACAGGATTTATATAGCGCCAACAGTTTGCTCAGCACTTTACAATATAAAGGGAGATAATACAGCAACAATACAGTTGAATACAAGAGGGATAGGAGGGCCTTGTCCTTGGAGTTTACAATCTAAGAGATTATTATACAGGATTTATATAGCGCCAACAGTTTGCTCAGCGCTTTACAATATAAAGGGAGACAATACAGTTCAATACAAGAGGGTTAGGAGGGCCCTGCTCCTTGGAGCTTACAATCTAAGACTTATTTATTTTTGTATTTGTTAGTTTGCTATTCGGTCAAGTTTTTTTCACTTAAACCCACCCCGTCTAATCTACTTTAAAGTTCTTGGTCTGGGTGGTCCCAGAATGAGGGATTTATTCTGAGACCACCCAGAATTTTAATTCCTCTCGAAGAGTAGGTACTAGAAGGTGGCTGCAGTCATTTCCTTCATTAGACTGGAAAACCTCCTTTTGTGCACCCCTCTGATCCTAGCTTCACTTTGATGCTAAAGGACTTCCCCAATTTCAGGGCTAGGCTGTGATCCTAGAACATAGCCCTTCCGCCAAGTTGTTCCTCTTCCCAATGAGAGCAATCTCTGTCAACTTGGGAATGGTTGGTTGTCTGGACTGAGCTACGGGGGGGCAAAGCTTTTACCAAAGCCAGGTTTGTCGGTACATGGAATGTGAAACTAGAATCCGAGGTGCACAGAGAAGATTTTTTTCTGGTTAAAAGGTGAGATCAGCCCACACTTTAGGAAGGACTTTCCATTTAGAAGATTTTACCAGCAAGTAGCACCTATTATAACGGCTTGAAAACAGCATTCACCTCTTTACTCTCAGGAACTTCAGAAAACTTTTTATTCAAAGTACTTTCTTTGCAGATCAATAAAGCTGGATCCTACAGCCCTGAAATGCCATGAACACATAATGAACACCTGCTACAGCTGCCTATACAGATTATGCATTGAGTGATGTGCTCTGTGTTTAGTAAGCTGTCGCTCGGGGTGTGAAATGGTTGTTGTTGAACATTGCCAGCACGCAGCGACCTACGACTTTTGGCACCCCAAGGCAGCGAGGTCAATAGTCACGTGCTTCTGGTAAACTAAACAAAATCTGCACATTGTACAAATATGAAATTTTCCCTACTGGATCTAAAAGGAAAATCTAAAAAGTTTACAAATATTTTTAGGTGAACCAGTTCTTTGCCTACATAGGTTCACTTTAATGGCAGCCCTTGGTTATATTTATTTTGACTTCCCATCGCTTTGGTGAGATTCCAGTATGGGGGAGCATGGACTCATTCCCTGTACAGCTCTGTAGTACTCCTATGTTGACTGCACCCCACTATCCAATTGAGTGGCCTTACAAACCTCAGCCTTATGTGCCGTACCTAATCCGAGTCTTGGTACCTATTGACCTTCTGCTTGCAGATGGAGTGAAAATAGGTCAGGTGGGACACTATTGATCCATATTGCTTCGTAACACCACACTAGGCCAAGGTGCTGTCTTCCTCTGGTGCCCTAGTAAGGCTTAATTGTAAAGTCAGGGCTGGTGCCTGGCACTGGTGGTGGTGCTGATGGTTAGCGTTGGGCTTAAAGATTTAGTAGGAGAGTCCTCAGCCCTCGGTAAACTTAGTGTTGTGGCTTTGAGTGTAGATTGGGTTTCTTCTGCTGTTGGGGTAGTTGCTGGGGCAAAGGGAAGGCAAATACATGCTGCCCAAAACAATGTTTGCCCCTCACCCCCATCATAAGCATGATATAATGCTTATTTTGGCAATGGAAGGGATCTAATAGCTAGTAATACTTACCTTAATCCACAGTCTGATGGCCACTGGCACTATAGTCATCTTCTCAACTGCTCCAGAAGTCGTCATGTACATTGTAGAACCAGCTGTAGCCACAGGTCCTGCACTGTGTTTGATGACATCGGTGAGAGGAGTAGCAAAACAACCAAAGAAGAAGAACTGCTTTGGGGGACCGGTTATCGCTAGTAAAAGTGGTGTAAAGGAGTAAGAATTAGGGTAAGCATTACACTAGACCAGTGGTCTCCAAACTGTAGTCGGGGCCAGATGTGACCCTTTGCTTGCTTCTGTCCAGCACTTGGAGCAATATTTCATCCTCTGACACCAACAATGGGGCATAATTCCCCCCACTGACACCAACGAAGTGGCAAAATTCCTCCAAATTACACCAGCAATGGGGCATAGTTCCTCCCAATGACACCAATGATGGGACACAATTCCTCCCATTGACACAAATGAAGGGGAATGATTCTTCCCAGCCAATGACATCAACAATGGGCACAATTCCTTCCAATGACAGCAAAAATGGGGCACAGTTCCTCCCAATGACACCAATGATGGGACACAATTCCTCCCATTGACACACACAATGGGTAATGATTCTTCCCATCCAATGACATCAACAATGGGGCACAATTCTTCCCAATTACACCAAAAATGGGGCACAGTTCCTCCCAATGATGGGGCACAATTCCTCCCAAAGACACAAACAATGGGGCATGATTCTTCCCACCCAATGACAACAATGGGGCACAGTTCCTCCCAATGACACCAAAAATGGGGCACAGTTCCTCCCAATGATGGGGCACAATTCCTCCCAAAGACACACAATGGGGAATGATTCTTCCCATCCAATGACATCAACAATGGGGCACAGATCCTCCCAATGACACCAAAAATGGAGCACAGTTCCTCCCAATGACACCAACAATGGGGCACAATTCCTCCTAAAGACAAAACAATGGGACATGATTTTTCCCACCCAATGACACCAAAGATGGGGCATTGTTTACCCCCACTGATGCCAGGACATTTCTACTACCACTTCCTACAGTCTAGCCCCCTAAAGTCTGAAGGACAGTAAACTTGGTGTCTGAAAGTCTTCATAGGTGTAATTCATTTAGTTTTCATGGCTTTGGGAATTCTTGTCAAATTTCTGGGGAAGAGTTAAAACAACACTATACAGTGGGGATCGAAAGTTTGGGCACCCCAGCTAAAAATTTGTATTAATGTGCATAAAGAAGCCAAGGAAAGATGGAAAAATCTCCAAAAGGCATCACATTACAGATTAGACATTCTTATAATATGTCAACAAAAGTTAGATTTTATTTCCATCATTTACACTTTCAAAATAACAGAAAACAAAAAAATGGCGTCTGCAAATGTTTGGGCACCCTGCAGAATTTATAGCATGCACTGCCCCCTTTGCCAAGCTGAGACCTGCCAGTGTCATGGATTGTTCTCAATCATCGTCTGGGAAGACCAGGTGATGTCAATCTCAAAGGTTTTAAATGCCCAGACTCATCTGACCTTGCCCCAACAATCAGCACCATGGGTTCTTCTAAGCAGTTGTCTAGAAAACTGAAACTGAAAATAGTTGACGCTCACAAAGCTGGAGAAGGCTATAAGAAGATAGCAAAGCGTTTTCAGATGTCTATATCCTCTGTTCAGAATGTAATTAAGAAATGGCAGTCATCAGGAACAGTGGAAGTTAAAGCAAGATCTGGAAGACCAAGAAAATATCAGACAGAACAGCTCGCAGGATTGTGAAAAAAACAATTCAAAACCCACGTTTGACTGCACGATCCCTCCAGAAAGATCTGGCAGACACTGGAGTTGTGGTACACTATTCCACTATAAAGAGATACTTGTACAAATATGGTCTTCATGGAAGAGTCATCAGGAGAAAACCTCTTCTACGTCCTCACCACAAAAATCATCGTTTGAACTTTGCAGATGAACATATAGACAAGACTGACGCATTTTGGAAACAAGTTCTGTGGACCGATGAGGGAAAAATTGAACTTTTTGGCCGGAATGAGCAAAGGTACGTTTGGAGAAGAAGGGGCACAGAATTTAATGAAAAGAACCTCTGTCCAACTGTTAAGCATGGGGTTGGATCAATCATGCTTTGGGGTTGTGTTGCAGCCAGTGGCACAGGGAACATCTCACGAGTAGAAGGAAAAATGGATTCAATAAAATTTCAGCAAATTTTGGATGGTAACTTGATGCCATCTGTGAAAAAGCTGAAGTTAAAGAGAGGATGGCTTCTACAAATGGATAATGATCCTAAACACACCTCGAAATCCACGGGGGATTACATCAAGAGGCGTAAACTGAAGGTTTTGCCATGGCCTTCACAATCTCCTGACCTCAACATAATTGAAAATCTATGGATAGACCTTAAAAGAGCAGTGCGTGACAGACAGCCCAGAAATCACAAAGAACTGGAAGACTTTTGTAAGGAAGAAAGATACCTCAAACAAGAATTGAAAGACTCTTGGCTGGCTACAAAAAGCGTTTACAAGCTGTGATACTTGCCAAAGGGGGCAGTACAAGATATTAACTCTGCAGGGTGCCCCAACTTTTGCAGACGCCATTTTTTTGTTTTCTGTTATTTTGAAAGTGTAAATGATGGAAATAAAATCTAACTTTTGTTGACATATTATAAGAATGTCTAATCTGTAATTTGATGCCTTTTGGAGATTTTTCCATCTTTCCTTGGCTTCTTTATGCACATTAATACAAATTTTTAGCTGGGGTGCCCAAACTTTCGATCCCCACTGTATGTGGAAGACAGATGGTGTCACTTATTAGAACTGAATAAGTGGCTTAGATAAGGTACAAAATGTTCTCAACATTACAGAACAGGTCCAGCTGAATGTGACTAACTACTGCTAGATATACCAGGACCTTTAGACATAACCATCTATGTGAACTATATTACAGCACTCACGTAACCACAATAATTATGCCTTGAGTTTGCTGTTTCTAAGTGCACCACCACCACCATCACATCATCAATGATGCACGAAAAGGCTTATCTTGGTTCTTGGAAGTAGATGCTTCTTGTTCCCTGATCCTGCTAGGTCATGACTTTTTGATAAAGAGGCATGGCCACGCACATATTCTAATTGAATTCTTCCTCATGTGTATAATTAACCAGGGCCATTGCCAACCCATTTCCTTATTTTTCAGAAAGGACAGTTGTTCTTCTGAACTATCATGGGGTCATGTTACGTGACCATTTAGATGGTGTTTAGTGAGTCCTTTAATTGCAGATTGTGTGCATGACAGACTGCCTAGATATATTTCCTTTTGTTGAGGACAAGACCTAACTCATCACCTTCTGCCTTCACCTCCCCTTTTACTTCTGAGAATCCGCTATCTGGCAGTGGCCATGCTCGTTCTTTGAAACATGATTATTCCTCGAATACAAAAGCCTAACCACCATAATTTCATCCGTCAAATGGCTGCAAAATACAGCATTCCTTTTTTTTTGTCAGCTCTCAGCATCCAGCGAGCGAGGCACAAAGCTAATAATTTCAGCTGTTAAACTGCTGACTTTACCTGCATAGATGTGTCTGACAGGCTGTCATTAAAAGCTCTTTTTTAAAGGACATAGCCTCTGTGCCCGTCACGCGGTAGGTCCAAAATAAAAAAAGTCATCATTTTACCGACAGGCAACTGATGAACCTTCATTTTGAATGAAGGCAACTGTCCAAATAGTATAAAAAAACTGACAGCCTATTCCGATACCAGTGGTAGTTGACTAGATACAGAGAAGACCATGCATATTTAGGAGGCCAACTGTTGATGGATGGTTCAGTCAAGATGGGAATGTTTAACTTCCTCTGATGTGTTTAGCCTTTTAAAAGACCTACATCAGTACAGTACTTACTGAAATCAAGCAGGCCTTCCTCACCTTTCCTACTGTACCCAATTATTGACCAAGAAGTATGAAGGCCAGCTTCACTGACCAGTAGAGAGGTGCAGAAGAGGACAGAACACACAGAGAACACCATGTATGGTTGGGAGGCCAACTGTTGATGGATGGTTCAGTCAAGATGGGAATGTGTAACTTCCTCTGATGTGTTTAGCCTTTTAAAAGACCTACATCAGAACAGTACTTACTGAAATCAAGCAGGCCTTCCCCACCCTTCCTACTGTACCCAATTATTGACCAAGAAGTATGAAGGCCAGCTTCACTGACCAGTAGAGAGGTGCATAAGAGGACAGAACACATAGGGAACACCATGCATGGTTGGGAGGCCAACTGTTGATGGATTGTTCAGCCAAGATGGGAATGTTTAACTTCCTCTGATGTGTTCAGCTTTTTAAAAGACCTACATCAGTACAGTACTTACTGAAATCCAGCAGGCCTTCCCCACCCTTCCTACTGTACCCAATTATTGACCAATAAGTATGAAGGCCAGCTTCACTGACCAGTAGAGAGGTGCAGAAGAAGGCAGAACACATAGAGAACACCATGCATGGTTGGGAGGCCAACTGTTGATCGATTGTTCAGTCAAGATGGGAATGTTTAACTTCCTCTGATGTGTTTAGCCTTTTAAAAGACCTACATCAGTACAGTACTTACTGAAATCAAGCAGGCCTTCCCCACCCTTCCTACTGTACCCAATTATTGACCAAGAAGTATGAAGGCCAGCTTCACTGACCAGTAGAGAGGTGCAGAAGAAGGCAGAACACATAGAGAACACCATGCATGGTTGGGAGGCCAACTGTTGATCGATTGTTCAGTCAAGATGGGAATGTTTAACTTCCTCTGATGTGTTTAGCCTTTTAAAAGACCTACATCAGTACAGTACTTACTGAAATGTATTTATTTCAGGTACTTATATAGCGCCGCCAATGTACGCAGCGCTTTACATATATATTGTACATTCACATCAGTCCCTAACCCTCCAGGGACGTACAAACTAAGGTCCCTAACTCACATTCATGCATACACATACTAGGGCCAATTTAGACAGGAGCCAATTCACCTACCAGCATGTCTTTGGAGTGTGGGAGGAAACCCACGCAGGCAGAGGGAGAACACCCAAACGCCAGGCAGGTGGTGCCGTGGTTGGGATTTGAACCAACGACCCTGGTACTGCCAGGCAGAAGTGCTAATCATTTAGCCACTGTGCTGCCCTCCTTCCCCACCCTTCCTACTGTACCCAGTTATTGACCAAGAAGTATGAAGGCCAGCTTCACTGACCAGTAGAGAGGTACAGAAGAGGACAGAACACATCGAGAACACCATGCATGGTTGGGAGGCCAACTGTGGCCAAAACTGTTGGTGGATGGCCCAGTGAAGCTGGCAGTGTTTGACTTTTCCCTGATGTGTATAGACTTTTAATGTTACAGTATAAATTTAGAACAAGCATAAAATCAAGTCAACTTTTGAGGGGTTTTTCATGATAAACACATGCTATTGTTTCTCTTTAAGCCATCCAACCAATCAGAACCAAGGAGCCATGTGCCGTCCTAACCCTCTTGTATTGAACTGTATCGTTGCCGTATTGTCTCCCTTTGTATTGTAAAGTGCAAACTGTTGGCGCTATATACAGGGGCGGACTGACAACTCATGGGGCCCCCGGGCAATAGGGGATCATGGGGCCCCTGTGTCCTTGCCCACACTCAAACCACACCCAAAAAAAAGTTTATGAAAGGTACCAGGGGCATCTCATGGGGCCCCCTACTGACCCCTGGGCCCTCAGGCAGTGCCCGAGTTCCCGAATGGTTAGTCCACCCCTGGCTATATATTATACCTGGTTCCAAATTCCTCCTCTGCCACTGCAAATTCCCAATATTCCGCTCATGGCACCTCGCAGACTGTTTCCTGCATTGTCCTATAATGTACAGGTTTACTGTAAGCTCTGCGGCCTCAAAAAATACCCCAAGGCCATAATATTAGAAAATATCAACCAATCTATTATGAGAAGGAAACTCCAGACAACAGGTGAAAACCAGCCAGTGGACAATGCAACTCAGGGGACAACCATCTCAATTTACTGCAATACAACATATGTGTAATCTTGCACTAAAAAATTCAGCAGAGCTTTCAGAGGGCATCACCGTGGAAGTGGCACTTTTGTCAGTCATTGTGGTGGCAAAAAAACTGGTGACCAGGAATAAGTTTGCATTTCATGGATCATGGGGCTCATGACTCCTTTAACTGTTACTATCACCCAGACAGGGATGGTGGGAGCACCTCATAATGGGCACATCAGGTGTACAGACCTGGGATCTCAGCACAGGGATGGTGTGAACCCCTCATAATGGGCACAGCAGGTGTACAGACCTGGGATCTCAGCTCAGGGATGGTGGGAACCCCTCATAATGGGCACAGCAGGTGTACAGACCTGGGATCTCAGCTGGGAGTTCCTAATAATGCTCAGACTTGTAAATTCAGTGTAGAGATCGTGAAATCTCCTGTTAATGGGCACAGCAGGTGTACAGAGTCTGTAGCGCAGCTCAGGAGTGGTGGGAACTCCTCATAATGGGCACAACAGGTGTACATACCTAGGAACTGAGTGTAGGGATGGTGGAAGCAGGTGCAAAGACCTGGGAACTCGGCAGAGGGATGGTGGGAGCTCCTAACAATAGGGACAGCAGATGTATAGACCCGGGAACTCAGCACAGGGATGGTGTGAACCCCTCATAATGGGCACAGCAGGGGTACAGACCCAGGAATTCAGTGAAGGCATGGTTGGAGCCCCTCATGACAGGAACAGCAGGTGTACAGACTTTGCTTCAGTGCAAGGATGGTGGGAACCCCTCATAATGGACTCAGAAGGTGTACAGACCTGCAACTTGGAGCAGAGATGGAGGGAACCACCTCTTAATGGACTCAGCAGGTCTACAGATCTGGGAACTCATTGCAGGGAATGTGGGAACCCTTCATAATGGGCACAGCAGGTCTAAAAAGCTGGAAACTCAGTGTAGGGATGGTAGGAACCCCTCATAATGGGCACAGCAGGTGTACAGAGCAGGGAACTCAACATAAGCATGATGGGAGCCCCTCTTAATGGACACAGCACATGTACATACCTGGCAACTCATTGCAGGGAATGTGGGAACTCCTCAGAATGGGCACTGCAGGTCTACAGAGCAGGGAACTCAACACAAGCATGATGGGAGCCCTTCTTAATGGACACAGCAGGTATCCATACCTGGCAACTCAGCACAGGGATGGTGAGAACCCCTCATAATGGGCACAGCAGGTCTACAGAGCAGGGAACTCAACACAAGCATGATGGGAGCCCTTCTTAATGGACACAGCAGGTATCCATACCTGGCAACTCATTGCAGGGAATGTGGGAACCCCTCATAATGGGCACAGCAGGTCTACAGAGAAGGGAACTCAGTGTAGGGATGGTGGGAACCCCTCATAATGGGCATAGCAGGTCTACAGATCTGGGAACTCAGTGTAGGGATGGTGGGAACCCCTCATAATGGGCATAGCAGGTCTACAGATCTGGGAACTCAACACAAGTATCATGGGAGCCCCTCTTAATGGACACAGCAGGCATACATACCTGGCAACTCATTGCAGGGAATGTGGGAACCCCTCATAATGGGCACAGCAGGTCTACAAAGCTGGGAACTCAGTGTAGGGATGGTGGGAACCCCTCATAATGGGCATAGCAGGTCTACAGATCTGGGAACTCAACACAAGTATCATGGGAGCCCCTCTTAATGGACACAGCAGGTATACATACCTGGCAACTCATTGCAGGGAATGTGGGAACCCCTCATAATGGGCACTGCAGGTCTACAGAGCTGGGAACTCAGCACAGGGATGGTGGGAACCTTTCATACCAGACACAGCAGGTGTACAGACCTGGGAACTCAGGGATGGTGGGAAGACCTGGTAATGGGCGCAGCAGGTGTACAGACCCAAGAACTCAGCACAGAGGTTTCCAGAAAGAAAGAAGAGACTGTCAGGGGGTTTAACTCTCCAACATCTACCAAGACTACAATGTGCATTTTGGGTGGACTGACCCTTTAAATTGTACATTTTATATCTTATCAAGTCATTCATCGGATGTTAAAGAGGGAGCGTTGAGAAGGAAATAGGGAATGAGGGATTTGGGGTGAAAAGAAGGCCAGCTGGGAACCTTGTAGAGATTCTAACTTTTTCTTGTATTAAAATTGCTCTAAAAACCTGCAACCCAATATATGCTTTTTGCAACAGGTTCTAACTTCAAAAAACACGATAGGGAACCTAGGTTGTGATTGTCCTCTCGGATCGGTCACTACGCCCATTCTCCTCCAGCTTTGGCAGGTACCCCCTCATCAGGGATTTATGACTAGTTCCTCTTATGGGCTTTTAATAAGGATTCACCCTCATTAAAACCTATCTTGATAAAGCGTCGGCCCGGGCCCCGGGCTCTCCCGGGAAAACCGATCCTGCCATACGGATGTGTTCATTGAATGGATTTCTCATGAATGATGCATTCCCGGCTGACAATACTAAATGCTCTGCATTCACATGATCCTGCTCGGAGGTAAGCGTAAGTGGCAGATAGGTCTCCGAGAACAAACGACAGAGCCGTTTTAATTGAAGGCGCAGTAATTGTGATGCTTTTACAGTACCAATCGCCAGCGCCAGCTTGGGGAAATTGGCCTTTTGTTACAGTCATGGGAAATGGTAGAATGCTTTCTTATGAGTGAGGCCGTCTCAGGTGACATTTTCACCTATTTGTGCCGTCCTTTTTTTTTTTTTTTTTCGCCGCTGTACTACATCAGTCCCCTTCTCTCACCTACTTGCACCATCAACTTTCTCTGCATAGTTATTTATATATTTATATTCATACAACAACTTGCAATCAAAACCGTGAATGTGCAAGCCACACCCAGCTACAAAAATGCCAAGAGTAACCAAAGCGTTTCAGGGGTCCAAAATCTCCTCCTTCATTAGGGCTAGAAAAAAAAATAAGAACATCTACATATCGTATAAAGCCCAAAATTACATCACCGATCTTGTAAATATCATCCAAACCGTACTCTCCGCTCCTCGCAAGACCTCCTACTCTCTAGCTCCCTTGTCTCCTCCTTCCATGCTCGTCTCCAGGACTTCTCCAGAGCTTCCCCCATCCTATGGAACTCTCTACCCCAATTTATCAGACTATCGCCTACTCTGCTCACTTTTTGGTGATCTCTGAAAACCTATCTCTTCAGGGAAGCCTATCCTGCCCTCAGCTAATAATGGAATCTTCTACTCTTCCTACCAGTCCATCCCCCACAGTTACTACCTTTTGTACCACTAGCCTCTCCCTCCTAGATTGTAAGCTCCCAGGATCAGGCCCTCCTATCCCTCTTTTATTGAACTGTATTGTTGCTCTATTGTCTCCTGTTTATATTGTAAAGCGCTGAGCAAACTCAAAAAAGCCTATGAAAAAGGTACCAGGGGCATCTCATGGGGCCCCCTACTGTCCCTGGGCCCTCTGGCAGTGCCCGAGTTTCCAAATGGTCAGTTCGCCCCTGATATCAATGCAATATCAATGCAATGGGGTAGATTTACTAAAGCTGGAGAGTGCAAAATCTGGTACAGCTGTGCATGATAGCCAATCAGCTTCGAACTTCAACTTGCTCAATTAAGCTTTGACAATAAAACCTGGAAGCTGATTGGTTTCTATGCAGAGCTGCACCAGATTTTGCACTCTCCAGTTTTAGTAAATAACCCCTAATATCCCCTTCTCAGGGTCATAGTTGAAATCAAATACCTATCCATTATGCTCCCCAGTCCACAGATCCGATCCATCCTGTGGGGATCGTCATCATGCAACCTATACGGGGTGACACCGGACCCGCCCCACGAAAAGGTAAGTTGTAAAGCAAGCCGACAATCCCCGCAGGATGGATCAGATCTGCGGATTGGGGAGCATAATGGATCGGAGTCCAACTTACCTTTTCGTGCAGCGGGTCCGGTGTCACCCCGTGTGGTAGGTGTCACCCGGTGCCACTGAGTGTTGCCAATGTAATGTCAATGTTACTTGACATTAATTTTTATACATCTAGTACTATCGGCTATTGGGTATATGGTTTTAACTATGACAAGGAAAAAGGGATATTGTATTGATGTGGAAATTATCTTTTTTTTTCTCTAGCCCTGATGCAGGGTGTGTTTTTGGACCCGTGAACCGCGTTGGTACTCTACATTTTTGTAGAAGCCGACTGACCAGGAAGCAGATTATTTATATCAACATCAACACTTTAAGATAATAATCCCAAGGTCCAATGTATGGTCCCCTGGAACATGTTGGCTACACTTTGGATTTGTCCCGGTGACCTTTATTGAAATTAACTTGTACTGGACCTCTTAGCAGTGATATGGCGCTTTAAATTCCATTTTTGTTACAGTGCTTGAAGTATGTTAGGTTGTCCACACACTGCAATATAGTATATCCCAGCTCTTTCACTAATACCTACTCCTTTGTGGAGCATGCTAGGATCCTACTTCTCACAGAAGGAACAGAATTTACTGCTGATGGCCAATTGGTGGGTACTAAGGCTCTCCTGTTGGTATTTATGATGGTACACCATGAAGAGTTCTGCCCAAGGAATGTGTTACATACTATGTTGGGACTGCTGAAGAAACACATTGGTTGTGTTGCTGCAGTATTATGTTGGACATACTGGACCTTGAACATTCTCTAAGTAAAAAGCAACCTAGCTTACCATCTTCTGATCTTCTGGAAATTCCTATCCTTTAGAGTTCTCCCGATGGAGGATCATGTGCAGGAAATGTGATCTGGGCACCTGTTGAGTGGCCATGTAGACTATTCTGGCTCTGTCAAACAAGGTGCTCCATAAGTTTCTGTGGACAAAGGGTGTGGGTCATGGTCTCTGTGCCCACTGGTCGGCCCAGTTTGAGTGAAATATTGTAGCCATGGGTGGCTGGGAACCTGAGGAGCACCATTGAAACTGGTTGAAAAACTACTGGGTGGTCCTGGAGGCTTGAACTTTCCAAGGGACAAGAAGAAGAGTCTTGAGTTCAATGTAAAATAGTCTCTGACAGTTATTATGGAGGTGTACAGAGGTGTCAAGTGTTGTCTGCACTGCAGAAGGTTTCCTCCATGACACAACCCATAACCTCAGTTTGGGTGCGACCTTCCACACCTGACAATCACTATTTATCAGGCCAGTGAGTCCATCACAATAAAGCACCATTTGGGAGGTAAAAGATGGGGTCAACTGCAACTGTTATGAGCTTTCCATATATATATACAGTGGGGATCGAAAGTTTGGGCACCCCAGCTAAAAATATGGATTAATGTGCATAAAGAAGCCAAGGAAAGATGGAAAAATCTCCAAAAGGCATCAAATTACAGATTAGACATTCTTATAATATGTCAACAAAAGTTAGATTTTATTTCCATCATTTACACTTTCAAAATAACAGAAAACAAAAAAATGGCGTCTGCAAAAGTTTGGGCACCCTGCAGAGTTAATATCTTGTACTGCCCCCTTTGGCAAGTATCACAGCTTGTAAACACTTTTTGTAGCCAGCCAAGAGTCTTTCAATTCTTGTTTGAGGTATCTTTGCCCATTCTTCCTTACAAAAGTCTTCCAGTTCTTTGAGATTTCTGGGCTGTCTGTCACGCACTGCTCTTTTAAGGTCTATCCATAGATTTTCAATTATGTTGAGGTCAGGAGATTGTGAAGGCCATGGCAAAACCTTTAGTTTACGCCTCTTGATGTAATCCCCCGTGGATTTCGAGGTGTGTTTAGGATCATTATCCATTTGTAGAAGCCATCCTCTCTTTAACTTCAGCTTTTTCACAGATGGCATCAAGTTACCATCCAAAATTTGCTGAAATTTTATTGAATCCATTTTTCCTTCTACTCATGAGATGTTCCCTGTGCCACTGGCTGCAACACAACCCCAAAGCATGATTGATCCAACTCCATGCTTAACAGTTGGACAGAGGTTCTTTTCATTAAATTCTGTGCCCCTTCTTCTCCAAACGTACCTTTGCTCATTCCGGCCAAAAAGTTCAATTTTAACCTCATCGGTCCACAGAACTTGTTTCCAAAATGCATCAGGCTTGTCTATATGTTCATTTGCAAAGTTCAAATGATGATTTTTGTGGTGAGGACGTAGAAGAGGTTTTCTTCTGATGACTCTTCCATGAAGACCATATTTGTACAAGTATCTCTTTATAGTGGAATAGTGTACCACAACTCCAGTGTCTGCCAGATCTTTCTGGAGGGATCGTGCAGTCAAACGTGGGTTTTGAATTGTTTTTCTCACAATCCTGCGAGCTGTTCTGTCTGATATTTTTCTTGGTCTTCCAGATCTTGCTTTAACTTCCACTGTTCCTGCTGACTGCCCTTTCTTAATTACATTCCGAACAGAGGATATTGACATCTGAAAACGCTTTGCTATCTTCTTATAGCCTTCTCCAGCTTTGTGAGCGTCAACTATTTTCAGTTTCAGCTTTCTAGACAACTGCATAGAAGAACCCATGGTGCTGATTGTTGGGGCAAGGTCAGATGATTATGGGCATTTAAAACCTTTGAGATTGACATCACCTGGTCTTCCCAGACGATGATTGAGAACAATCCATGACACTGGCAGGTCTCAGCTTGGCAAAGGGGGCAGTGCATGCTATAAATTCTGCAGGGTGCCCAAACTTTTGCAGACGCCATTTTTTTGTTTTCTGTTATTTTGAAAGTGTAAATGATGGAAATAAAATCTAACTTTTGTTGACATATAAGAATGTCTAATCTGTAGTTTGATGCCTTTTGGAGATTTTTCCATCTTTCCTTCTCTTCTTTATGCACATTAATCCAAATTTTTAGCTGGGGTGCCCAAACTTTCGATCCCCACTGTATATATATATATTAGACACACACTCACTAGCCATTTTATTAGGTATACCTGTTCAATTGCTTGGTAACACAAATTGCAAATCAGCCAATCACATGGCAGCAACTCAATGCACTTTGGCATCTAGACATGGTGAAGACTGTAGCAATCATGCGCACAGAGATGGACGCGGTCATCCATTTTGCTCCAAACCCCTTCATTTTGTATCTCCCTCTCCCAAATCAGCTTTCCTCATCCCCCCTCCCTCTCTGTTGAGTGACGTGGTCTGTTTGATGCAGACCACAGGCAGCAAACTCATTGGGGGGCGTCATGGTTATAAATCTCACAACTAGCTGGTGCCCCTCTGTTTAAGAGACTCTTGCTGGAGAAGGGGTCGTAACACCATAAACCGAGCCCTCGCTGAGCTTCAAAAGACATTCCAGGGGGTCATAAAAACAGACTTACATTTTAAAACCCAGTTTTTCCATGTAATTTTAAATCTCTAAATAGGAAATAATTACACAAACATGGAACACATATTCGGATGGCTCCCGTTAAGACAAGTCTCCTGGCATATTACACCCCCTATCTGACATACACAGGAGAGCAGAAAATCATATCTCCTTAACCATTCAAGCAGATATTTCATATTTTATATCTAACCGTTCAGCAGATGATTCTGGGTATTAATCTACTCGTGGATAGAATGTTATATGTACCTAGGAAATGTTATTGGCCATAGTATAATTTGGGAAGGCTTTGGTCAAACCTGAGCTCCCCGCCTACACAACCCCCTCCCCAAATTAGGCGATTGGTTCACTGAGTCAGGGAGACACCCTGTGGAGTTCCTAGAAAAGCTAAGCTGAGTTGAGCGAAGTTGAAGAATTCTCCCTTTTTAGCATCGGATCCAACTTTGGGAGAAAACGCCCTTTTGCTCAGAAAACTTGAGAGCTGCTTAACCCAAGGCTTTTGGAAAGTACTTTATCTATCTAAATTTCTTTCTGTTATCTCTTTGCTGTGCTATTGTTCTCTGTATATTTATATATATATTGGCTACATCTTTTTCTGAATATTTTTTTTGCACCCTTTTGACCTTTTAGTAATAAATCTTACTTTCTGAAAGTGTTGAACTGTTTCTAAAGCTCTTTAATGCAACCTCAGGACCCCTGCCTCTGAAAAGTGCCACTGTGTGTGTGTTTTAAACCTCGGTATATCACTGCCTGCGGTGACAGTGGTATATTGACGATTATTCAAACATCATAGAGTTTTTGCTGATATTGCCGAGTTTCCTCTTTCTCTGTACAAAAAGGAGGTGGTGGCAGTGTGAAGGGTTAATTGCATAAATAACCTGACCCAGTAACAATCGCGCTCAGGCTGCAGGTACATCAATTGTGGTCCATTAGCTGGAAAATCGTTGTGCAGGGTGCAGCTGGGCGTGGCATTGTTACGCATGTGACAGCGCAATTTTAGATTGGCTAGTCCTTCGGTCACGAGTTTGGTGAGAAGGGCTGGGGTCTGACCCCACGATCGTCACAAAGATGACTTGCTGAAGTTCAAACTGAGCATCAGAATGGAGCAGAAAGAGGATTTGAACGTTGCATGGTTGTTGGTGCCAGATGGGCTGGTCTAAATATTTCAAAAACTGTGGATCTACTGGGATTTTCACACACAACCATCTCTAGGGTACAGAGAATGGTCGGAAAAAGAGAATATATCCAGTGAGCAGCAGTTGTATGGACAAAAATGCCTTGTTGAGGTCAGAGGAGAATGGGTAGACTGGTTGGAGATGATAGAAAGGCAACAGTAACTCATGTCAATATGGACAAAAATCTCTGAGGAATGTTTCCAACACCTTGTTGAATCTATTCCACAAAGAATTAACCTCTTGCCGTCCACCTGCTGTTTATAAACGGCAGGGCGGTGGCAGTCCAGGGGCGGGTTGCCGTTCATAAACGGCACCCGCCTTTTCTAGCTGTGCGCGCTCCCTGGGAGCGCGTACCACCGCGATCCGGTGCCCGCTGTGTCCTCCGGACACAGTGAAACACCAATCGCCGGACGGGACCTCTGTACGAGGTCCCGATCATGTGATCACTGATTGGCCAATCAGTGATCACATGCAAAGTAGTAAGCAAGATGTCACTTGTGACATCATTGCTTACTACGTGTGAAATCTGTGAATGATCACAGAGGTCACATGGTACAAGGCTATTCACAACAGCCTTGTACCATGTGACAAGCTGTGACCACTCACAGCTCACTCGGTAATTCTCAATGACTGCAAGAATGCAGACAGAGAGAAAGAGAAATGATTGCTTTTACACCCTATATGGGTGTAAAAGCAATGTGTAAAAAAAAAAAATCTTCATCACCCCCCACAAGTAGTACAGTGTCACCATGGTGACACTGTACTGCTAGGTGACAGTATGTAAAAAAAAAATAATAATAATAATATAAAAATGTAAAAAAAATGTTTAAAAATTATAATTTTTGGTTATAAACTAATTTGGATTTTTTTTTTTTACTAAAAAAATAACGGAATAAATTTTGGCCAAGATTTATGATGAAATATTATTTATTTGCAAATTTTTATTTAAAAAAACACTTTTTTTCAAAATTTTTGGACTTTTTCATTTACATAGTAAAAAAAACAAAAATCCCAGCGGTGAATAAATACCACCAAAATAAAGCTTTATCTGTCTCAAAAAAATGGTAACAAATTCATATGGGTACAGTATTGCATGACCGCGCAATTGTAATTCAAAGTGTGATAGCTAAAAATTGCCCTGGACAGGAAGGGGGTAAAAGTGTCCGGTCTGGAAGTGGTTAAGGTAGTTCTGAAGGCAAAAAAGGGTCCAACCCGGTACTAGCAAGGTGGACCTAATAACCTGATTGTGGAGTATGTATGTGTGTATATATATATTGTGTTTTTTTTTCCTTCATCATTTGTTGTGTTCAAATTGCCCGGGCTTGTTACCTTAATTTTTTTAATGAATTTGACCGGACTAGGGGTTTTTCTTTATTGTTTTGAGTTCTTCTTTAAGCTTTGCAATCACATCTAAGTTGATTAGTGAGGATTAATATTAAAACAAATGGCATTTGCTTGTTCAGATTTGCGAGATGAGAACGGTCTACAATAACAAATGTTGGCATTGTGCCAAGCTGGGGTTTGAGAAGTGAGAAATGTCTTGTTCTGAGATCACTTGAGGACACGGCATTTATTGTAAACTTCCTGGATCAATATAAGGGATAAGCTGCATGGGAAATTTTACGGTGAAGTGGTCATTAACTTTACAAACCTGCTTGAATGAATTCCTGATGTGTCTCAATCAGGGGCGGACTGACAACTCATGGGGCCCCCCGGGCAATAGGGGATCATGGGGCCCCTGTGTCCTTGCCCACACTCAACGCACACCCAAAAAAGCCTATAAAAAGTACCAGGGGCATTTCATGGGGCCCCCTACTGACCCCAGGTCCTTGGACAGTGCCTGAGTTTTCGAATGGTCAGTCCGCGCCTGGTCTCAATGTACAGCTATGATATACAAAGCTCTACCTTTGAGCCTGGATTTCCGGTCTGGTATGCCTACTGTACATCTGAGGTGGTCATCCATTTTGCTGCAAGCAGGAGGAAGTATTTCCTCAGTCTTCTACCCCCCATGATCACTCACCAGGACTGTTGTATCATAACTCCCCAGCAGCTGACAAGGTAAGAAACAAGAGAAGGTTGATGATCTGTATGGGACAGTCTGTTATGGAAATCCATTGGGGTTTCCCCGCGCAGGTTCGAATCCTGCCGACTACACCAAGTGTTGTGTAGGTGCAACGTGGTGTGGCAGGCAGGGAACACACAGAGTCCTGTTTGCAAGGAACTACGTATTGAGAGTTCAACTTGTACAAACAGACCAGGAGGGAAGGTTCTCTGTCCAGCGACTCCTACAACTGTTCAAAGAGCGACAGCAGCCCACCGACCCAAGGATGCTGACAGCATCTGCCATGAGGAACACAATGCAAGGTGGCCGATCCAACCCAAAAGGGAAGCTTCCTGACGGGGTAGGCATAGAACCTACACTCTCCCTACTTCTCCGGAACCTTTTCCTAATGCTCAGCACATGCTACACTAGCCACTCGCATAAAGCACTCACACTAGCCAAGCTCCAGGGTCAGAGCCTTAAACAGACTTTGCCTGACCCAAGATGTCCCCCAAGGTCACATGGGGCACAAGCATCCAACCCAATCCTTGGCCCTTGTGCCCAAGGAAACCATAGAGGAGCTCTGTTCCTCCTCTTCCTTCCTCCATCTGCATTGCTGCTGTGGATGAGCGCCCCCTGCAGTGGTGATAACAAACTGCACCTGCCTACAAGCCTGTGTGCACACAGATAAGGACTGAGTAGGCATCAGAATTTTCATAAATGTGTCATCTCTGAGCCGGCATCTCAGTACAGGAAGTAGATGGTGATCCTGGATGATGCCTGAATAGAGATGGCACCATCCTGGGGTGAGGGAAGGTGGAAAGAAGGGGAGGGCAATGTCAGGAGGAGTACTATTAGGGGGTAGAAGAGCCAGGTGAGGACATGCTGTGTTGGCAATGTTGGGAGGAGTTGGTGATGGACCATTTGCAGGGAGGTGCCGGGGAGGTCGAGTGAAGTAAAGAGCAGCAGATGAGCTGCCAGCAGGCTGGCTCCTTCTTTGGCCATTTGGCCCAGTCTGCAGGCACCATCCCATTCTGTGTTGGAGGGGCGAGAGGTGCAAGGGAAAGCTAAGTCACAACGGGCTGGTTTGAAGCTTGGGGAGAAGCTGCTATGTAGGAGCAAGGAAGGGTTTAAGGGCAGGAGCTGTCAGAGGGGTAGAGGAGCCAGAGGAGGAGCTGTTGTGGAGGGGCAAGGAAAGGTGTGGCGATGGGAGCTGTAAGAGGCCTAGAGGAGCCAGGGGAGGAGCTGTGATGGTGCAGGGAAAGCTGTAGGCAGAGTAGAGGAGCCAGATGAGGAGCTGCTGTGGTAGAGTGAGGAATGGAGTAGGGGCAGGAGCTGTAGGAGGGGTAGAGGGGCTAGGTGAGCAGTTCCAGTGCAGGGGCAGGGAACGGTGTGGGCTAGAGGAGAATGTTGTGGCTAGAGGAGCAAAGGGTGGAGCTATGCTGATGCAAGGAAAGGTGTAGTGGCAAGGAAAGGTGTAGGGATAGGAGATGTCAGGGAAGTAGAAGAGCAATGGGAGGAGCAGCTGTGCTGGAGCAGGGAACGGCATGGGGGCAGGAGCTGTAGGAGTGACAGAGGAGCCAGGGGGGACCTACTGTGCTGGAGCAGGGAAAAGTGTGGAAGCATGAGCTGTTGCATGAGTGGGTGAGCTGCTATTGTGGAGCAGGGAAAAGTGTGGAAGCTTGAGCTGTTGCAGGAGTGGAGGAGCTGCTGTGCTGGAGCAGGGAAAGCTGTAGAGATTTCAGAGGAGTAAAGGAGCCAGGGAAGGACCTGCTGCCATGTGAGGAACAACAATGCAGGGGCAGGAAATGGTATGGGGGTGGGAGCTGTCAGAGGGGTTGAGGAGCCAGGGGAGGAGATGCTGTTCTGGAACAGGGAATGGCATGCAGCAGGAGCTGTGGCAGGGGTAGAGGAGCCAAGCGAGGAGATGCTGTGCAGGGGCAAAGGAAGGTTTGGGGGTGGGCACTATCAGAGGGGTCGAGGAGCCAGGGGAGGAGATGCTGTGCTTGAACAGGGAATGGCTAGCAGCAGGAGCTGTAGGAGGGGTAGTGGAGCCAAGCGAGGAGATGCTGTGCAGGGGCAAAGGAAGGTTTGAGGGTGGAAGCTGTGAGGGAGGTTAATGAGCCAGGGGAGCAGCTGCTGTGCTGGAACAGGGACTAGCATGGGGCCGGAGCTGTAGGAGGGGTAGAGGAGCCAGAAGAGGAGATGCGGTGCAGGGGCAAAATAACGTTTGGTGGTGGGCCATATCAGAGTGGTCGAGAAGCCAGGATAGGAGATGCTGTGCTGGAACAGGGACTAGCATGGGGCAGGAGCTGTAGGAGGGGTAGAGGAACCAGGAAGGAGATGCTGTGCAGGGACAAAGGAAGGTTTGGGGGTGGGCGCTATCAGAGGGGTCGAGGAGCCAGGGGAGGAGTTGCTGTGCTTGAACAGGGAATGGCATGCAGCAGGAGCTGTAGGAGGGGTAGAGGAGCCAGGCGAGGAGATGCTGTGCAGGGGCAAAGGAAGGTGTGAGGGTGGAAGCTGTGAGGGGGGTTGATGAGCCAGGGGAGGAGCTGCTGTGCTGGAACAGGGACTAGCATGGGGCAGGAGCTGTAGGAGAGGTAGAGGAACCAGGAGAGAAGATGCTGTGCAGGGGCAAAGGAAGGTTTGGGGGTGGGCACTATCAGAGGGGTCGAGGAGCCAGGGGAGGAGATACTCAGCTGGAACAGGGACTAGCATGGGGCAGGCGCTGTAGGATAGGTAGAGGAGCCAGGGGAGGAGATGCTGTGCAGCAGAAAAGGAATGTTTGAGGGTGGGAGCTGTCAGAGGGCTAGAGGAGCCAGGGGAGGAGCTGTGCTGGAGAAGAGAAAGGTTTAGTAGCAAGGAAAGGGATAGGAGATGTCGGAGTGGAGAAGAGCCAGGGGAGGAGCTGTGCTGGAGCAGGGAATGTCATGAGGGCAGGAGCTGTAGGAGTAGAAGAGCCAGGGGACCTATTGCACTGGAGCAAGGAAAGGTGAGTAGGCAGGAGCTGCTGGAGGGGTAGAGAAGCTAGGGGAGAAGTTGCTATGAAGGGGCATGAAAAGGTGCAGGGGTGGGAGCTGTCAGAGGAGTAGAGAAGTGAGGGGAGGAGCTGCTCTGCTGGGGCAGGGAAACTTGTGGGAGTTGAAGTGGTAGGAGGGGTAGAGGAGCCAGGAGAGGAGCTGTGCTGGAGCATTAAGAAGGAGACCGGTAGTAGGACTTTTTTTTTAGGTCTGCTCAGGTATTGTAGTCTGTTGTGGTGCAATCAGTAGCCAATTCCCTTCATGAAACGCACATTCATGCATCCTGGTGCAAACAGGACCTCAGATGTTTCACTTGAGATCAAACGCGGATCATTTGAGCAGGGGATGGGGGGAGGAGTTCGAAAACCATGTACATACGTGGAAAGTGTCCTTGGTACGCGACAGGTGCTGAGGCTTTGAGCTTATGCTAATAACATTGACCTTTTAATGTATGGGTTCAGCGGCAGACACACCGCACCGAGCTGGGCCTCTAATCGGCGTGTACTTTCCGAAAGTCAATACAATGGAGGGGAGGGGGCTCAGAGAAAGCTGAGATTTTAATCGCAAGGAATACCAGGTTTGTGCTCATATTTATTCACAGGGTGATATTTACGGAGATGCGTGCCCCTCCCCCTGCCCCCACTGCCACCGCCGTGTAGGATTTACCTGTTGGATGGTGATCTTTGTGTTTTTTTTTTCTTTGGAACTGTTGCACCAACATCTGCAAAAATTAAAATTTCTTATGTATCAAAAACTACAGCCATGTCTTTTTCCTCATTCTCCCCTCCCCCCAGTGATCAGACTGTACATTGTATCTTTGTAGAAGGTGACAAGGTGAGAGGAAACAGCATGGGGCTGATCTGTGTCAAACACTTGTGAACACAGGCACCAGGATTTTACATGATTGTGTCCTGGACAAAGATGGAGCCGTCCTTCTGGAGGGTGAAGCAGGTTATAATATTGTTAGGGGAGAACTGTGATCTCTGTGAGAAGAAATAAATACCTGGAAGTGTTAGCATGCTGCATGAGGTGGCAGCATGGGGCTGATCTGTGTCAAACATTTGTGAACATACCAAGATTTAAAGGATCGTGTAACCTCTGAGGCAGCATCTGAGTCCAGGAAGTAGATGGCGACTCTGGATGATGCCTGAATAAAGTTGGTGCCAGCCTTCTAGAAAGAGAAGCAGATGAAGGCAAGGCCAAGGGGAGTACTGTGATCTCTGTGATATATACCTGGAAGTGGATACATTACATTCTCCTGTTACTTTGTAGAGATTTCTGTTGCCTCTCTGGGGACAGGAAGTTAAAGGAAATCTGCCCATGGGGACACAGACATGAGTTTAACCCTTCTCTGTCTGAGACTAAAGCTGGCTGTAGATTTCGGAACGAACGTTCATACTTTTTTTAGCATTTTATAGCGTTTGGTGTCACTTTAAGGCATGCTAAAATGACAATAATACAGACTGAGGGACCACTTAGGCATGCTTTCAGTGACCTATTGGGAATAAAGCTGGCTCTACAATACTAGATTTTAGACTGAACGTTCGGATGAATAGTCTTTGTAGTTTTTTTAATTAAAAATGCACAACTGAAGAGAATGTTTACCGTTTAGTGTCATTTGAGGCATACTAAAAATGACTTACAATAATATTTACTGAGGAACCACTTAGGCATGCTTTGAGTGAAGTATGAGACTTTAACAGGCTATACTCTAGTAGATCTTTGAACAATCGTTCATATAAGAATCTTTGTACTTTTCTGAATTAGGAGTGCATGCTTGAATAGAATTTTTACTGTTTAATGTCACTTTAAGGCATGCTAAAATGACATACAATAATATTGTCTGGGAGAACTCTTAGGCATGCTTTAAGTAAACAATGAGACTTGGCTAGATTTTGGACTGAATGTTCATACAAATGTTCTTTGCCCTTTTTCTGAGTTAAGAATACATACATGAATTGAATTTTTAGTGTCAGTGCTAAAATGACATACAATATTCTCAACTGGGGAACCACTTAGGCATGCTTTAAGTGAACTATGAGACTAAAGCTGGCTATATACTAGTAGATCTTAGAAGGAGCATTTGCACAAATACTCTGGTTACTTTTTTTAATAAACTATACTTGAATTATAGAATGTTTACTGTTAAGTGTCACGTTAGAACATGCTAGAATGACATACAATATTATTGACTGAGGGACCACTTAGGCATGCTGTGAACTGTCAAACTAGAGCTGGTGATACACTAATAGAAATATAACTTGAATTCAAATATATAATTGATTAGGATTTTTAGCGTGACTTTAAGGCATGCTAAAAAGACATCCTGTACAATAATACTGACTGAGGGACCACTTAGGCATGCTTTAAGTGAGCTTTGAGACTAAAGCTGGCTATACACTAGTAGACCTTAGAAGGAGCATTTGCACAAATACTCTTGTTACTGTTTTTGAATAAATTATACTTACTTGAATAGAATGTTTACTGCTAAGTGTCACGTTAGAACATGCTAGAATGACATACAATAATATTGACTGAGGGACCACTTAGGCATGCTGTGAGCTGTCAGACCAGAGCTGGCAATCTATCTATCAATCCATCAAGTCGTATCCGACAAGAGCTGGCAATACACTAATAGAAATATAACTTGAATTTGGAATATATAACTGATTAGGATTGTTAGCGTGACTTTAAGGCATGCTAAAATGACATCCTGTACAATAATACTGACTGAGGGACCACTTAAGCATGCTTTAAGTGAGCTTTGAGACTAAAGCTGGCTATACACTAGTAGATCTTAGAAGGAGCATTTGCACAAATACTCTTGTTACTGTTTTTGAATAAATTATACTTGAATAGAATGTTTACTGTTAAGTGTCACGTTAGAACATGCTAAAATGACATACAATAATACTGACTGAGGGACCACTTAGGCATGCTGTGAACTGTCAGACTAGAGCTGGCAATCTATCTATCAATCCATCAAGTCGTATCCGACCAGAGCTGGCAATACACTAATAGAAATATAACTTGAATTAGGAATATATAACTGATTAGGATTGTTAGCGTGACTTTAAGGCATGCTAAAATTACATCCTGTACAATAATACTGACTGAGGGACCACTTAGGCATGCTTTAAGTGAGCTATGAGACTAAAGCTGGCTATATACCAGTAGATCTTAGAAGGAGCATTTGCACGAATACACTTGTTACTTTTTTTTAATAAACTATACTTGAATAGAATGTTTACTGCTAAGTGTCACGTTAGAACATGCTAAAATGACATACAATAATATTGACTGAGGGACCACTTAGGCATGCTGTGAGCTGTCAGACTAGAGCTGGCAATACACTAACAGAAATATAACTTGAATTAAGAATACATATTTGAATTAGGAATATATAATTGATTAGGATTGTTAGCGTGACTTTTTAGGCATGCTAAAATGACATCCTGTACAATAATACTGACTGAGGGACCACTTAGGCATGCTTTAAGTGAACTATGAGACTAAAGGTGGGTATATACTAGTAGATCTTAGAAGGGGCATTTGCATGAATACTCCTGTTACTTTTTTTTTTAATAAAGTATACTTACTTGAATAGAATGTTTACTGTTAAGTGTCACGTTAGAACATGCTAGAATGACATACAATAATATTGACTGGGGGACCACTTAGGCATGCTTTAAGCAAACTATGAGACTGAAGTTGCCTGGCAGAGCAGACCTGGAAAAAAGAAAAGATTGATTTGATAAGACGTTTTTTTCTGCTAAGTCAGCGGTTACTTTGTAACTTTACTCTTTGACCCAGTACTGTGCCTGCCAGGATCCTACACCGGCTGCAACTTGAATCAAGTGATCAGCACCATCCACATGTGACTCACGAGCCACATTAAAGGGGAACTATGGGATAGGCAAATATTATCCGAATCCTTTCGTCATGAGTATTTTTCCTGTAATCTTGGTGTGCTTTGTCTACTTCTTCCAGATCTGTGCAGTAATCCAGCGTGAGACTTTTCCTTCCTGTAATAAAGACCGCTCACTGCTGCTGTCTCTTCTTGTGCAGGGTGGCTGGTCTTGTCTCCGCCCCCCCTGTAGTTTTCTGCAGGCAGCCTGTACTGGGTGGAGTCTGGTAGGCCCCTCCCATAGCTCTGCTCTCTCTCTTCTTGTGCAGGGTGGCTGGTCTAGTCTCCGCCCCCTCCTGTAGTTTTCTGCAGGCAGCCTGTAGTGGGTGGAGTCTGGTAGGTCCCTCCCACAGCTCTGCTCTCTCTCTTCTTGTGCAGGGTGGCTGGTCTTGTCTCCGCCCCCCCCCCCTGTAGTTTTCTGCAGGCAGCCTGTACTGGGTGGAGTCTGGTAGGCCCCTCCCATAGCTCTGCTCTCTCTCTTCTTGTGCAGGGTGGCTGGTCTAGTCTCCGCCCCCTCCTGTAGTTTTCTGCAGGCAGCCTGTAGTGGGTGGAGTCTGGTAGGCCCCTCCCACAGCTCTGCCCTCTCTCTTCTTGTGCAGGGTGACTGATCTTGTCTCCGCCCCCTCCTGTAGTAAAGGCTTCTCTCCCAGCTCTGCTCTCTGTACAGCACAGTAATGATGTCACTGATACTTTTACAAGGTAATATCTGGGTTTGCAAGGGCATTTGTTGCACACAGAGTGGACCTATCTTTTGTGGCTATTAAGGAATCTATTCCAATTAGTTTTTTTCTCTGTGTGCAGCCAAAACTCCTTTTTTTTGTGTGCTGGTTTTGGATGGAGGTTTCATTTTCCCTCATCATTCAAGCTTATATTTAGCCTTCCCCGGTCCCCCTCCTCATCCACATTTTAATTAAAGTGTTACTAAACCCACAACAGTGACAGCAGTCTGTATATGCAGTAAAGCATGCTTGTTATATTCACTGTGAAAGGCCAATCAGCACTGTCCAGACAGAGGTCAGGGGTTCTGCATCCTCCTAGAGCAGAAAGAAAACTTCTACTACAAGCTTTAACCAGTGCTCTGCTGGACACTGATAGAAGTCTGTTCTAACTGCTGATAAAAGGTATTTAGCAGTTTATATTTACTAAAATAATTGCATTTCCATGTTGTGTGTACTGTGGGAGACCGGATATAGTGAATGCAGGGTCCGGGGAGACCAGATATAGTGAATGCAGGGTCCGGGTAGACCGGATATAGTGAATGCAGGGTCCGGGGAGACCGGATATAGTGAATTCAGGGTCCGGATAGACCGGATATAGTGAATGCAGGGTCCGGGGAGACCAGATATAGTGAATGCAGGGTCCGGGGAGACCAGGTATAGTGAATGCAGGGTCCGGGGAGACCAGATATAGTGAATGCAGGGTCCAGGGAGACCAGATATAGTGAATGCAGGGTCTGTGGAGACTGGATATAGTGAATGCAGGGTCCGGGGAGACCAGATATAGTGAATGCAGGGTCTGTGGAGACCGGATATAGTGAATGCAGGGTCCGGGGAGACCGGATATAGTGAATGCAGGGTCCGGGGAGACCGGATATAGTGAATGCAGGGTCCGGGGAGAGCAGATATAGTGAATGCAGGGTCCGGGGAGAGCAGATATAGTGAATGCAGGGTCCGGGGAGAGCAGATATAGTGAATGCAGGGTCCGGGGAGACCGGATATAGTGAATGCAGGGTCCGGGGAGACCGGATATAGTGAATGCAGGGTCCGGGGAGACCAGATATAGTGAATGCAGGGTCCGGGGAGACCAGATATAGTGAATGCAGGGTCCTGGGCTTAGTAACACTTTAATTTTTTTTAAAAAAACGTTCCTTTTTCCTTAGATACCTTATTTTTTACTCAGTGATGTCATCACTGGGTGTCTGTGCTTCTCTATGCAATGCAGGAATTTCATGGCTGGTGATGTCCAGCAGTCTCATGCAACATGTTACCAGTCTTGGACTGTCTCATACCTCATGACCAGGGGCGGACTGACAACTCATGGGGCCCCCGGGCAATAGGGGATCATGGGGCCCCTTTGTCCTTGCCCAAACTCAAAAAAGCCTGTGAAAAAGGTACCAGGGGCATCTCATGGGGCCCTCTACTAAACCTGGGCCCTCAGGCAGTGCCCGATTTTCCAAATGGTCAGTCCTCCCCTGCTCATGATCCAAGTCTCCATCCATTCCTGTGCTCCCTGATTATTCCCCATTGGAAGGCTTCAGACGATGTCTTTTGTAGCACTGCATATAATAAACATTAGATGTGGCCCTTAGGTGACATGAGGGGCCAACTATACCATCAGTATAATGCCATAGACACATATGAGGAGATGACCCCCAATCGTCTTTAGTGAACTCCTGTAAATGGGACGTGGCTCTGGAATCCATGTGACAAGGACGGGAATGTCAGCAGAGCCTAGGGAAGTGAGCACGCGGCACTGTGGGTATGGTCACACCTGGCCCGCGGCCCTGGAAACTATTTATCACATTTCTACAGCTGTGAAATCATTTGTGTTCTGGGACATGAAACGCCCGGCATTCTGCACGGCATAGAAGAGAGCCGAGATCTTCACTTGTATCCTTCCCGGGGGTGATCATTATCCGCAGCTTAAAGGAGAACCCCAACCAGGACATTCCTGGCCTTTGATTATGCAAGAAATAAAACTTATGAAAGCTACGATGTGAGCCTCTACATTACAGGGGTGATGCCATCGCGCAGAATCCTGCACCCTAGAGTCTTTGTCAGCTCTCCAACACAAGGGTCTGCATTACAGTGGTGACGTCATCACGCCAGTACCTGAACCCTAGAGGAGGCGTTGTGGCCCTCCAACATAAGGTTCTGCATTACAGTGGTGACATCATTACGCCAGTACCTGCACCCTAGAGGTGTTGTCAGCCCTCTAACGCAAGACTCTGCATTACAATGGTGACATCATCACGCCAGTACCTGCACCCTAGAGGAGGCGTTGTGGCCCTCTAACATGAGGGTCTGCATTACAGTGGTGATGTCATCACGCTAGTACCTGCACCCTATAGGTTTTGTCTGCCCTCCAATGCAAGGGTCTGCATTACAGTGGTGAGGTCATCTTGCCAGTTCCTGCACCCTAGAGGTGTTGTCAGCACTCTAATACAAGGCTCTGCATTACAATGGTGACATCATCGTGCCAAATCCTGCACCCTAGAGCCATTTTCGGCCCTCCAACACAAGGTTCTGCATTACAGTGGTGACATCATTACGCCAGTACCTGCACCCTAGAGGTGTGGTCAGCCCTCTAACGCAAGGCTCTGCATTACAATGGTGACATCATCATGCCAAAATCCTGCACCCTAGTCTTTGTCGGCTCTCCAACACAAGGGTCTGCATTACAGTAGTGACATCATCACGCCAGTACCTGCACCCTAGAGGTGTTGTCAGCCCTCTAATGCAAGGCTCTGCATTACAATGATGAGATCAGCATGCTGGTTCCCACAGCATAGAGCCATTGTTGACCCTCCAATCAGAGCCACTGCATTACAGTGATGACAACATCACACTGGTTCCCGCAGCATAGTGGCCTTGTCGGCCCTCTGATCAGAGCCCTTGCATTACAGTGATGACATCATCACGCTGGTTCCCACAGCATAGAGCCATTGTTGACCCTCCAATCAGAGCCACTGCATTACAGTGATGACAACATCACACTGGTTCCCGCAGCATAGTGGCCTTGTCGGCCCTCTGATCAGAGCCCTTGCATTACAGTGATGACATCATCACGCTGGTTCCCACAGCATAGAGGCGTTGTTGACCCTCCAATCGGAGCCACTGCATTTCAGTGATGACATCATTGCGCTGGCTCCCGCAGTCTAGAGGCCTTGTTGGCCCTCCGACCAGAGCCTCTACATTACAATGATGACATCATCCCGCTGGTTCCCGCAGCCTAGAGGCCTTGTCGGCCCTCCGACCAGAGCCTCTACATTACAGTGATGACATCATCCCGCTGGTTCCCGCAGCCTAGAGACCTTGTCGGCCCTCCGACCAGAGCCTCTACATTACAATGATGACATCATCCCGCTGGTTCCCGCAGCCTAGAGGCCTTGTCGGCCCTCCGACCAGAGCCTCTACATTACAGTGATGACATCATCCCGCTGGTTCCCGCAGCCCAGAGGCATGCTAATGACATTGCGGCTTCTAATGCACATAGTGAGAAGCTCACAGTGTGCAGTGAAATCAGAGGAAGCCATTTCAGTCCAGGAGAGGAGCCGGTACAACTGTGCAAGACTGACGGGAAGGCTGAAGTTCCCCTTTAACAATACTAAAGAATTGTGCTAGCGATTCTTTTTTATTTTCGGTGAGGATCAGAGGCTATCTCACCGTAGCTTTCCATTATCGGCGGCATTCTTTGTACGCGGCACCCCCTCCTGCACTGGCACGCCGCCAGGTGAACGTTTTGCCTTTTTTAACGGTCTAATTATGGCAGCTTGAGAGTCGGTGGCACCGCTGAGACGCTCCGTACCGCACGCCGCTCAGGAATAAAAGAAAAGGGGGCTGACTGCTTCCCACTAAAGATAGCCCCGTCTCTGCCCTACTTCATCCCCTCCTCTTCATTATCCTTCCCCACGCCGCATGATGTAACCGAACCCCGCCGATTGCGTTACCAAGTCCCCTTTTCCGAGTGCGGCTCCCTAGGTGCACTAATTGCTAATTGGCGCGCGTTTGCTCTCGGCGGGACTCGCCCTCCCCTCCGCTCGCTGTTTTCTTTTCACGGAATGAAAAAAGCTCATTAAGGTTAAACAGTTCTTTCACGCCGGCTCCTCGCTACCGGCTGTAATTAGTGGTTTGGGCGCACCTACTGAGGAGGTAGACCCTTTATAATGTGGAGAGCGGGGAGGGGCACGGTAGACGATCGACCACTGAGAGTCGGCTACTTAACCCCTTCAAACCCTGTCACAATGCCGGCGTCCACTGCTCATACAGTTGTGGCCAAAATTATTCAACCCCCACTGAAATTGAGTGTTTTGGCCAGTTTGACATTGCTTTTGATCATTCAGTCATCTTGCTTACATTTACATTAAAGAGGCACTTGTAGGTCAGACAAATATAACATAACAGTTATAATGAAATAACCACAAATGTCTTTTCTGTGCTCACAGCATTATCAGTTTTATTCAACCCCCAAGTGACATTCAATCTTAGTACTTAGTACAGCATCCTTTTACAGTTATAACAGCTTTTAAACGTGAAGCATAGCTTGACACAAGTGTCTTGCAGCGATCTACGGGTATCTTCGCCCATTCTTCATGGGCAAAGGCCTCCAGTTCAGTCACATTCTTAGGCTTGCGCACTGCAACTGCTTTCTTTAAGTCCCACCAGAGGTTCTCAATCGGATTTAAGTCTGGTGACTGCGATGGCCACTCCAAAATGTTCCAGCCTTTCCTCTGCAACCATGCTCTAGTGGACTTGGAGGTATGCTTGGGATCATTGTCCTGTTGAAAGGTCCAACGTCTCCCAAGCCTCAGGTGTGTGACGGACTGCATCACGTTTCCATCCAATATCTCCTGGTACTGAAGAGAATTCATGGTACCTTGCACACGCTGAAGCTTCCCTGTACCTGCAGAAGCAAAACAGCCCCAAAGCATGATTGACCCTCCACCATGCTTCACAGTAGGCAAGGTGTTCTTTTCATCATAGGCCTTGTTCTTCCTCCTCCAAACATAGCGTTGATCCATGGGCCCAAACAGTTCTAATTTTGTTTCATCAGTCCACAGAACACTATCCCACAACTTTTGTGGTTTGTCCACATGGCTTTTGGCATACTGCAGTCGACTCTTCTTATTCTTTGGAGACAGCAAGGGGGTACGCCTGGGAGTTCTGGCACGGAGGCCTTCATTACGCAGTGTGCGTCTTATTGTCTGGGCTGAAACTTCTGTACCCACATCTGACAAATCTTTTCTCAGTTCCTCAGCAGTCACACGGGGACTTCTCTCCACTCTACGCTTCAGGTAGCGCACAGCAGTCGAAGTCAGCATCTTCTTTCTGCCACGACCAGGTAGCGTTTCAACAGTGCCCTTTGCCTTGAATTTGCGAATGATGCTTCCTAAGGTGTCTCTTGGTATGTTTAACATCTTTGCAATCTTCTTATAGCCATTGCCCTTCCTGTGAAGAGAAATCACCTCTTCTCTTGTCTTCCTGGACCATTCTCTTGCCTTCACCATGTTTGTAACCACACCAGTAAATGTCTAGAAGGAGCTGAGTATCACAGTCATTTTAAAGCTGCCTAATTGGTGCTTATTATGCTTGATTGCTGCTCGGTGACATCCACAGGTGTTTTCAATACCTGATGGAAAGCACCTGTATGAACCTCTGTTCTTCAGAGTGGTAGTCTTTAAGGGGTTGAATAATTGTGGCAATGAAGAAACCACATAAGAACCATTTACTACTGTATTACATAAACAATTGATGTCATTTTAGTTGCATTTGGGTAGTTACAACGTCCTTGTAGGATTTGATTCTGAATACAATTCCAAATGTACACTATAGTCCCTAAACCCCTTTACAGCATTGGGGGTTGAATAATTTTGGCCACAACTGTAGTTGCCAGGGCGGTTGTGGTGGAGCCCCATTCACTTAAGTAGGTTGTGTTCAGTGGCGTTCAGGCTGTTGTGGTGTGGCCCCATTCACTTTAATTGGTTGTGTTCAGTGGCGTTTAGGGCGGTTGCGGTATGATCCCATTCACTTAAATTGGTTGTGTTCAGTAGAGTGCAGGGTGGTTGTGGTGTGGCCCCATTCACTTAAGTAGGTTGTGTTCAGTGGCGTTCAGGTTGTTGCGGTGTGGCCCCATTCACTTAAATTGGTTGTGTTCAGTGGCGTTCAGGCTGTTGTGGTGTGGCCCCATTCACTTAAGTAGGTTGTGTTCAGTGGCGTTCAGGTTGTTGCGGTGTGGCCCCATTCACTTAAATTGGTTGTGTTCAGTGGCGTTCAGGCTGTTGTGGTGTGGCCCCATTCACTTAAGTAGGTTGTGTTCAGTGGCGTTCAGGTTGTTGCGGTGTGGCCCCATTCACTTAAATTGGTTGTGTTCAGTGGCGTTCAGGCTGTTGTGGTGTGGCCCCATTCACTTTAATTGGTTGTGTTCAGTGGCGTTTAGGGCGGTTGCGGTATGATCCCATTCACTTAAATTGGTTGTGTTCAGTAGAGTGCAGGGTGGTTGTGGTGTGGCCCCATTCACTTAAGTAGGTTGTGTTCAGTGGCGTTCAGGTTGTTGCGGTGTGGCCCCATTCACTTAAATTGGTTGTGTTCAGTGGCGTTCAGGCTGTTGTGGTGTGGCCCCATTCACTTAAATTGGTTGTGTTCAGTGGCGTTTAGGGCGGTTGCGGCATGGTCCCATTCACTTAAATTGGTTGTGTTCAGTAGAGTGCAGGGTGGTTGTGGTGTGGCCCCATTCACTTAAATTGGTTGTGTTCAGTGGAATTTAGGGCGGTTGCGGCATGGTCCCATTCACTTAAATTGGTTGTGTTCAGTTGAGTGCAGGATGGTTGTGGTGTGGCTTCATTCACTTAAATTGGTTGTGTTCAGTGGCGTTTATGGCAGTTGGTCCCATTCACTTAAATTGGTTGTGTTCAGTGGAGTTTAGGGCGGTTGCGGCGGTTGCGGCATGGTCCCATTCACTTAAATTGGTTGTGTTCAGTGGCGTTTAGGGCGTTTGCGGCATGGTCCCATTCACTTAAATTGGTTGTGTTCAGTAGAGTGCAGGACGATTGCAGTGTTGCTCCATTCACTTAAATAGGTTGTGTTCAGTGGTGTTCATAGCGATTGCAGTGTGTCTTCACTCACTTAAATAGGTTGTGTTCAGTGGCGTTCATAGCGATTGCAGTGTGTCTTCACTTAAATAGGTTGTGTTCAGTGGCGTTCATGCCGATTGCAGTGTGTCTTCACTCACTTAAATAGGTTGAGTTCAGTGGCGTTCATGCCGATTGCAGTGTGTCTTCACTCACTTAAATAGGTTGAGTTCAGTGGCATTCATGGCGATTGCAGTGTGTCTTCATTCACTTAAATAGGTTGTGTTCAATGGCGTTCAGGACGCCTGTGGTGTGGCCCCATTCAATTAAATAGGTTGTGTTCAGTAGTGTTCAAGGCGGTTGTGGTGTGGCCCCATTCACTTAAATAGGTTGTGTTCAGTAGAGTGCAGGGTGGTTGTGGTGCAGCCCCATTCATTTAAATAGTTGTGTTTGGTGGGTTTAGGGCGGCTGCGTTCGTGATGTTCAGGGTGGTTGTTCAGGGCATTTGCGGTGTTGCACCATTCACTTAAATAGGTTGTGCTCAATGGTGTTCAGGGCGGTTGCAGCAGGGCCCTATACATTTAAATAGGTTGCATTCAGGGTGGTTGCGGTGCAGCCCCATTCACTCAAAATAGGTTGTGTTCAGTGGTATTCAGGGCGGTTGCGGTGTGGCTTTATTCACTTAAATAGGTAGCGTTTGGTGGCGTTTAGGGCGGTTGCGTTGTTGCCCCATTCACTTAAATAGGTTGTGTTCGGTGGCGTTCAGGGCAGTTGGGACGCAGTTCCATTTGCTTAAATAGATTGTGTTTAGTAGAGTGCAGGGTGGTTGTGGTGCAGCCCCATTCATTTAAACAGGTGGTGTTCGATGGGGTTTAGGGCTGTTGGGGTTTTGCCCCATTCACCTAAATAGGTGGCGTTCAGGGTGGTTGTTCAGGGGTCTTGCGGTGTTGCCCCATTCACTTAAATAGGTGGCGTTTGTGGCATTCAGGGCTCTTGCGGTGTTGCCCCATTCACCTAAATAGGTGGCGTTCAGGGTGGTTGTTCAGGGCTCTTGTGGTGCAGCCCCATTCATTTAAATAGGTTGCGTTCGTGGCGTTCAGGGTGCTTGTTCAGGACGCTTGTGGTGGTGCCCTATTCACTTAAATAGATTGTGTTCGTGGCATTCAGGACGGTTGCAGTGTGGCCCCATTCCCTCAATTAGGTTGTGTTCGGTGGCATTCAGGAAGGTTGAAGCAGGGCCCCATTCCCTAAATAGGTTGCGTTCAGTGTGATGGTTCAGAGCGGTTGCGTTTTCGGCAGGGTCCCCAACTGCCGTGGTCGATTCGCGCCCATAATGAAAACCATCTAACCTATCTTGATCAGCAGGCAACAAGCCCTCTGAACACGACCAATTCGATTGAACGGCGTAGGGCTGCGAACGCCCTGCACGTGGTTGCGGTGCGATTTTTCAGCAAAAATGGGGTTAAAGTAGGCTTCGAGTAGGCGTCACAATCATCACTGAAAATCGATCCGAGCGTGGATTGCTCTTCAGGGGTTTAGATGCAGGTCTCCTGCTAGCCCACAGCGCGTCCATTTGCTCTATAAATCCCGTATAATAATAATAATTTGCGCAATTTTGCATGCATTCGTGAAAGCCGTGCACTGCCATTGCTTGTTAAAGCGGACGCGCCCTGCCATTGGTTGTTAAAGCGGAAGCGTGCTGCCATTGATTGTTACAGCAGACGCGCCCTGCCATTGGTTGTTAAAGCAGACGCGCCCTGCCATTGGTTGTTAAAGCGGACGCGCCCTGCCATTGGTTGTTAAAGCGGACGTGCCCTGCCATTGGTTGTTAAAGCGGACGCGCCCTGCCATTGGTTGTTAAAGCGGACGCGCCCTGCCATTGGTTGTTAAAGCGGACGCGCCCTGCCATTGGTTGTCAAAGCGGACGCGCGCTGCCATTGGTTGTCAAAGAAGACGCGCGCTGCCATTGGTTGTCAAAGAAGACGTGCGCTGCCATTGGTTGTTAAAGAAGACGTGCGCTGCCATTGGTTGTCAAAGAAGACGTGCGCTGCCATTGGTTGTTAAAGCAGACGTGCATTACCATTGTCTGTTAAAGCAGACGCGCCCTGCCATTGATTGTTAAAGCAGACTCGCGGCAAAATGCGCGAAGCTGAGCGATCAAAAAGGTGGCGGAGACATTCTGTCGCGCGTAGGGCAGCCCTTTGAAATGGATGAGGCCGCGCTACGTGCACGGTGCAGAAACGTGCCAAGGCGCACCTACGCGCGGTGTGATTTTTTTGCGAGAACGCAGTGATATGAATCGCTGTGGCTGAGCTCGATGCGTCCGTAAGCGATCTCCGCGTTGGAATCCCCGATTCCTATCTTTGTCTTCCATCGTCTGGGATTGTCCCTTTAAAGCAAGGTGTCGCGGCTGGCGTCCCGGCCTCTCCTGCAATGTAAAGCTCGCCGCCGCCCCTCCTCCTCCGCCGGTGACATAGCGCCGCTGTCCTCGCATGAACCGTCAGTGTGCCATACCCTCCGGCTCTTTCATATTGTATCCATAGAGAGACGCTGAGATGATTGCCTCGTCTTGCATTGTGCGGCCGGTTCTGGCGTGCGGGGCCGATGCAGCGAGAATTCCAAATGAGATCCATTAAATATTGATTATGGGGGGGGGGGTAGTCTGCGAGCCGCGCTCTGGAATCAAGTCCGGTCTGCAAGCGTGCGCTCTCCTGGACTGAAACGGCTCACTCTGATTTCACTGCACACGGCGAGCTTCTCACAATGTGCATTAGAAGCTGCCGCTCGGCTGGGTGCTTTAAATCATGGGGGGCTCAGCGTCACATGTGTGTGCAAATACAGCCTGCACTGCTCCGGACTGACGTCTACCGACTTGAGGCATTTTGATATTTGCATAACTCCACCCACTGTGGGCTATAGAGAGGAGTACTGCATAAGGAAACAATGTACAGCTCCCCGCCGGCCCAGCCACAATCTGCCTGCATTGCCTAGAGAAGCACAGAGACCCAGTGATGACATCACTGAGGCAAAAAAAAAAAAAACAAAGAAATTAAAAGAGAAAAATTATTTAACCCCTTCTTGCCCAGCCCTGGCTTCCCTTTGGCTAAGCGTTTTGCGGTGCGTTTTGCGTTATACAGAAACGCACTACAGTCCACCTAACCTCTTCACGCCGGCCGAACGCAAATGTCCTAGACGCCGAACGGCCGCACATTTGCGTTCTTTTAAAAAAGGACATATGTGCCGAGAGCGTGCGCCCTGCGCAATCCCAGCACCCATGTCTGGTACTCACGGAAAGGTCCCGATCAGGGGCGGACTGACCATTTGGGAACTTGGGCACTGCCCCAGGGCCCGTGGTCAGTAGGGGGCCCCATGAGATGCCCCTGGTACCTTTCATAGGCTTTTTTGGGTGTGGTTTGAGTGTGGGTGAGGACATAGGGGCCCCATGATTTCCTATTGCCAGGGGGCCCCATGAGTTGTAAGTCTGCCCCTGCTTTGGACCCTTACCTTGACTTTGGACCCTTACCTTGACTTTGGACCAGGAGCGAACTGACCATATGGGCACTCGGGCAGTGCCCGAGGGCCCAGGGTCAGTAGGGGGCCCCATGAGATGCCCCTGGTACCTTTCATAGACTTTTTTGGGTGTGGTTTGAGTGTGGGCAAGGACATAGGGGCCCCATGATCCCCTATTGCCTGGGGGCCCCATGAGTTGTCAGCCCACCCCTGGTCCCGATCTCCTCTTTCGATCGGGACATTTTCCGATCATATGACCGCCGTGACGGCACGTCACGGCGGTCACATGATTCTAAACCCCACCCCGCCTCCCGGCTTCTGGAACCCTTAAAGGGCCGGGAGGCGCCGGCATGAAGGGTTAACATGATTTCCTATGGAGGAAGTTCACATCTTCGCGTTTTCACCCGGTGCGATTTTTGGAAAGGGTCGGGGTTTTTTTTTTGTAACGCAAAATGCGTTTTTGGTTCAATAGACTTTCATGGAGATGCTGCGGAAATGCATGTAGTGTGGGGTTTTGTTTTGTGCTTTTGGTGCGTTTTGTGTTTTTAATCTGCCCGGCAACAATTTGGGCAAAAACCTTCATAAAAAACGCATTAAACGACACGTCAAAAATCATCAAAACGTGTGTGCAAAAATGCACTGCAGAAACGGATCAAACGCAAGCTGCATAGCCTTTAACTGGGTGCCTGATCACATGACCGTTGTGATTGGCTGTCACAGTGGTCACATGATCGGGAGCTGATCCCACTGGCTCCTAGTCGTTATTAGAGGCTGGGAGCTGTCTTTGACAGCTCAGTCTCTATGCAGGGAGGCCACAGTGACCTGTAGAGGTCACTGCATAGTGGAAAGATTCACCACCTCAGCCTCTCCCCCGTCTTAACTGTCAGTTTGCAGTGCAGAAGCTCCCACTGCAAGCCTGATCTCCTCTTTCAGCTGTTGTGTGGTATTTCAGTATGAAGACATGTTGAAGAAAGATTGCTGGTTAATGAATCGGGCTTCAGCACTTTTAAAGTGAATGTTTTTCCTAAGAAAACCTGCTGGCCTTCTTCTGAAGTTGCTTGTTTCCTGGCTATGTTGCTAAGCAAACCGGCTACCATACCATTGAGTCACTAATATGGAACAAGCACGCAGACAGTGAAAGTCAGAACTTCCTATCTGCATGCTTGTTTCAGGTCGCCAATTCAAAGTATTAAAGGTGAATTCCAGGCAGATATAGAAGACACAACTTACAGGTTGTGCCCCTCCCCTAGCCTGTGATTGGACAGCGAAAGGAGAAGCAGCATACTGATGAACTCACCTGTCTGTCACTCTCTTCTCCTATCAGCATGCTTCTTACAGTACAGCCCTGCCTGGCAGGAGATGGGATCTGATCTTTCTCTGCTGCAGTTTCACTTTCACTTACAGGTCGTGTCCATCCACCAGCCAGTGACTGTACGGTTAAGAGAAGTAGCATACTGATGGTCTTATTTGTGTCACTTTGTTCTCTCATCCCATCAGTATGCTTCTTGCAGTACAACCCTATCTGGCAGGAGAGGGGACTTGACTGCACTCTTCTGCACTTTCACTTTCATTTACTGGTCTTGTCCCTCCTCCACTAGCAAGTGACTGGACAGAGAAAGGAGAAGCAGCATACTGATGAACCACCCTGTCTTGTCACTCTCCTCTCTCCTCCTAGCAGCATGATTCTTGCAGTACAACCCTGTTTGACAGGGTAGGGGACCTCTTCTATCTCTGCTGCAATTTCACTTTCACTTACAGCTCTTGTCTCTCCACCAGCCAGTGACTGGACAGTGAAAGGAGAAACAGTAGACTGATGTGCTCATTTCTCTGTCACTCTCTTCTCTCCTCCTGTTAGCATGCTTCTTCAATACATGTCTGGTAGGGGAGGGGAGCTGTTTTTTCTCTTCTGCAGTTTCACTTTCACTTGTCCTTCCACCAGCCTGAGACTGGACAGTGAATGGAGAAGCAGCAGACCGATGAGCCCACCTCTTTGTCACTCTGTTCTCTCCATGCTACCTGCAGTGCAACCCCATCTGGCAGGGCAGGGAGACTTGAATTTTCTTTGCTGCAGTTTCACTTTCACTTACAGGTCTTGTCCCTCCACCAGCCTGTCACTGGACAGTGAAAGGAGAAGCAGCAGACTGATGAGCTCATCTCTCTGTTACCCTGTTCTTGCCTCCTATCAGCATGCTTCTTGCAGTACAGCCCTGTCTGGCAGAGGAGAGAGACTAATCTTTCTCTGCTGCAGTTTCACTTTCACTTACAGATTATTAATAATATTATACAGGATTTATATAGCGTCAACAGTTTGTGCAGCGCTTTACAAAATGAAGGCAGACATCACAGTTACAATACAATTTGATAAAAGAGGAACCAGAGGACCTCGTTAGAGCTTACAATCTAAGAGGGAGGGTCAAGTGATACAATAGGTGATAGCTGTGGGGGATGAGCTGATGGAGAGAGTGAAAACACAGATCTTCACTTTCCACATACCAATGACTGGACAGTGAAAGGAAAAGCAGCAGATTGATGAGCACATCTCTCTGTCACTCTGTTCTTTCCTCCTATCAGCATGCTTCTTGCAGTACAGCTCTGTCTGGCAGGGGAGGAAACCTGATCATTCTCTGCTGCAGTTTCACTTTCACTTACAGGTCTTGTCCCTCTGTCAGCCAGTGACTGGACAGAGAAGCAGCAGACTGACAAGCTCATCTCTTTGTCACTCTGTTCTCTGCTCCTATCAGCATGTTTCTTGCAGTACAGCCTTGTCTGGCATCAGAGGGAGATCTGATTTTTCCCTACTGCAGTTTCACTTTCACTTGCATGCTGTTTTTTGTGCACCACAATACATATCCGTGATTTTACACCCACTGCAGCACACATCTTCAGCAAGGTGCCTTGGGGTGCCATTCAGAATACTTAACATTCGTTGCTGGGCAATACAGTATGAGCGGGCCCATAAATCTGAACAGTCAATAGATAGCCAGGCAAGTAGCATTTTCAGAATGCGACATTAGCACTGGCAGGATGAATGCTTGAGGGTTCCTTCAAAGAACTCAATGGCTTTGTTTTACATTCGTCCCACGTTTTTTGTTTCCTTTAAACAACCGTCCTAAAAAAAGAAGAAAAAAAAAATCAGTGGCACTTAAAATAGCCCCACAGGATATCCTGACCATGTGACGCGTCTTGTTTCCCCGGCCCTGTGCTTGCCAGACCGCGCTTTCCTGGCCTGGCTGTGTCTTTCAGAATGAACCGGCACGCCGCGCTGTCACAACACCGCCCCGCCTGGATGCAGCCATTTGGCACCCGCCGCGCCGCGCTCTCCAGGTTATGTAATACGCTGGCACGCCTCAGACCTGATCTGACGGCATCCTCGCAATCTGCTTCAAGTGGTTCCGCCATTCCGCAAGATATAAAAAAAAAAAAAAGAAACACTCAAAGATCTCCAGCCAGACAAATAATTGTTATTAAACTATCATTATGCCGGGTAAACAGGCCCTCGCCGCTCGTGTAAGAACAGCTGGAGATCCGGGAGAGCGCCATGGAACGCGTGTTGTCAGATTTCCCACCGGTTTAACCCCTTGTGATCAGCAACATAATGGACAACTACATTTTGTTGTTTTGTTTATTACAATGATCTAACAATTTAATTACCATTTGTAACATTTTGTAACTTTATTGCTATTAAAAAAAACGATTGCTCCTGTCTGATCTTCTGCCAAAAAAAATTTCAATTTCCCTTCTTCCTTCCTCCCAACCCTTCATAGGGGAAACAAGTTACTTTAATTTCTGAACTCCAGCATCAGCAAATATTGTTTAAATACAAGAGCCATGCCTATTCTTCCTTGAATCCTGGTGTGCTAACATTAACATATAAGCACTTAATATTACCTAACATTGGCATTCAAGCACTTAATATTGCCTAACATTAGTATATAAGCACTTAATATTACCTAACATTAGTATATAAGCACTTAATATTGCCTAACATTAGTATATAAGCACTTAATATTGCCTAACGTTAGCATATAAGCACTTAATAATTCCTAACATTAGCATATAAGCACTTAATATTGCCTAACATTAGCATATAAGCACTTAATATTACCTAACATTAGTATATAAGCACTTAATATTGCCTAACGTTAGCATATAAGCACTTAATAGTTCCTAACATTAGCATATAAGCACTTAATATTACCTAACATTAGCATATAAGTGCTTAATATTGCCTTACATTAGCATATAAACACTTAATACTTCCTAACATTAGCATATAAGCACTTAATATTTCCTAACATTGGTATACAAGCAATTAACATTGCCTAACGTTCGAATATAAGTACATAATTGCTTATATGCCAATGTTAGGAAATATTAATTGCTTATATGCCAATGTTAGGAAATATTAATATTGCCTAACATTAGCATATAAGCACTTAATATTGCCTAGCATTGGCATATAAGCACTTAATATTTCCAAACATTAACATATAAGCACTTAATATTACCTAACATTAGCATATAAGCACTTAAAATTGCCTGTTAGCATATAAGCACTTAATATTACCTAACATTAGCATATAAGCACTTAAAATTGCCTGTTAGCATATAAGCACTTAATATTGCCTAACATTGGCATATAAGCACTTAATATTTCCTAACATTAGTATATAAGCACTTAATATTTCCTAACAGTAGTATATAAGCACTTAATATTTCCTAACATTAACATATAAGCACTTAATATTACCTAACATTAACATATAAGCACTTAATATTACCTAACATTAGCATATAAGCACTTAATATTACCTAACATTAGCATATAAGCACTTAACATTACCTAACATTAGCATACAAGCACTTAATATTTCCTAACATTAGCATATAAGCACTTAATATTTCCTAGCATTGGCATATAAGCACTTAATATTTCCTAACTTTGGCATATAAGCAATTCATATTTCCTAACATTGGCATATAAGCACTTAATATTGCCTAACATTGGCATATAAGCACTTAATATTTCCTAACATTAACATATAAGCACTTAATATTGCCTTACATTAGCATATAAACACTTAATACTTCCTAACATTAGCATATAAGCACTTAATATTTCCTAACATTGGTATACAAGCAATTAACATTGCCTAACGTTCGAATATAAGTACATAATTGCTTATATGCCAATGTTAGGAAATATTAATTGCTTATATGCCAATGTTAGGAAATATTAATATTGCCTAACATTAGCATATAAGCACTTAATATTGCCTAGCATTGGCATATAAGCACTTAATATTTCCAAACATTAACATATAAGCACTTAATATTACCTAACATTAGCATATAAGCACTTAAAATTGCCTGTTAGCATATAAGCACTTAATATTACCTAACATTAGCATATAAGCACTTAAAATTGCCTGTTAGCATATAAGCACTTAATATTGCCTAACATTGGCATATAAGCACTTAATATTTCCTAACATTAGTATATAAGCACTTAATATTTCCTAACAGTAGTATATAAGCACTTAATATTTCCTAACATTAACATATAAGCACTTAATATTACCTAACATTAACATATAAGCACTTAATATTACCTAACATTAGCATATAAGCACTTAATATTACCTAACATTAGCATATAAGCACTTAACATTACCTAACATTAGCATACAAGCACTTAATATTTCCTAGCATTGGCATATAAGCACTTAATATTTCCTAACTTTGGCATATAAGCAATTCATATTTCCTAACATTGGCATATAAGCACTTAATATTGCCTAACATTAGCATATAAGCACTTAATATTACCTAACATTAGCATATAAGCACTTAACATTACCTAACATTAGCATACAAGCACTTAATATTTCCTAGCATTGGCATATAAGCACTTAATATTTCCTAGCATTGGCATATAAGCACTTAATATTTCCTAACTTTGGCATATAAGCAATTCATATTTCCTAACATTGGCATATAAGCACTTAATATTGCCTAACATTAGCATATAAGCACTTAATATTTCCTAACATTAACATATAAGCACTTAATATTTCCTAACATTAACATATAAGCACTTAATATTTCCTAACATTAACATATAAGCACCTAATATTTCCTAACATTAGTATATAAGCACTTAATATTTCCTAACATTAGCATATAAGCACTTAAACTTGCCTGACGTTAGAATATAAGCACTTAATATTGGCAATTAACAATTAGGGCTCATTCATATGTGCTCGGTCTCTGAAGAGCGATCTGCATTGATGACAGAGGACGGAAGGGTGAGGGAGCGCAGGCAAGCTGAGTGGTCCGGGGGACCCTTTGCAGAGACACGGTCACTTTTCCCTACATGGACAAGCTGACTGTGTCTCTTTACGACTGCATTCGCATTTGGCTTTTCCTGAGCACATGTAAAATCACATTTCTTGCACATTTATGAAACACGTGAACAGCGCCCGTCATGCTTGCGTTGTCATTCATTGTTAATGGCGCTCCAAACGTGCCAGAAAGCGTGACTTTTTTTGTGCGTGGTTAAAAATAAAAAATAAAAAAGAGCTACTTTGCCACACAAATTCAGACTAAACATTACCCTGGGTTCAGACCTAAGCATTTTCCGCAGCATTTTGCAGAAACGCAGTACAGACTATTTAACATGATTTCCTATGGGACACGTTCACAACTGTGCGTTTTCACCCAATGCGTTTTTTGGAAAGGGTCAGGGACTTTTTTGAAGGCACAAAGTTGCCTTTTTTTGTTCTATAGAGTTCAATGGACATGCTGCAGAAAAACATGTAGTCCGTTTTTGCTGCGTTTTGCGTTTGAAATCTGCCTAGCAACAAGAAAAATAAAAAAAAATTAAAAAACGCATCAAAACCGCAAAGCAAAACGCAGTGCAGAAACGGCTCAAACGCAACCTGCATAGGTGGGAACCTAGACTTACAGCGGTCACATAGTTCCAAGCCAGGGGCGGACTGACCATTCGGGTACTCGGGCACTGCCCAAGGGCCCAGGGTCAGTAGGGGGCCCCATGAGATATCCCTGGTACCTTTTCATAGGCTTTTTTTTGGGTGCAGTTTGAGTGTGGGCAAGGACACAGGGGCCCCATGATCCCCTATTGCCCGGGGGCCCCATGAGTTGTCAGTCTGCCCCTGTTCCCAGCATTCTGGTACCCAATCCCAGCACACGGTCAACCCTGGCCACAGACTGCTTTTTTTGTCCGCCTGCTTTCTGCCTCTAAATAGGCAGGGATCGCCCATCACGCCCACTTTGTGGGTTGGTCCTCTCCAGGCCCCGCCTCTTAATAAGCAGGGACCACCCACTTGCAGCCGTGATCCCTGCAATTTATGCTGTTATTCCAGGACACAGCGTTGGCAGGACAGTGAGCCAAAAATGTGTGAACGACTGCAGACCAGCCCACTATCCCGGATTTGCCAGGACAGACCCGCATTTGCCGGGACAGTCCCGGCAAATCCGGGATAGTGGGCTGGTCTGCAGTCATTCACAAATTGCCGCAGGGAGTTTTCTAGGAACAAGCTATGCCGTGGAATATTATATGCCGCAGAACGAGCACAAACAACGGCTAAACAAGTTGTTTTTGTTTTTATCCTGGAGTTGTCCTCATTCTTCCAAGGTTATCAGCCATGTTGACTATTGTAACGCTAGCCACGCCGGATCCCCACCGCTTGTTTTTCCATGAGAGGTGAACGCGTTAGACCGGGACTAATGCATTCTTTGCACATCTCTGTTGTTCACTGTAAGAGCTTTTAGAGGGTAGGATGTAAGAGAGCGGCGTGTAATGAAATTTACTATTAAAGTCCATTACTGTAAGTGGCTTTGTGGGGGCCGCCGGCACTTCTGTCTCGTTGGAGAGCCTTGGTTCTCCCTTTATCCTTCATGATCTTCACCCAGAATGGCTTCAGGACTACAACACATTATCAGCTTGGCCGTTGGTGTCACTGCCTTTTGGTGCTGGTGTTGACTTCCCCAATGGCGTAACAATAGCTATAGCAGCTCATGTGGCAGTTATGGGAACTGGTGGGAGGGGGGGCTCTATTAGGAAGGCTGTTCAGGTTGGCTTGGAGTTGGTGGTCCCATGGCCATCAGAATTTTGCTATGGAGCTCCATAAGTCAAAGTTACACCCCTAGACTCCCTCCTTCCCCGCACTCTCTCAGCTATGGGGCCCAGGGTGGGAGCGAAGACCTATTAGGGAGGCTGTTCAGGTTGGCTTGGAGTTGGTGGTCCCATGGCCATCAGAATTTTACTATGGAGCTCCATAAGTCAAAGTTACACCCCTAGACTCCCTCCTTCCCCCCACTCTCTCAGCTATGGGGCCCAGGGTGGGAGCGAAGACCTATTAGGGAGGCTGTTTTCGTTGGCTTGGAGTTGGTGGTCCCATGGCCATCAGAATTTTACTATGGAGCTCCATAAGTCAAAGTTACACCCCTAGACTCCCTCCTTCCCCCCACTCTCTCAGCTATGGGGCCCAGGGTGGGAGCGAAGACCTATTAGGGAGGCTGTTTTCGTTGGCTTGGAGTTGGTGGTCCCATGGCCATAAGAACTTTGCTATGGAGCTCCATAAGTCAAAGTTACACCCCTAGACTCCCTCCTTCCTCGCACTCTCTCAGCTATGGGGCCCAGGGTGGGAGCGAAGACCTATTAGGGAGGCTGTTCAGGTTGGCTTGGAGTTGGTGGTCCCATGGCCATAAGAACTTTGCTATGGAGCTCCATAAGTCAAAGTTACACCCCTAGACTCCCTCCTTCCCCGCACTCTCTCAGCTATTTATTTATTTCATGTACTTATTTACCATGATTCACAGTTACACTCGTGGGCTCCCTCCTCCCCCCCCCCCCACCCTAGCTATGAGGCCTGAGGTGGGAGCAAGGACCCATTAGGGAGGCTGTTCAGGTTGGGTTGGGGTTGGTGGCCCATTTGAATTTTGTTATGGGTCTCCATGATTCACAGTTACACTCCTGGGGTCCAGGGAGGGAGGGGGGCGCCGTTAGGGAGGCTGTTCAGGTTGGGTCAGGGTTTGTGGCCCATGAGGCCTGGAGTGGGAGGGGGGGGGGCGCCAGTAGGGAGGCTGTTCAGATTGGGGTTGGTGGCCCATGTCATGGCTATGGAGCTCCATTATTCATAGTTACGCTCCTTGACTCCCTCCTTCCACCCCAGCTGTGGGGCCTGAGTGGGAGTGGGGTTCCATTAGGGAGGCTGTGCAGGTTGGGTTGGGGTTTGTGGCCCATGGGGCCTGCAGTAGGAAGGTTGTTCAGGTTGGGTTGGGGTTGGGGTTGGTGGCCCATGAGGCCTGGAGTGGGAGGGGGATGCCAGTAGAGAGGTTGTTCAGGTTGGGGTTTGTGGCCCATGCCATGGCTATGGAGCTCCATTATTCATAGTTACGCTCCTTGACTCCTTCCTTCCAAACCAGCTATGGGGCCTGAGTGGGGTTTCATTAGGGAGGCTGTTCAGGTTGGGTTGGTGTTTGTGGCCCATGGGGCCTGCAGTAGGAAGGTTGTTCAGGTTGGGTTGGGGTTGGTGGCCCATGACGCCTGGAGTGGGAGGGGGACGCCAGTAGGGAGGCTGTCCAGGTTGGGGTTGGTGGCCCATGGCATGGCTATGGAGCTCCATTATTCATAGTTACTCTCCTTGACTCCCTCCTTCCACCCCAGCTGTGGGGCCTGGGTGGGATTGGGGTTCCATTAGGGAGGCTGTTCAGGTTGGCTTTGGGTTTGTGGCCCATGGGGCCTGGGGTTGAAGGGAGGCTGCAGTAGGAAGGTTGTTCAGGTTGGGTTGGGGTTGGTGGCCCATGAAGCCATCAGAAGTTTGCTATGGGGATCCACACGTCATAGTTACACCCTCTTGGCTTCCTCTTTCCCCTTGGTTATGGGACTTGGATTGGGAGGGGGGCCCTGTTAGGGAGGCTATTCAGGTTGGGATGGGGTTTGTGGACCACGGGGCCTGGGGTGGGAGGGGGGCCCAGTAACGAGGCTGTTCAGGTTGGGGTTGGTGGCCCATGGCATGGCTATGGAGCTCCATTATTCATAGTTACTCTCCTTGACTCCCTCCTTCCACCCCAGCTGTGGGGCCTGAGTGGGAGTGGGGTTCCATTAGGGAGGCTGTGCAGGTTGGGTTGGGGTTTGTGGCCCATGGGGCCTGCAGTAGGAAGGTTGTTCAGGTTGGGTTGGGGTTGGGGTTGGTGGCCCATGAGGCCTGGAGTGGGAGGGGGATGCCAGTAGAGAGGTTGTTCAGGTTGGGGTTTGTGGCCCATGCCATGGCTATGGAGCTCCATTATTCATAGTTACGCTCCTTGACTCCTTCCTTCCAAACCAGCTATGGGGCCTGAGTGGGGTTTCATTAGGGAGGCTGTTCAGGTTGGGTTGGTGTTTGTGGCCCATGGGGCCTGCAGTAGGAAGGTTGTTCAGGTTGGGTTGGGGTTGGTGGCCCATGACGCCTGGAGTGGGAGGGGGACGCCAGTAGGGAGGCTGTCCAGGTTGGGGTTGGTGGCCCATGGCATGGCTATGGAGCTCCATTATTCATAGTTACTCTCCTTGACTCCCTCCTTCCACCCCAGCTGTGGGGCCTGGGTGGGATTGGGGTTCCATTAGGGAGGCTGTTCAGGTTTGCTTGGGGTTTGTGGCCCATGGGGCCTGGGGTTGAAGGGAGGCTGCAGTAGGAAGGTTGTTCAGGTTGGGTTGGGGTTGGTGGCCCATGAAGCCATCAGAAGTTTGCTATGGGGATCCACACGTCATAGTTAAAACCCTCTTGGCTTCCTCTTTCCCCTTGGTTATGGGACTTGGATTGGGAGGGGGGCCCTGTTAGAGAGGCTATTCAGGTTGGGATGGGGTTTGTGGACCACGGGGCCTGGAGTGGGAGGGGGGCCCAGTAACGAGGCTGTTCAGGTTGGGGTTGGTGGCCCATGGCATGGCTATGGAGCTCCATTATTCATAGTTACTCTCCTTGACTCCCTCCTTCCACCCCAGCTGTGGGGCCTGGGTGGGAGTGGGGTTCCATCAGGGAGGCTGTTCAGGTTGGGTTGGTGTTTGTGGCCCATGGGACCTGGGGTTGAAGGGAGGCTGCAGTAGGAAGGTTGTTCAGGTTGGGATGGGGTTGGTGGCCCATGAGGCCATCAGAAGTTTGCTATGGGGATCCACACGTCATAGTTACACCCTCTTGGCTTCCTCTTTCCCCTTGGTTATGGGACTTGAATCCGGAGGGGGCCCTGTTAGGGAGGCTGTTCAGGCTGGGTTGGAGTTTGTGGCCCATTGCCCATCTGAATATTGCTTTATGACTCCATGATTCCCTCCTCCTCCCCCATCCACCTTCCCTTCTAGGCTATAGGAGTGTAAAAGGAAGAAGTAGCTGAAGGAGCCAATCGATTCATGTGGCTAGAAAGAGCATGCTGACAGGAGTAGAGAGCAGAGTGATCTAGTAAAAAGTTCATGACACCTCCTTTCACTGTCCAGTCACAGGTTGGGGGAGAGTCTAGGGTCAGAGGAAGTGAACAATGTCAGCTATCAGATTGAGGACATCTAGTGGCAGAAAAAAGTACTGCGGGGTAATCTCTGGATTGAACCTGAATATTGCAGCTAATGCTTTTTTTAATGGACTGTTCATTTTTACCTGGTTGATTTGCAGCTTAAGTCCCCGCACCCCCCCCCCCCCCTCTGTATTGCAATAGGCACATAGAAGTTGCTCTGTTTGTATGGTCTGTACTGGCCCCATCAGACTTGGTCACCAAGTGATGCCCCTCCCTCTTCCAGTCTGAGTGCTGCTGTGCAGGAGATACAATAGTGGACTTTAGGTATTTATACTGGCTGCATTTAATGGTACACAATGGCGATTTCTGACACAGGAGTTCTGTTCTTTAATGTCAGACATATCATTGTATTTATTCTGGATTTTCCTTTCTGTTCTGCAGAGAAGGCTGCCGGTATCGACGACGACGTCCAGAAATCGGACATCTCCTCCAGCAGCGGTGGGATGATCGAGAAGGAGTCGCTAGGACCTCTCCTCCTAGAGGTAAGTGGGGAAAAAAAAAACAGACATCGGCCTTTAAAGCCCGCCTCATTTCCTGGCTGGAGGACGTCTAGAGTCATCTAGCTCTTTCCTCCTTATCCTGATTGTCCCCACAGCCCAGCCATTTCCTGAATTGCATGTCAGTTCTTTCGATCACTGAGGCTAAGCAGCACATGTGGACGTCACCTAGGAGCAGTCTGTATGCAAAGGAACCTTGCCTAAAATGGTCACTCCTCTAGACTGACACCCACCCATCAAATCACTTTGTTTTTTGTATAACTCCTCCCACTGCTTGCACCTAGGCTGAAGGCTCTATTGAGGAGTATTGAGGCGGGGTGCTATGATGTTTTCAGAAAGTGATGTTCGGCCCCTTCCACCAGCCATGGTCTGCCTGCATTGCATAAAGAAGCACAGAGACCCAGTGATGACATCACTAGGTTGAAAATAAAGTAGATAAGCTCCTTCCACCAGCCATGATATGCCTGAATTGCATAGAGAAGCACAGAGGTCCAGTGATTACATCAGTGGGTTTAAAATAAAGTATTTGGAGCACTTCCCCTTTTAATTGATCCCAGTTCTCTCTCTGAACTACAGCACACCTCCCCCATGCCACAGAGAAAAGAATGGGAGGTGTTTTGTAGTCCCATCCTAGGGCGTCACTTTAGCACAGGAAGTGTGTTACTGGCAGGATCACCCAGTATCACAATAAAGCAGGAAAAATACATCAAATGCAGACTTCCCATTGATAACTCTTGTTGATCCTGCCAGAAATCCCATCAGCTGATGTCTTCATGTGCTGCGCACCTATCAGTCACATTGTTCACATTCCTATCTATGAACTACAGAACACCCCCCATGTTGCTGAGTTGAAAAGAGGGGGGTTGTATTCCTATTCTAGGATCACACAAATGAGCATTGTCAACTAATGCAGTCATCACATCTGTTCAATAACTGCAACAAATACCTGTCGATCCTGTCAGTTCCTATGCTGACCTCTGATCAGTTACATTGTTCCCAGATTTCTCTCTGAACTACAGAGCACCTTCCCCCATTTTATGGTATTGTGATTGGGGGGAGTTCTGCAGTCCAGTCCTAGGGGGGTGACAACACTGCTCTTCCATAGCCACAATACAATGAGTGTTGTCACCCTAGGGCAGGAAGTGTGTTACTGGCAGGATCACAAGATGAAAAAGCTGAAAGCACAAAAATAATGCAGCTGCCACATCTGTCCGACAACTGCGACAAATACCTGTTGATCCTGCCATAAATCCAGTAAGACAAGAACTTCTTGTGCTACACTTCTATAGGTTACATTGTTCTCAGTTCTCTCCCTGGACTACAGAACACCTCCACTTGTTATGGAAATGAGAAGATGGGGTGGTATTCTGTGGTCTAGTCCTAGGGCGACAAGGATTCTTCTGCATAGATACAGTGCAGTGAGTAAGCGTTGTCATCCTAGGACAGGAAGTGTGTTACTGGCAGAATCCCCAGGTGAAAATATAGCTGAAAAATAGAAAAGTAATACAGCCGCCACATCTGGTCGATAACCTCGACAAATACCTGTTGATCCTGTCTGAAATCCAGTAAGTTGATATCTTTCTGTGCTACACTCCTATCAGTTACATTGTTCCCAATTCTCACTCTGGACTACAGAACACCTCCACCATGTTGTGTAGATGAGAAGAGGGGAGGTGACCTGTAGTCCAGTCTTAGGGTTACAACGATGCTCCTCCATAGATACAGTACAGTAAGTGAGCGTTGTCAGCCTAGGACAGGAAGTGTGTTACTGAGATGAAAAGAGGGGAGGTGTTCTGTAACCCTGTCCTAAGGTGACAACACTGCTCTGTCATAGCTATTGTGTTGTCACCCTAGGACAGGAAGTGTGTTACTGAGATAAAAAGAGGGGAGGTGTTCTGTAGCCCTGTCCTAAGGTGACAACGCTGCTCTGTCATAGCTATTGTGTTGTCACCCTAGGACAGGAAGTGTGTTACTGAGATAAAAAGCGGGGAGGTGTTCTGTAGCTCTGTCCTAAGGTGACAACGCTGCTCTGTCATAGTTACTGTGTTGTCACCCTAGGACAGGATGTGTGTCACCAGCAGGATCATCAGGTGAAAATAAAGCAGAAAAAAAGGAAAACAAATACAGCCGCCACATCTGGTCAATAACCTTGACAAATACCTGTTGATCCTGCCAGAAATCCAGGAAGCAGATCACTTCCTGTGGTACATTTTTATCAGTTACATTGTTCCCAATTCTCACTCTGAACTACCGGACACCTCCCCCAATGTATGGAGATGAGAAGAGGAGGAGGTGTTCTGTAGTCTTGCCCTAGGGTGACAACACTGCTCTTCCATAGCTACAATACACTTGAGTGTTGTCACCTTAGGACAGGAAGTGTATTACTGCCAGGATCACCAGGTGAAAAAGGAAAACTAATGCAGCCAGTGCATCTACTGTAAGGGCCAGTGCAGGCAGTACAGGACATATTTATTTTTGGGTTACAACTATGCCATAGATGGGAGAAAGTAAAGGGAGCAGATGATCCCTCGCTATAGGCAACTGCGCAATTCTTCCTTATCGGCGAGCTCGCCTCTCAACCTAAAGAGATGACGCCGGAGGAGAGCGACTGCCATAGAAATGTCCAGCAGTAACTCACTGACGATGATTGTTGCTTAGCAACGTCTAATCCCCGCGCTGGATACAAAGTAGCAAGGGACCTCCACCCAGTGACACCGTATACATGCTATACCTTCCATTCACCAGTTCGCTGACACCAGGCACGGCAGCTCTATGTTCAATCTGTCTTTTATTGATCGGATCAGTGTTATAGAACAGAAGGATGACCCGAGCGAAAAGTTACAAAGTATTTCTCCCGGCAATACAACGGAGAGATCCATTAACCCTTTCCCTGACAAGCCGATTTAAAATAATGCCGCCCCCGAGCATATATTTTCTGAAAGCAGACACCCTGGAGAATAAAATAGTGGTTGTTCCTCTAAAATGTTTAATGTCACGCAATATCAGCGCAACGGTTTGCAGAATTTCCGTACACAATACGCTACAGTTTGTTTTAAGGCACACAAACACGGCCTATAAATATAAAATACGAGGTTGCGTCGAGTAGATGGATACCCAACATGTCAAGGCTTGAAATTGCGTGTGCCTGTGAAGTGACAATAGACTTCGGTACCCTTTAAGAGCCCTTACAGGTCATCAGTTTCGAGTTAACCATGAATAATGGGCCTAGAATTATTGCTCTTGCTCAAGCATGTCCAGTGATTGGTAACGTGTTCAGCGTTGTAGTGCGTAGGCCCCCATGACACATGTATTTACGTTTGTACCTGCGCATATGTGGGGGTTAAAAAAACTTGTGCTTGTGTGTTACCTTCAATTTTTACACTTTTTTAAAAAAAAAATTTTCACTAAATGTTATTTTTCACTACATAGGGGGACAAAATTCCCGTGTTATTTTTTTTTTTGGTGACAGGTTCTCTTTAATGAGACATCAGGGGGTCTAAAAGATCCCTGATGTCTCACCTGCCTTCCAGTAAAGCTAATGCAGCTCAGAGCTGATACCAGGAGTCGTCCCCACTCTATCCAAAATTAAGAAAAAAAAAAAGGTTTGACTTTAGTTACACTTTGAGTGATACTTTTTTCTTGGCTGATTTAAAGTTGTCTAAATCTGTTTGTCATGGGTATTCTTCCTTGAATCTTGGTGTGCTAATGTTAACATAAAATATATTAATATACTAATATAATATAAGCACCTAATATTTCCTAACATTAGTATATAAGCACTTAATATTTCCTAATATTAGCATATAAGCACTTAATATTACCTAACAGCATATATGCACCTAATATTTACTAATATTAGCATATAAGCACTTAATATTGCCTAACATTAGCATATGATCACCTAATATTTCCTAATATTCTCATATAAGCACTTAATATTTCCTAATATTGGCATATAAGCACCTAATATTTCCTAATATTCTCATATAAGCACTTAATATTTCCTAATATTGGCATACAAGCACCTAATATTTCCTAATATTAGCATATAAGCACTTAATATTTCCTAATATTGGCATATAAGCACCTAATATTGCCTAACATTAGCATATAAGCACTTAATATTGGTTAACATTGGCATATAAGCACTTAATATTACCTAACATTAGCATATAAGCACTTAATATTACCTAACATTAGCACATAAGCACTTAATATTTCCTAACATTAGCATATAAGCACCTAATATTTCCTAACATTAGCATATAAGCACCTAATATTTCCTAACATTAGCATATAAGCACTTAATATTGGTTAACATTGGCATATAAGCACTTATATGTGTGAAATTGTCAATAATAATGATGGTGATAATAAGAATATATTATTATTATTATTATTATTATTAATAATAATAATAACATTACCATTATTATTAATGATAAATTGCTAATATAATTATTACTGTTTTATTATTTTTATTAGTAGTAGTATTTATGATGATGATAATAAATTGCTAATATTATTACGGTTTATTATTACTATTATTATTAATGATGATAATAAATTGCTAATATTATTATTACTATTATTATTAATAATAATAATAATAATAATAATAACAAATAGATATATTGAGACACCCTAGTAAAGATGTCATTCATTTGTATTCTCTAAAAGAGGGGATGATCATGTAGTAAAGGTGGACATCGGGATTTGGATCTGGAGATTTGGGTGCTATGCACCTGTCTCTGGTCCGTTCTGGCAGAAATAAGGGGAAATAGGGTTATCCCCCGCCATGTGAGAAAGTAATGTCTGGAGGTCACATCGAGCAGGTGCAGGGCAGCTGGGTAGTATGAAGTTAGTCCTTGGCTCTGGAGAATGTGTGCAACCTCGCACGTTACCAGCTGCTGGTTGTACTCTGCCTTGGGTACTGTAAACAGGTGTTTGAGAAGTGTCCTGATAAACTCATTAGCCAGGTGTCCTAGACATCTGAACTTTTCACGTCAACTCTTCTTATTTTGGTCATTGTTTGTGTAGATGTGGCTGTGAATGGCCAGGGAATCTATAGAATGGAATGCGAGCTTCTAAATTATTCCCCTATACCAGCCATTTTAAACCAGGATTCTGTGAAACCCTTGGGTTCCTCCAGAAGTTGCTAGGGGTTCCTTGAGCTGTGGCTGATTGACCTTTCATCTGATGGTGTCTTTATAGTTCCAGGGCCAATGCTGCTAATCCCTGATGAATGGGTTTTAACAAGGGTTCCTCTAGGGTGATCGGTTGAGAAAGGTTTCCTGGACCAGCCTTCTTAACCTTTTTACACCAGAGAAACCCTTGAAATATTGTGTCCTTTACATTGTTGGCCAGTGGGAAAAATGTCCCTTAATGTGGTGGCCAGTGTAAATAATTCTCTGCTTACATTGGTGGCCAGTGGGAAGAATGTCTCCTAATGTGGTGGTCAGTGGGAAGAATGTGTCTTAATGTAATGGTCAGTTGGAAGAATGTCTCTTAATGTGGTGGTCAGTGGGAAGAATGTCTCTTAATGTGGTGGTCAGTGGGAAGAATGTCTCTTAATGTGGTGGCCAGTGGGAAGAATGTCTCTTAATGTGGTGGTCAGTGGGAAGAATGTCTCTTAATGTGGTGGTCAGTGGGAAGAATGTCTCCTAATGTGGTGGTCAGTGGGAAGAATGTCTCTTAATGTGGTGGTCAGTGGGAAGAATGTCTCTTAATGTGGTGGTCAGTGGGAAGAATGTCTCTTAATGTGGTGGCCAGTGGGAAGAATGTCTCTTAATGTGGTGGTCAGTGGGAAGAATGTCTCTTAATGTGGTGGTCAGTGGGAAGAATGTCTCTTAATGTGGTGGTCAGTGGGAAGAATGTCTCTTAATGTGGTGGTCAGTGGGAAGAATGTCTCCTAATGTGGTGGTCAGTGGGAAGAATGTCTCTTAATGTGGTGGTCAGTGGGAAGAATGTCTCCTAATGTGGTGGTCAGTGGGAAGAATGTCTCCTAATGTGGTGGCCAGTGGGAAGAATGTCTCTTAATGTGGTGCTCAGTGGGAAGAATGTCTCTTAATGTGGTGGCCAGTGTAAATAATTATCTGCTTACATTGGTGGCCAGTGGGAAGAATGTCTCTTAATGTGGTGGCCAGTGTAAATAATTCTCTGCTTACATTGGTGGTCAGTGGGAAGAATGTCTCTTAATGTGGTGGCCAGTGTAAAGAATTCCCTGCTTACATTGGTGGTCAGTGGGAAGAATGTCTCTTAATGTGGTGGCCAGTGTAAAGAATTTGTCTGCTTACATTGGTGGCCAGTGGGAAGAATGTACATAAGTTTTGGTGACCGGTGAGAAAAATTCCTTGCTTACTTTGGTGGTCAATGAAAAGAATGCCCAACTTACATTGTTGGCCAGTGGAAAGAACTTCTGTCTTACATTGAAGGTCAGTGGGAAGAATTTTTTTCTTTTACTTTGGTGGCCAGTAGAAAGAATGCCCCCATACAGTAGTGGTCAGAATGCCATCCTTACAGACCGCTAAAAAGACTATTGGTGTCCAGCAGCTGGTTCTTCCACATGGCATTGCCTATCAAATGGAAGGTCAGTCTTCCACAACTCAAGAAACAGCTAGTAACCTTTGGAGGACTCTAGTTTTTGACGGAACCTTGGTTGGGAATGGCTGCCCTCTGATCATCCTGACAAAAGAGAACCCAGGTTGGCTAAAGAGATTTCTCGATGTGTTGTGAATTTTTCTCATGGGTATCAGTGAGCACTGTTGGGATTTGTTTTTGTAATAAAAGCATTGAATGTGTCTTCTACCAAAAATGTCTTCCCCTTTCTGCTAGAAAAATGTTCCCCTGTGTACACCACCCAAGATGCATGCCGAGTGCAATTTACACTCTTGGTACTGTAAGTAACTGATAATGGAGCAAAGCGTGGAGATAATGTAACTGCAGCATGCATATGCAGGAGTTTCATTATCACTGGCAAGGCAATGGTCAAGAAAATAGATATTGGAAGCTGAAAACATTTAGGTGGCGACATAGAGCATGGACCTGTTAGCGCTGGAAGATGGCCAACCCAGAGGTCTGCCATAATGTCCAAATGCTTTTGTGGCACTGCCAGCTTAGTTCTGCCAATCAGTAAATTGCTCACAAGTAGTGCACATACAAAACATGAAATCATTCGAGAGCCAGAGATCCCGCATAATGCATAGACATTCACAAGGTCTCTTGTATCTTTTGTTACGATGCAAAACTGTTGTGATGCCATATGGCTATAGACAGCTGGATGTAACCTCCAACCTGTATACACCATTGATTTTGTTTTGTATATGCAGTATAAGTGTTTTACTGGTGCCAGTACTGCATATACAAAAGAATAAAATCAATGGTGTATGCAGGCTGGAAGTAACAACCAGCCATCTATAGTCATATGGCATCACAAAAGTTTTTCACTGTTACCAAACAATACAAGAGACCTCCTGAACATCTACGCATTTTGCAGGATTGCTCGCTTCCACAGGGTTAAAGCCTTAAGCCTTTTGGACAAGATACCTATCAAACTTGAAGAGTTCACTATAGTTCTGAGGAAGAAACCTCCTGAACGTTTATGTGTTTCACAGGATCTCCCGCTTCTTCAGGACTAAAGGCTTAAGCCTTTTGGACAAGATACCTATCAAACGTGAAGAGGTCACTATAGTTCTGATGAAGAAACCTCCTGAACTTTTACGTGTTTCACAGGATCTCCCGCTTCTTCAGGACTAAAGGCTTAAGCCTTTTGGACAAGATACCTACCAAACTTGAAGAGGTCACTATAGTTCTGATGAAGAAACCTCCTGAACTTTTACGTGTTTCACAGGATCTCCTACTTCTTCAGGACTAAAGGCTTAAGCCTTTTGGACAAGATACCTACCAAACTTGAAGAGGTCACTATAGTCCTGAGGAAAGACCTCCTGAACTTTTACGTGTTTCACAGGATCTCCCGCTTCTTCAGGACTAAAGGCTTAAGCCTTTTGGACAAGATACCTACCAAACTTCAAGAGGTCACTAATATCTTGAGGAAGACATCTCCTGAATGGCTAGACGGTTTGTGGGATCACCTGCTTCCTTGGGGATAAAGGCTTAAGCCTTTTATACAAGATACCTACTAAACTTCAAGAGGTCACTATAATGCTGAAGAAGAGACCTTCAGAATGTCTACGCATTTTGTGAGATCCCCAACTTCCTCTGGACTATAGTGTCCTCTTGAGGATTGGTAGGCATCTTGTCCAAAATACTTAAAGTGGTTGTAAACCCTCCCATCTACCCAGTGAAGTGACTGGCCCCAGGTGACACACAGAAATTAAACAAATCCTCCTACATAAGTTGTTCCTGTTTATCTGCAGTCTTCTCTTCTCTACATCAGCTCAAATCCAACATTTATAAAGCATGTCTGAGCTGTCAGAAAGCAGGGTGCAGAGAGCTAAAGTTACACACTGCAGAGCCTTGAGAGCTGATTGGAGGGAAAGGACACACCACCTTCACACAGCACAGGGGAACAGAGCTGTGGCTGTCAAACGCAGAATGTGAGCTGGAGCTCCCTTCCCGTCACCTTTTTTCTCTTGGTGTCAGGAAAACTTGTCAGAAGTAACTCATGCTGATAGCAGAGGAATGAGGCAGCAGACAGAAATGACACTTAATGCTCTGGTACATACGCACTATAGAGGGGTTAGTTCATATTTTATGTATGAGGTTTACAACCACTTTAAGCCTTTTGGACAAGATAACTACCAAACTTCAAGAGGACACTATTGTCCTGAGGAAACAGATATCCTGTGAAACACGTAGACTCTTGAACGTCTCTTGTATCTTTGGTAACAATGCGAAAACTGTTGTGATCACATATGGACATAGGTGGCTATATGTAACCTAGAGTCTGTATACACCGTTATTTCATGTTTTGTATATGCAGTACTTGTGAGGATTTTACTGTTAGGTATTACATTTTTGTATCAATAAATTATATTTATTCATTATACAATCTGATACATAGTTACATACTGAGAGTAGAGCCCTCCAACTCAGCCAGGGGGAGCTAGATCCTAATGGGTAGACAGGGGCTGAATAGCAGCCCAGGTGTAATAGTCAGAGGGGTCAAATCTCAGTCAGGAGCTGGAAGGCTCTGCAGACTCAGCCTTCTGAGACATCCCCCTGCCTAGAACTTTGGAGAAAGTTCTAGAAGCAGTAGGCGGGTGTAAGGAGTGGCTGATCTGCATATTCAAGGGGCTCTGACAAATGCCCAACCTGTTGGCAAGGCTTGGCAAGGGGTAAGGATAGCCCTTAAATATGAGTGAGCCTGTCCAGTAAGAGGAGGGTTGGGTGGGAGAAGGAGAGAGGAAGATGTGAGGCTGTGAGGAAGATGGCTGCAAGGAGGCCCAGTGGGATGGGACCTACCTGCAGGCCTGGAGCTGGATGGAAGGAAAGCTCAGAGCTCACTGGCCCCCTGAGAGAGGACCGCCTGTATGGCAGGGAAGGAGCAGCCCAGCTGATAGGCCTGGTAGCAGCAGCCAACCCCAAGTGGTACAGGAGAAAATCTGAGTGAGTACACCTACACCCCCTGGGCGGATAGGGGAAGGAGCACTTTGGTGGAAAACCAGTTTGGTGGAAAAACAGTTTAGCTAACTACCAATGACTGTTAAACTCTTAGAGTGACAGGAACCGGATCCCCTATTCAGAGATACTTCCAGATTGCTGGGTGAAGAGGAGAAGTTCATCTAGGGTCTGGGGTGGCACATTAAGGAGACACTGGATAGCTCTCCAACAAAGACTGTGCTTCCCTGTATGGCAGGGATGGAGCAGCCCAGCTGATAGGCCTGGTAGCAGCAGCCAACCCCAAGTGGTACAGGAGAAAATCTGAGTAAGTACACCTACAGCCCCCTGGACAGATAGGGGACGGAGCACTTTGGTGGAAAACCAGTGTAGCTATCAACCAGTGACTGTGAAACTCTTAAAGTGACCGGATCCCCTGTTCAGGGATACCTCCAGATTGCTGGGTGAAGAGAAGTTCATCTAGGGTCTGGGGTAGTACACTAAGGAGACACTGGCTAGCTCTCCAACAAAGACTGTGCTTCAGAGAAGGCTTGTAAATAGTTCCAGGAAGTTGTCCTGTTTGTCAGTACCCTTGGGCACCCTGTACACCCCCAACCCTATCCCAGTTCAAATCCCCTCAATAAACAACAAAACCAAAGCTCAAGAAACGATTTCTGACTCTGGATGCAAGCTCTTTGTAAAGATGTGTGATGCCTGGCTGTGCAGGACTATAGGGTCCTACCTGAGTTTGAAAAAAAAAAGACACCAGTCCATATAGTTCAACCACCATAAAAAGAACTTGACAAATAATTTCTTTGCTACCAATGCTTGTAATAAAAAGTTGATCAAGGGCCTAATCTTTTGGCATTGTATACCAAAATTAAATAAAAAAAAAATTTTGGCTGGAGTTTCCCTTCTTATAATTTTTTTTTCTATGGTTCAACTGGATGGACTTTTGTCTTTTTTCAGCCAGACTAACTATGTAACTATGTATTATGAAAAAAAAAATGAGTGATGATATTTACTTTTAATAGTTAAAAAAACGCCCCCTGTACTACCACTTGGAACTTCGTCTTGTCTAGAACTTAAAAAAAAAAAAAAATTAGAATAATGATAATAGTCTCTCCACCAGCCAGAAACACTGAGCAGCCGATAAAGTTTTACTGCCTGGCAGCCGTGTGATAACACACCTTACTGTTGACTGCTGGCAATTAGGAGATGTGAAGAGCTGCTTCAGCAAATTCATTATTTGATCCACTTCCAGTTATGAGCGGCTGGAAGGATTTACACATGTGACAGTATGCTGGCGGGAGAGCGAAACCGCAAACACTGTCTGACAGAGCCGTGTGTGTGTGTGTTTGTGTGTGTGTGCGCTTCCTGTGCTGATCGCACAGCATACCGATCAGCAGTCGCTCTCTGTTACTGGCTGAGCAGAAAAACAAAAAAATCTGGAGATTTCAATTTGATGGTCGCGATGACTTCACAAACCTGTAACTGAAGCTTTACGGTTGTAGTTGTCGGTAAAATCTCATATGCGTTTTATTTAAAATGTTAAATGAATTTCAAAAGTGATTTTTCAGATTTTTTTAATATGCTAAATCACTGGTGATCCTGCCGTAAAGGTCCTTGTTCAGGCACTTCTTGTTATAGGGTGACAACGCTGTGTCCCTGTCTCCCACTTGTGTTCTTGTGTTGTCACCATGTCACATGGGCTTCCGGTAGAGACTACAAGCAGCCCTTCCAACACAGATTACACAGGCATGGTCTACTGTTATCACAGTGACTACGAAGGCATGGTCCACTGTTATCACAGTGACTACGAAGGCATGGTCTACTGTTATCACAGTGACTACGAAGGCATGGTCTACTGTTATCAACATCAAGAAAGCCAACACTGAGAAATGTCATGCGGTTATTGGAGCAGTAAAGGATTAAAAGAAGTAAAAAGATTAGCAGCAATGAGGTGTAAATGATGAAAAAAGGTACAAATAAATATTAAAAAAAAAAAAAAATCCCATGTATGAGAAGGAATACCCAGAGCACTATAGGTGAGACAAAGAGATAGTACATCAAAGATGGCCTGATTTAAGGCTCCAGTTGTCTGACTGAACCTTTAGACCAGATGTCTCCAAACTTTCTGAACAAAAGGCCAGTTTACTGTCCTGCAGACTTTGAGGAGGCCGGATTGTGGCCAATGTGAGTAGAAAAAGCCCTGACGTCAATGGGAATAAACAATGCCTCATCATTGGTATTGATGGGAGGAATAGTGATGCATGCTTGGTAGTAGGGGAAAAAATAGTGCCCATTATTGGGATCAGGGAAAAGATTAGTGCCCCATTGTTGGTATCAGGGAAAGGTATAGTGCCCCATCATTGGTGTCCGTGGGAAGAATAGTTCCATACAATAGGTGTCAGTGAGAGGAATAGTTCAATAACATTGGTGTCAGTGGTAGGAATAGTGCCCCATCATTGGTGTCAGTGGGAGAAATAGTGCCCCATCATTGGTGTCAGTGGTAGGAATAGTGCCCCATCATTGGTGTCAGTGGGGGAATAGTGCCCCATCATTGGTATCATTGGGAGGAATAGTGCCCCATCATTGGTATCAGTGGGAGGAATAGTGCCCCATCATTGGTATCAGTGGGAGGAATAGTGCCCCATCATTGGTATCAGTGGGGGAATAGTGCCCCATCATTGGTATCAGTGGGGGAATAGTGCCCCATCATTGGTATCATTGGGAGGAATAGTGCCCCATCATTGGTATCAGTGGGAGGAATAGTGCCCCATCATTGGTATCAGTGGGAGGAATAGTGCCCCATCATTGGTATCAGTGGGAGGAATAGTGTCCCATCATTGGTATCAGTGGGGGAATAGTGCCCCATCATTGGTATCAGTGGGGGAATAGTGCCCCATCATTGGTATCAGTGGGAGGAATAGTGCCCCATCATTGGTATCAGTGGGAGGAATAGTGTCCCATCATTGGTATCAGTGGGAGGAATAGTGTCCCCATCATTGGTATCAGTGGGAGGAATAGTGTCCCATCATTGGTATCAGTGGGAGGAATAGTGCCCCATCATTGGTATCAGTGGGAGGAATAGTGCCCCATCATTGGTATCAGTGGGGGAATAGTGCCCCATCATTGGTATCAGTGGGGGAATAGTGCCCAATCATTGCTATCAGTGGGAGGAATAGTGCCCCATCATTGGTGTCAGTGGGAGGAATAGTGCCCCATCATTGGTGTCAGTGGGAAGAATAGTTCCATAACATTAATGTCAGTGGTAGAAATATTGCCCTATCTTTGGTGTCAGTGTGAAGAATAGTACCATAACATTGGTGTCAGTGGTACGAATAGTGCTCCATCATTGGTGTCAGTTGTAGGAATAGCACCCCATCATTGGCAGGAATTGTGCCCTATTGTTGGTATCAGTAACCGTAATTATACCCCATTGTCGGTGTCTTTAGAAGGAATAGTGCCTTGTATCAGTGGGTGGAATTGTGCCCCAATGGCCTGATAAAGGCAAGCAAAGGGCCACATCCGGCCTCCGGGCCGCAGTTTGGAGACCACTGCTTTAGACTAAAGCTGGCCATAAAGTGGCAGAATTTTGTTAGAAATTGTTCATTTTCAGAACGTTTGTTCAGTTTTCTAATGGTTAGTAGGATCAAATCGACATTCATTTTTGACTGTAGCAATGAGAACATTTGAAGAAGCAGGATGGAACTTTTTCTTGAATGAACAAAATTCTAATTGCGATTTGGGTTTTCATTTGGAAAAAAATATTGCATATTGTAATGAAACCTGTTTATTATGTCTGTGATTCCATTCAAGTAGCAGACCTGGATGAAATGTTAACTAACCTCTTTCCTCTGCTGCTTCCTGGTCCTTTAAGAGGTTCTAAATGGCGGGAGGTGGAGACAGGAATTCTGACCATATGACCACTGTGATTGGCAGTCACATGATCGGAATTGCAAGTATGCATTGGGAGCTTTTCTGGTACCTGCCAGTAACTGTGTTGGGAGAGCATAAGGCGCTGTGCCCACCCACTGAGAGTCCACATATTTGCGTATGGCTGACGAGAACTGGTTAAGGACTTTCAGATGAAATTAACTGACCCGATGACAAGAAAGAATGTTCTTGAAGAATGTTCTGATGAATGAACCTTCAAAAATCTAAATGTGTGTTGCCAGCTAAAGCCTTAAGATAAGGCCTTTTATAGAGCTCTGTAATTACAAGATTTTTTTCTCCACCTCTTTTCGCAAGGCCGTAGCAGAGAAGTCACCTTTTCCACTTTGGGATGTAGCATCCTCCACTCTTCTGAGAACACTTTTCATGATATTTTGGAAGGCTTCTTTGGGAATTTGTGCCCATTTGTGAGGTCAGGTACTAATGCTGGATGAGAAAACCTGGTCCACTATTGACGTTTTAATTCATCCCAAAGGTGTTCAGTAGGGTTGCGGTCAGGGCTCCTGCACACCAAACAGATCAAACCATGACTTTATTAAGCTGGCACAGCAGTCCCATCATGTTAGAACAGAAGAGAACCTTAAAGTGTTAGTTCATTGACAGCACTGACCAATCAGAATCTATCTGGTCCAATCTGGAAGTGCTGATGGAGAAGAGGGAAAATAGCAGGAATTTCAAATCCCCAGACTGCTGGACCAGCTGGCAGACCAAACTGTTGTCACAGGGTCTGCATGGTCCTTATTTATCATAGTATTAACAGTATCCTTCAATGGAAACACATTAACTCCATGATTTGAAGAGAAGTCTACATACAATTAGCCATATTGGTAGCTGTGATGGTCATTTGGCCATATAGTCTATGTTGCCACTGGATTTCTCCAAAGAAAGACAAAAAAATAACGTCAGTTTGCCATGAACCATGCTGGTTATTTTTAGATGGATTTGGCCTTCATACAGAACCTTTACGTTGCCCATGTAGGGCCCTATACAGTTTCTTTTAAATGTTCATCCTTTAAAAGCAGCCAGCTCTGATACAACCTCCCAGGCGTGCCACTTGTGGGGCATACATATCAAGCATTTTTTATCAGCTACCCCACATGTACCTTGATTCGCTTCAAATGCGCCACGTCGTCTGTTCTCTGATGGCTGACTGTTTGATCTCTGCAGGAGCCTTTGAGAGCAGACCTGTTTTATACTAGTAGAAGAAGTAATGTACATTCCTATGCATTAAATGGAGAGCTTACAGGAACCGATACTTTCAGAGATATTTGTCTATCTGCCCACACTGCGCTTTAAAGCAAGGGCTCACTCTGTAATTTGATGCTGACAGGTCCCTGATGTGCCCAATACATTAATGGCAGCAACATAGAGACAGGTCATTACTGTTTCTGACATAGGGAGGTGGCCTAAACGTTTCTAAACCTCGGACATTTTCCTTCAAACGTGAGGCAGGCCAAATCTGATATGTCATATTTTGGTAGATAGTATAGATTGTATCACCCACAGCAGCCACAGTCAACAGATAATTTTCCGGAACTGATGCTTTCAGAGATATTTGTCTGTCTGTCCAAACAGGGCTTCATAGCAAGGGTTCACTCTGCAATTTGATGCTGACGGACCTCTGATGTGCTTGAGACACTAATCGCCATCAATATATAGAGAGGCCATTACTGTCACCAACAAAAGGGGGGCCTAAAGGTATCTTCATCCCAAATATGGTAGTAGTATTTGGTCACATTCTTGACTTGTTCTGCAATGCCTTTCATAGCTTATCCAAGTCACTTCTTCATTTCTAATATTTGGAATAACTCATGGTGATTGGATTAAAGTGTTGGTGCTACCAGTGTGGATATAAATTTTGGGGTTTCTTCCTGACACTCATTAGAACTCACTAGAAGTGGCTTGGATAAGCTATGAAATATCTTTTAACATTACAGAACAAGTCCAATGTAATGTGTCTATTATCTGGTAGTAATTGGTCACATTCAACTGGACTTGTTCTGTATTGTTGAAGACCTTTTGTAGCTTCTCCAAGCAACTTCTTCAACTCCATTAAGTGGAAAGACACGTTTCATGGTGATTGGGTTAGTGTGTTAATGCTACCTGTGTGGATATAAATTCTGGGCTATCTACGTGAAATTCATTAGAACTAAAGAAGTGGCTTGAATATACAACAAAACATCTTTAATGTTACACGTGTCCAGTGGAATCTGAAGACATTTCATAGCATCTTCAAGCTACGTCTCCAGTTCTAATAAGTCATAGGAAAATACCCCAACATTTACATCTATACAGGTAGTACCGACACTTTAATACAATCACCATGGAATATGTCAAGGCAGATGTTGATCCTCCTGCCCTGTTCTTGGGCAATCATCTACCTCAACACATTTCATGGTGAGTGTCAGTGCTTTCTGTGTGGATATAAATTTTGGGGTATCTACGTGACATTCATTAGAAGTAAAGTGTCTTGGATAAGCTTCTTTAATGTTACAGAAAAAGTTAAGTGGAATGTAACTATGACCTAGTGGTATTTGGTGAGTTTGGTCACATTCAACTGGACTTGTTCTGTATTGCTGAAGACCTTTGGTAGCTTCCTGATGCCACTTCTTCAGTACTAATGATTGGAATGATATATTTCATGGTGATTGGACTAAGGTGTCAGTGCCACCTGTGTGGATATAAATTCTGGTGTATCTACCTGACTTTCATTAGAACTGAAGATATGGCTTTAATAAGTACCAAAACATCTTTATTAATGAAAAAGTCAATTGAAATGTGAATATTATCTAGTGGTTGTTGGTCACATTCAACTGCACATGTTCTGTAACTGTGAAGACATTTCTTAGCTTTTCCAAACCAATTCTTAATTTCCAAAGAGGAAAAGCCAGGAGGATACCTTGGCATTTATATCCAAACAGGTAGCACCAACACTTTGATCCAATCACCAAGGAAAGGTTAGGTCCAAAAACAGGATGGAGGGTGTAAATGTTATGAAACCACCCTGTTCTAGTTACCTATTCCCATCCTTGGTGTCAGGAAGGCTTCTTAGGTGTAAAATGTCCATGGCTGAAGGGGTGAATTGGTGTAAAATGCCAGGGTAGAGATGTAAAAAGAAATTATATGTGGAAGTCAGATGGTGTTGAAGGCCCACACCTCTGTTCAGGGATAGTTGTTAATTACATAGATTACCTCTTTTATGCCTCTTATGCTCTAGTTGTCCTCTTTGTCCAAAATGCTCACCCCACATCCTCCAAAGAATGTCCATTTTCTTTAATGTGTGAGAAATGCGTCCTCCTGACTGCAGCAAACTGATGGTGTCATCATTGGGACTCTGTGCTTCTGTATGCAATGCAGGCATATCATGGCTGGTGGTAGGGTTGTACATAGCTTCCTAAAAACATCATAGCTCCCTGCCTCAATACTCTTCTCAAGATCCCACAGCCCTGATGTAAGCAGTGGGCTGGTCCTTGAGAGGAGTTATGGACATACTAAAATTCCTAGAAGGGTGGTTTTAGTCTGGAGGAGTTAGCATTCTTAGGCAGACCATATTTGTATGCTGACCACCCTCAGTAATTCCCACATGTAATGCTGAGCCTCCATGATTGAAAGGCCTGAAATCCAATGAATGAAAGAGGTGGGTCAAGGACAGTCATCTTGCCATCAGAACTTTTATCCTCCTGTTCTAGTGTTACAGCCACCACAAAGAGTAAATCTCTTTTTACCTCTCTTCTAACCCCTTACCGTGCCATGTGTTGGGAGTGTGGTAGTCATATCAAGGTTAATGAGAGCCATAGCTGGCTTGGGCCACACACAGAGCACGCTGTCAGTAGCAATTTGGCAGATGCAGAGTTAACAGGAGGAATCCTCTGGCCCAGGTCTGTCCTGTGTGTGCTGGGAGTTTGGTGGCCATATCTAGGTTGAGTGCCATAGCTGAACTAGGCCACACAGAGAAGACCATCAGTAGCAATATGGCCGTCCCAGAGTTAATAGGAGGAATTCACTGGCACGGCCTGCCCTGTGTGTGCTGAGAATGTGGTGGCCATCACAAGGTTAATGAGGACCATAGCTGGCCTAGGCCACATAGGGCATGCCGTCGGTAGCAATATAGCCACTGCAGAGTTAAGGGGAGAATCCTCTAACCCAGGTCTGCCCTGTGTGTGTTGGGAGTTTGGTGGCCATATAAAGGTTAGTGAGGACCATAGCTGGCCTAGGCTACACAGAGCAGGCTGTCGGTAGGAATATGGCTGCCACAGAGTTAACAGGAGGAATCCGCTGGCCCAGGTCTTCCCTCTGTGTTGGGAGTTTGGTGGCCATATCAAGGTTACTGAGGACCATAGCTGGCCTAGGCTACAGAGAGCAGGCCATCATTAGCAATATGGCTGCCAAAGAGTTAACAGGAGGAATCCGCTGGCCCGAGTCTGCCCTGTGTGTTGGGAGTGTGGTGGCCATATCAAGGTTAATGAGGACCATAGCTGGCCTAGGCCACACAGAGCAGGCTGTCGGTAGAAATATGGCTGCCACAGAGTTAATGGGAGGAATCCGCTGGCTCAGGCCTGCCCTGTGTGTGCTGGGAGTGTGGTAGCCATATCAAGGTTAATGAGGACCATAGCTGGCTTGAACGGCACAGAGCAGGCCGTCATTAGCAATATGGCTGCCACAGAGTTAATGGGAGGAATTCGCTGGCCCAGGCCTGCCCTGTGTGTGCTGGGAGTGGATGTCAGAGATTTCTTTTCACAGTTGAGCGTGGTTTTCATATTTCCTGTTTTGGCTATAGCACTTGTTAATAATTACCGTGGTACATTAGATGCTGTTGTATTAGGCCCGGGGCCAGTCAAACAGCCAGCATTGCTGATTGGAGGCCTGGAAGGGTTGCATGCTCGGCTTTCCAGGCTGTTCCCTGCCGTGACATAACAAGGATGTGTGCTGGCAGCACAACAAGGCCCATCTCGCAGCGATGGAGGAACGCCGTGAACAGCTGTGAGTGCTACGTCACCGGGGCCTGCACATCTAGGCGGAGAGAGGCACGAGGGCACCCTTAACCCTTTCCAGGCTCTCCTGCCATAAGCTTGTTGGCTTAACCACCATGGGCCTTTTTTCTCCCAGGGACCCAAGTACTTAAGGCAATAAGCCTACTTCTGATTTTCTTTTGATTTGGAGATATCTTGGTTGCGCATATTATGCCTTTTAGGGCCCATTCACATCATTGCGCTCTCTATGTACTACAGTGCAGGGCCACAGTGTGCTAAAAGATTATTATAACTAGTTACCATTATAATCCATAAAGCTTTCTACATTAGTGCATTGAGTTCCAGAATAATCTTTCTTGCTGCATCATTTCTGCGTTTGGGCAAAAACACACGTTCCAATACAAAATGCAATGAAACGTAATATGGCCTCTGCATTTTTTTGCCCCCCAACAGCTCCCCCTTAACTACTTGTCTCCCCCTCAATCATGTTCTGTTGACACTAGTGCCTGTAAACAACTGAGCAGGGCCACGCCACAAACATGGTTCCTGTGCAATGGTGGTGAGAAGGAGACCTATGGCCCCTCACCACCTGCCAAATGCTCTTTGAAAAGTGATCCATTAGGAATAATTTTTCAGAGGGCTAACACAAGTGTAAAATCGAGCTGGTCAATGGAAACCAGATCCAGAGCCCCCCTTGAAGCTGTGCAGCAACAGATCACCTCTAATAGTGATCTACTGATGGCTGCAATCTCTGAATACCCACTAATAGGAGTGGTAAAGTTGCATGGTACCTAAAGGGTCAGTTCCACTCTCTATTGCTATTGCTACACAATGAGCTAGATTTACCTCCTAGCCTATTCAGACTACATGGTAGATCCTACTACTTACTATGTCTAAAGAGGAATGGGATGAGATGTACTCCACTCATATTTTGCTCTGATGTTAATAATAGATTGTGTATTATGCTCCAAACATATCTCCTGCTCAACCACTCAAAATGCATCTCATTAGGGGGTGTCATATTATATCTGACCTCTGACACCAGGTAGTCATCACTTTACCACAACTCCCTCTTCCCAGTACACATATATCTGTTTGGTATATTGGAGAGGGTCTCCAAACTTTTTAGTATGAGGGCCAAAATTTGGATTTTATAAATATTCCAGGACAAAAAAACAGCTTTGTAAAATGTCCTTATTTACATTCTTACATCAATGTCCTCCCTTAGATCCAGGAGTGACCATCAGAGTATCCCCTTACATCCAAGAATGACCATGAGAGACCCCTTCTTAGATCCAGTAGTGCCCATCAGAGTCCTCCCTTAGATTCAGTTGTGACCATCAAAGTATCCCCTTAGATCCAGGAGGGACCATCAAAGTACCCTTTTTAGATCCAGGAGGGACCATCAAAGTATCCCCTTACATCCAGGAGTGACCAGCCGAGAACCCCTCTTAGATCCAGGAGTGACTGTCAGAGACCCAGACTTAGATCCAGGAGTGACCATCAGACTACCCCTTTAGATCCAGGAGTGACCATCAGACTACCCCTTTAGATCCAGAAGTGTGCATCAGAGTACCCCCTTAGATCCAGAAGTGACCATCAGAGTACCCCCTTAGATCCAGAAGTGACCATCAGAGTACCCCCTTAGATCCAGAAGTGACCATCAGAGTACCCCCTTAGATCCAGAAGTGACCATCAGAGTACCCCCTTAGATCCAGAAGTGACCATCAGAGTACCCCCTTAGATCCAGAAGTGACCATCAGAGTACCCCCTTAGATCCAGAAGTGACCATCAGAGTACCCCCTTAGATCCAGAAGTGACCATTAGAGTATCCCCTTACATCCAAGAATGACCATCAGAGACCCCCTCTTAGATCCAGGAGTGCCCATCAGAGTCCCCCCTTAGAGCCAGGTGTGACCATCAAAGTACCCTCTTAGATCCAGTAGGGACCATCAAAGTACCCTGTTAGATCCAGGAGTGACATCAGAGTACCCCCTTACATCCAGGGGTGACCATCAGAGTATCCCCTTACATCCAGGGGTGACCATCAGAGACCCTCTCTTAGATCCAGGAATGCCCATCAGAGTCCCCCTTACCTTAGATCCAGGAGTGACCATCTCAGCCCCCCCCTTAGATCCAGGAGTGACCATCAGAGTCCCCTTCTTAGATTCAGGAGTGACCATCAGATTATCCCCAGCCGGCCAGGGTATTTTCAAGGATAGTTTCTGCCAGCCAGATAAATTCTTGTAACAAGCCAGATGTGGTCCTTGGATCATATTTTGGAGGCCCCTGGCACATAAGATAAAGAGTAGTAGCCACACTATACTAGAATATTCCTGTGGGAAACGTTGTGTATAACTGTTTGTATGGGAATAGGAACTGTTCACTAAACTTCCGTTATCTTACATTGGTCCAGCTTGGCACGGTTATTATCCATATCTTATATCTGATGCTGGAAACCACTGTAGTGACTCATCCTACATAAAGCAATATCTACGATCTTCTGAGTCTTGTGAGAGCAGATTCACCTCTGCACACTGACCACAGCAGGGTCGCTCAGCACCGCCGCCATTCAGGGAACAGCTTGTATTCTTTTCAACGAATACAAGGTGTTCTCTGCATGGTAGAGGAAGGGGCAGGTGACATCATGATCTACCCTCATCCAATCAAAGAATGCCTTGTATTGATTAAAAAGATGCAGGATGTTTAATGAATGGCGGTAGTGCCCAGCAAGAAACCCCCTGTGGTCCATGCACAGAGTGGAAGCTGCTCGCATTGGGTTTCCGCATCCCCTTAAGTCCTCCCAGTATAAGAAATAGATAATTACATCATGTCAAGCTTGACTAAGTTGACAATGAAGATAACTCTTGAAGTTCAGCTTGACCTCTCCAACATTAACTTTCTACTTCCTAACTTCGTATAGGTGAGCTTCTGGTCTTCAAAAATTATTAATAATTGGATAATTCCAATTGTACAACATCCATCTTATAGAGTCAAAAGTGGAGATGTGTCCCATTTTTTGTTTGTTTGATGGACAATGTACAATTGAATCAACCTACTAATTGCTGATGGTATTAACATAAGACAGCACCACACATTATCCTGGTCTTCCGTAGACAGAGTTGGAATATGGAGCTGACATTGGTTTCCTACTGTAAATGACAGATATTATATTTTCTGTGTAGGGCTAAGGACTGTTCTATACAGATTTGTGAACAGAATGACAAACTTTCCCTCATTTTCTTCCTTTCAGGCTCTGGATGGATTCTTCTTCGTTGTGAACCAGGAAGGCCGTATTGTGTTCGTCTCGGAAAACGTCACCAACTATCTGGGCTACAAGCAGGAGGAGCTGATGAAAGACAGCATTTACAGCATTCTGCATGTTGGGGACCATGATGAGTTTGTCAAAAATCTTCTCCCCAAATCTCTAGGTAACGGACCTAACACCTTACACTGATATCACTCTCAGATCTTGGGGGCTTGTTCACACTATGTTCGTTCAGCTGGCTTTTCCTGCACACCACCACATGTGTATGGTGTGTAAATGTCATGAACATGTTCTTTAGTAGTAAATAGAATGGTCTGCATGTATCTTTTCAGAGGTGGGTCATTCAACCCAACACTGATAATTGAGTTCTAGGTGAACCCAACACTGATAATTGAGTTTTAGATGAACCCAACCCTGATACCTTAGTTCTAGATGAACCCAACACTGGTAACTTAGTTCTAGATGAACCCAGCACTGATAACTGAGTTCCAGATAAATCCCAACACTGGTAACTGATTCTAGATGGCCCCAACACTCATAATTCAATTCTATATGAACCCAACATTGATAATTGAGTTCTAGATGAACCCTAAAATGATTGAGTTCTAGATGATTCCAACAACGATAACTGGTTTCTTGATTAACCCAACACTGATAACTGAGTTCTAGATGAACCCAACACTGATCACTAAATTCTAGATGAACCCAACACCCATAATTGAATTCTAGATTAATCCAACACTGATAATTGAATTCTAGATGAACCCAACACTGATAATTGAGTTGTAGGTTTACCCAACACTGATAATTTAAGTTCTAGATGGACCCAATACTAATTACGGAGTTCTAGATTAACCCAACACTGATAATTGAGTTCTAGATGGACACCACACTCATAATTAAATTCCAGATAAACCCAACGCTGATAATGGAGTTCTAGATTAACCCAAAACTGATGACTGAGTTCTAGATGCACTCAACACTCATATTTGAATTCCAGATAAACCAAACGCTGATAATGGAGTTCATTATGAACTAAACAATGATAATGGAGTTCAAGATGAACCCAATACTGATAGAGTTCTAGATGAACCCAACACCGGTAACTGAGTTCTAGATGAACCCAACACCGGTAACTGAGTTCTAGATGAACCCAACACCGGTAACTGAGTTCTAGATGAACCCAACACCGGTAACTGAGTTCTAGATGAACCCAACACCGGTAACTGAGTTCTAGATGAACCCAACACTTTTTTTTTTCCTGACTTCCTGTTAGAGGGTGGCTACATTAGTTCTCCATGATCCCATTCCCAAGATGGACTAAGGACTATGGAATTGGTATCATGCATAAATCAGTGCACAAGACTGCAATTAAGGAGAGGTTCAGAAGCTGACAGAGAACGTTAAAAGGAGGCAGAAAAACACAAGAAAGAATTTCATAAAAAATAGATTACAGGTCCATTAGGTAGTGGATGTGTATGAATTATTTTTAGAAAATAAGGATATCGTTTTATGATTACTTCCATGGAAAAAAATGTAGCAAAATAATTTAAAACAAATCTGTACAATATGGCAACCTGGAAGCATTCTGTATACCGTCAGTGTACAGAACGTTCCCAGAAACTTAATTTGCTGCTTGTGTGATTGGCTCACTGATTGTCCCGGAATTCTGCACTAAGATACAAGTCAGATTTAATAGCACTGCCTGCAATAGGAATTTCAGTTTTGTCAAGATACTCCCCAAGGGGATGCAGACCCTGCAGCTTTTCTCGTCAGAACCCTGAGAGTGCTCCAGGTGACCCAGACCTTCTCTTTCAGAATCATTCTAATGAAACAATCCGCTATTTCTACAGAACAACAACATGTAGCAATCTGCTATAAAGTTTGTTAAAATCCCAGCAATGTGCATAGATCACCCAAAGGGGAATGTTTTGGGGTTTTTTTCCTCCGCAAAAGTGGAGATACTCTTTAAGGTCTTAACACTTAGAACAAGCCCAACTTACAGTATCTCTCAGTCAGTAATATTGTATGCCATTTTAGCATGCCTTAAGTGCCATTGAAGCGTGATCAGTGAGTGCCAGTATAATGCCGGAGTGGCCACCAAGAGAAAACATTTTTGTATACACTGTGCTCTATTCAGTGCCTGGACAAGGTCATCCAGTGCCTAGGGTGAACATGCCAAACTGCACCCCCACTGCACTGCCACTGTCTCTATATCTGTCAGCCTTGTAACAGAAGGAAGGCGCCCCCATCCCTACAGCAAACCAATGCGCCCAGGGCAGCCTCCCCTTCCGCCCACCCCTTGTCCCAGCTCTGGCTCTACTGATCTGCAGAGTAGGAGCATTAAAAAAAAACAAAAAAAAAAACCCAGAACGTGGAACGTATGAATAAATGATTCCCTATGTCTCACACTTTGTTGTCTATGCTCTGCATCGCTCACACTAAGTAGAGAAGAAGGTCGCAAATCAGCTGTCATGACAACTGGAATATTAATTTTAAGTGCACAAGCTATATGGTGTGCATCTAGCCGTCATAAGATTTATAATGTGCTTCATATGACTGCATGTATGACTAAGCCCAACCAAGGTGTCAGACTTTGGACTTCTATATATACAATGTATGTCTTTTGTGTTTGCGTTGGCATAGCAGCCAACACTGATTCCTATGCAAAGGCTTTGTCCTTCACTTGCAACTTGCTGTACACAGCAAGTACATTCAATGCGCTTATTTTTGCTGGTTCCTTTCTCCCCCCTCATTTTTAAATAAAACCTTTTCATTGCATCTTTATTTTAGAGCCACTAGGTCTCTGTGCTTCTCTATGCAATGCAAGCAAATGATGGCTGGTAGCAGTGGTGTATTTAGGTTTTGTGCTGCCCTAGGCAACACAAAAATCAGACGCCCGCCCCCCTCCCCAGCGGAGAGAGCCTGACACAGACCAACACCAGACCCCCCTCCATAAGGAGAGAGCCTGATAGTGACCAACAACACCCCTGCCCCATCCCCACCCCCACCTGAGAGAGCCTTTCACAAATACCCACCCCCCCCACCGGCGACAGAGAGAGAGACACTCACCTTCACAGCTCTGGACATCTGCGGGAACGACAATCGGGCTCTGCATACACCATCAAGCAGCCCGCAGCCTCTCTCGGATCCCACCCGGTCCTGATGCCGCATACGTCCCTTCTTCTGGGGGGCAGCGCTGCCCCCCTAAAAAATGCCACCCTAGGCAAATGCCTTGTGGTAAATACACCCCTGGCTGGTGGGAGGGGCCAGCAGAGTGCTGTACAAAACTTCACAGCACCTTGCCTCAATACTTCTCTCAGGAGCCCTAACCCTTGATGCAAGCAGTGGGAGGAGTTATGAAAATATCAAAATGTTTTGATGGGTGAATGTAAGTTGGGAGAATGGCCACTGGTTCTCCTTAGCACCTGGGCTGGGCTGCAGAGCATAGTAAAGGGAGCGCTACCCCCCCCCCCCCCGAAGAATGGTGGCTGGTTCTCCTGGGCAGCAGAGCGGAGTGAGGGGAGCCATGGGAGCAGCCGTGAAACTCCAGTAACAGAGCTGCCGGGGGGGGGGATCAGGAGTCACCAGGGGCCATGGGGTGCTGTTGGGTCGTAGCTGGGGGGGCTAGGGGGTGGCAGATTTTTTGTGTTGCCTCAGGGCACCACAAATTCTAAATACACTCCTGGCTTTGGGCTGTGATTGGACACAGCCCATCCGCAGGTCCAGGCCATGTATCATTGGCCCGGACCTGCTGACTAAGTCCTGTTCAATCACAGCAGAGCCGGCGGATGGGAGCGTGCAAGCGCGCCCTGAACCCGAAATAAGGCAGCAGTGTACAGGTACATTACTGTGCCTGCAGAAGCCGCCCATCTATCCGCAGTATATGTACTGCAGCAGGTTGGAAAGGGGCTATTCTATACTGGGAACAGAGCCTCCTAGTGACAAGCAAGCTAACTGCACCTTCTAACATTTGAATGCACATTGTGAGACGCTCGCAGTATGCAGATAAACCAGAGTAAGCCATTTCAGTCCAGGAGAGGAGCCGGTACAATTGTGCAAGACTGAAGGAAAGGTCAGAGCTTTAGATTAATGGATTCAGTATGGTGTGCAGTATTGAAAACCAGTTTTTCTACGATAATTATCTTTTTGGCTCTCATTTTGTTTTCTTGTCTCCAGTGAACGGTGTCCCCTGGTCCCAGGAAGCCAACCGACGGAACAGCCATACATTAAATTGTAGAATGCTGATTCGGCCTCCAGACGATGTGGGAACGGAGAACCAGGAGGCCCGGCAACGGTACGAGCTGATGCAGTGCTTTACTGTATCCCAACCCAAATCCTTCAAAGAAGAAGGAGAAGGTAAGTGGACCATCTGCCTTTTTTTTGTCCTGGATTCTTGTCTTTTTGTTGAGGTCACCTGGCTGAGATGTAGCTGTGCAGAACTCCCAACAGGCAGAGAAGATTAATGGGGCAGCTAGCGTCCATTAGGCTCATCGTAGGACATTGTTGTCCCGATTTGTATTATATGCAATATGCAATGATGGCACCTGGCCTAAACTGGTGGAGCTCCCAGGTTTTTGAAGAAAACCCCAGGTTCTAATTTTTTTTTCTTATCTGTTCATGCTTATCTGTTCATGCCTGAGAATTTTAGGTACCTTGTGTATATTTTAGACCGCTTCTACTGTTGTGTCTAGAGCCTTTTATGTTTTATAAATCGGTACGTGTCCTCAAATGTCCTCTGAGGCTTCACACAGGCTTCTAAGGCTGGAAGCGAACAAGTCCATTAGGCGTACGAGCTAAGTGTTTGTGCTGAGCCAGGCTGAAGAGAAATGTATTTCTTGGAAGTATGTAGAGTTTGAATACAAGTGTCATTCTAAATCAAACCCTTTATCAACAAACCCACGGAGCAGAGACAAGTCTGTTCAAGTCGTATAGGAGAAAGGGAGCCGAGATCCAAGCTTTCGTGTAAGCTGAAGTATGTATGTGTTTTGGTCTAGCCACTGCGTCTGAAAAATTAAAGCTATTTCGGGCAACAAGTGACATCCATCAGTACACCATTCATGTTTTCCAAGATAGTGGATCTCAACCTTGGTGGGACCTGGGCCCAGAAGATTCCTCCAAAACCTTCCATTCCTTAACAGTAAAAAATAAAAAGTTTATATTCACACAAGAAAAGTATGGGAAGGCAAGATTATAGACCCTCAAATCTCTGGAGTCAGTGGAACAGTGGCCACCAAGGAGGAAGAACTCCCCAGATCATTGGGGTTAGTGGGATAGTAGGCATCATGGAGGAATAGCACCCCAAATCATTGGGGTCAGTGGGATAGTAGGCATCATGGAAGAATTGCACCCCAAATCATTGGTATCAGTGGGATAGTAGGCATCATGGAGGAATAGATCCCCAAATCATTTGTGGTAATGGGATAGTAGGCATCATGGAGGAATAGAACCTCAAATCATTGGTGTCAGTAGGATAGTAGGCATCATGGAGGAATAGCACCCAAAATCATTGGTATCAGTGGGATAATAGGCATCAGGGAGGAATAGATCCCCAAATCATTGGTTTCAATGGGATAGTAGGCATCATGGAGGAATAGCACCCCAAATCATTGGTATCAGTGGGATAGTAGGCATCATGGAGGAATAGATCCCCAAATCATTTGTGTTAATGGGATAGTAGGCATCATGGAGGAATAGAACCCCAAATCATTGGTGTCAGTGGGATAGTAGGCATCATGGAGGAATAGCACCCCAAATCATTGGTATCAGTGGAATAGTAGGCATCAGGGAGGAATAGATCCCCAAATCATTGGTGTCAATGGTATAGGAGACATCAGGGAGGAAAAGCTCCCCAAATCATTGGTGTCAGTGGGATAGTAGGCATCATAGAGGAATAGCACCCCAAATCATTGGTATCAGTGGGATAGTAGGCATCAGGGAGGAATAGATCTCCAAATCATTGGTGGTAATAGGATAGAAAGCATCATGGAGGAATAGCACCCCAAATCATTAACGTCAGTGGGATAGTAGGCATCAGAGAGGAATAGCACCCCAAATCATTGGTATCAGTGGGATAGTAGGCATCAGGGAGGAATAGATCCCCAAATCATTGGTGGTAATAGGATAGAAAGCATCATGGAGGAATAGCACCCCAAATCATTGACGTCAGTGGGATAGTAGGCATCAGAGAGGAATAGCACCCCAAATCATTGGTATCAGTGGGATAGTAGGCATCAGGGAGGAATAGATCCCCAAATCATTGGTGGTATTAGGATAGAAAGCATCATGGAGGAATAGCACCCCAAATCATTGACGTCAGTGGGATAGTAGGCATCAGAGAGGAATAGCACCCCAAATAATTGGTATCAGTGGGATAGTAGGCATCAGGGAGGAATAGATCCCCAAATCATTGGTGGTAATAGGATAGAAAGCATCATGGAGGAATAGCACCCCAAATCATTGACGTCAGTGGGATAGTAGGCATCAGAGAAGAATAGCTCCCCAAATCATTTGCGTTAATGGGATAGTAGGCATCAGGGAGGAATAGCACCCCAAATCATTGTATCAGTGGGATAGTAGGCATCAGGGAGGAATAGATCCCCAAATCATTTGTGTCAGTGGGATAGTAGGCATCATGGAGGAATAGCACTCCAAATCATTGGTGTCAATGGGACAGGAGACATCAGGGAGGAATACCTCCCCAAATCATTGGTGTCAGTGGGATAGTAGGCATCATGGAGAAATAGCACCCCAAATCATTGGTGTCAGTGGAATAGTAGGCATCATGGAGGAATAGATCCCCAAATCATTTGTGTTAATGGAATAGTAGGCATTAATATGGAATAGCACCCCAAATCATTGGTGTCAGTGGGATAGTAGGCATCATGTAGGAATAGATCCCCAAATCATTGGTGTCAATGGGATAGGAAACATCAGGGAGGAGAAGTTCCCCAAATCATTGGTATCGATGGGATTGAAGGCACCAGTGAAACATTTTCAAATTATTGGTGTCTGTGGAATAGTGGACACCAGAGCTGAACCCTCCCAGCCCTCCAAATCATTGATGTCAGTGGGATAGTGACTCTCGGAAAAAAATAGGACTTCAAATCATTGGTGTCCGTGGAACTGAGGCCCCCAGAGAAAAATAATACCTGAAATCTTTTGGATTTCAGTGGGATACTTCCCCCCTCCCTCGAAAAATATTGCTGTTGGTGGGTCACCAGGGGGCCTCCTGCCCTGCTGGACAGGGCTGTGCTGTGTGGCAGAGCTGTGTAAAACTCAGGACTGGATGGACAGAAATACCAATCCTGAAACAGATAAAACAGGAGGGGGAAGGGATCCATCAGCCCCGATGCACATCCTCCTTCATGCTGACAAAATCTGTTTTGTTTCCTTTTTATTACGGCATTGACGAAAGACTGCACCACTTCCTGTGCGGTGTTTGAATTGGCGGCGATCGCAGGGATCTCTGTGCAGTACAGGAGCATTGTACAGTTACAGAATAGTCTGAGGTTACTACAGGCCAGCAGTTATGTAACATCAGAATTTCTAGAAAAACAAGTCATACCGGAGAATATGAATCCGCACTGCCGGAGAGACGGTCCTCGGCTCTGCTGTCCATTAGATCGGTGGAAGCAATTATCAGGGATAATGGGCAGTAATTGGAGGTCTGATCCTGGGCGGAGGATACACAGATACACAGGTGCTGCGGATAGGAATTATCGCTGCAGTCTGCAGATGTGAGTGGCTCCCATCTGATACTTGGGATAGAAATATAGGAGAATGAAAATGACCAAATGGTCCATCAAGTCTACCCCCCTTTTTTTTAACCCTTTTTGTCTGAATATCGATCTAGGTTTGTCCCAAGCATGTTTAAAATCACTGGCTCACTACCTCTGCTCTAACTTTAAGCATCAACTACTCTTTCAGTGAAATATTAACATTTTCTAAAGTTCACTTTGAACTTTCTTCTTGCTAGTTGGAGGTCATGTCACTATGTTCCTGATGTTAGTTCATTACTGAAAATACTGCCCCTCTGTGCCCTTCATGCAATTAGAGGTTTCAGTCATGTCCCCCAACTTCCTCCATAGTGTGTACTTAGAAGTTCCTGAAGTCTCTCTGAATATGGTTTATCTCTTGGACCTTTCACCATTTGTGTTGCCCGTATCTGGACTCGTTCTATCTTCTCAATATCTTTTTGTGAGTGAGATCTCTGGAATTGGACACAATATTCTAAACGATTTAAGATCTATATAGAGGAATCAGGACCTCCTGATATGTCCAGTATCTGCTGAACTGGCTGAATTTTGATCCATCTATGGCCACCTCTACTCTTGCTGGTGATTCCTCTAGTGATGTAAAGATCTATATAGAGGAATCAGGACCTCCTTCTTCCTGCTGATGATCCCTCTAGTGATATAAAGATCTATATAGAGGAATCAGGACCTCCTTCCTCCAGCTGGTGATCCCTCTAGTGATGTAAAGATCTATATAGAGGAATCAGGACCTCCTTCCTCCTGCTGGTGATCCCTCTAGTGATGTAAAGATCTATATAGAGGAATCAGGACCTCCTTCCTCCTGCTGGAGATCCCTCTAGTGATGTAAAGATCTATATAGAGGAATTAGGACCTCCTTCCTCCTCCCTCCTCCTGGTGACCCCTCTAGTGATGTAAAGATCTATATAGAGGAATCAGGACCTCCTTCCTCCTGCTGGTGATCCCTCTAGTGATATAAAGATCTATATAGAGGAATCAGGACCTCCATCCTCCTGCTGGTGATCCTTCTAGTGATATGAAGATCTATATAGAGGAATCAGCACCTCCTTCCTCCTGCTGGTGATATTCTAGTGATATAAAGATCTATATAGAGGAATCAGGACCTCCTTCCTCCTGATGGTGATATTCTAGTGATACCTAAAGATCTATACAGAGAAATCAGGATCTCCTTCCTCCTGCTGGTGACCCCTCTAGTGATGTAAAGATCTATATAGAGGAATCAGGACCTCCTTCCTCCCCCTGGTGATATTCTAGTGATATAAAGATCTATATAGTGGAATCAGGACCTCCTTCCTCCTGATGGTGATCCTTCTAGTGATACCTAAAGATCTATACAGAGAAATCAGGATCTCCTTCCTCCTGCTGGTGACCCCTCCAGAGATAACTAAAGACCCATATAGAGCAGGCGTGTCAAACTCCATTTCATGGCGGGCCACACATCAGCATTATGGTTGTCCTCAAAGGGCCAGTTGTATTTGTAGGGCTAGATGTCCAGAGCATCCCACACCCACTTAAATCATATGTCAATTGCACCCCCTCCCCATCAGAATTAAGAGTCCCTCACCCTCCCTTACATCACAATGCAGCCCCCTTACCATGTGCTGCTGCCAGGAAGAAGCTGATAGCTGAGCTGGAAAGCAGAAAGTGCAGGGTCTGGAGAAGGACCAGAGGAGGGCTGCAGTCAGCCAGAGTCGGCTTGATACTGAGACCAGGGGAGGCAGAGAAGAAGGGGCGCTGCGGCTGCACAGAGAGGTGCAGATCTGTAGTAGGAGTTCTGCTGTCCTCTCTGCAGCTGACTGCTGAGACAAGGTGGGGGCAGAGACAAGGGGGGTGCCACAGCTGCAGGAGAGGTGTTAGGGCCACATGAAATGGGCCTTGTGTTTGACACATGTGATATAGAGGAATCAGGACCTCCTTCCTCCTGCTGGTGATCCCTCTAGTGATATAAAGATCTATATAGAGGAATCAGGACCTCCTTCCTCCTGCTGGTGATCCCTCTAGTGATGTAAAGATCTATATAGAGGAATCAGGACCTCCTTCCTCCTGCTGGTGATCCCTCTAGTGATGTAAAGATCTATATAGAGGAATCAGGACCTCCTTCCTCCTGCTGGTAATCCCTCTAGTGATGTAAAGATCTATATAGAGGAATCAGGACCTCCTTCCTCCTGCTGGTGATCCCTCTAGTGATGTAAAGATCTATGTAGAGGAATCAGGACCTCCTTCCTCATGCTGGGGATCCCTCTAATGATAACTAAAGATCTATATAGACGAATCAGGACCTCCTTCCTCCTGCTAGTGATCTCTCTAGTGATAACTAAAGATCTATATAGAAGAATCAGGACCTCCTTCCTCCTGCCGGTGACCCCTCTAGTGATATAAAGATCTATATAGAGGAATCAGGACCTCCTTCCTCCTGCTGGTGACCCCTCTAGTGATATAAAGATCTATATAGAGGAATCAGGACCTCCTTCCTCCTGCTGGTGATCCCTCTAGTGATATAAAGATCTATATAGAGGAATCAGGACCTCCTTCCTCCTGCTGGTGATCCCTCTAGTGATATAAAGATCTGTATAGAGGAATCAGGACCTCCTTCCTCCTGCTGGTGATCCCTCTAGTGATATAAAGATCTATATAGAGGAATCAGGACCTCCTTCCTCCTGCTGGTGATCCCTCTAGTGATATAAAGATCTGTATAGAGGAATCAGGACCTCCTTCCTCCTGCTGGTGACCCCTCTAGTGATATAAAGATCTATATAGTGGAATCAGGACCTCCTTCCTCCTGCTGGTGATCCCTCTAGTGATATAAAGATCTGTATAGAGGAATCAGGACCTCCTTCCTCCTGCTGGAGATCCCCTTAGAGATAAAGATCTTTGTAGAGGAATCAAGATTACCTTACTCCTGCTGGGAATGCACCTAAAATTATAGTCCTGCTGTAATTTTTACACACACTGAAGAGGAAATAGAAGTGAAATAGACCCCATTATCGGTGGCAGTAATAGTTACTCTCAGCATTGGTGTCAGTGGCAAAAATAATAAACCTGAGTACTAGTGTTGGTTGTCGCAATATTAATCCCCATTGTTGGTGTGAATGGCCACAATAATAACCCTCAGCATTAGTGTCACTCAATCAAATTGTCCTGAATAGCCCCCTTGCCTGAAAACAGGTTAGAAAGATAGCAGTTGTAAAACCCAGCAGCATCTGATTGGCTCACAGTGTAGAACCTCCCACTCTCAGTCTGATATCTACCATACAGCTGATTTTAGGCAGTATTACTGGCTTCATTTTAAAGTGGGGAGGATGGGGGGAGTACTTATTTTGGAATATGGTTTCAGTTATAAAGAAGCAGTACACAACGTGTGTCACAATTGTGTAATAGGATGGGGAGAGCATGTTATTTTCCAAATGTTATATAATTGAGTTAGAGGGACATTGAACAAATCACAAGGTAACCCAATTTTGCAAGAAAAGGTCGTTGATCTGTGGCACAGTTTTTCTGATGTTTCATTTCATGTGTTTGAAGAGACATTTACAGAAACTGCATAAACATTCAGAGAACTGGAAACAAATACCTGACCAACCAGTTTAGTAGTTTCCACAGTAAATATCATATCTTTGTAAGATGATTTAGCAGTCTGAAGTTGACATTTATACACAGTAATTTTCCAGAGCAGTCAACTGAGTAATGTGTATTTCTTAAAGGAACAATCCATATTAGACCCCATTTCTCAGTGCCCCCTTCTCTCGAAGTTCCAGAAACAATTTATTGTAGATTCTGATGCTTGGAAGGGTGTGCCTGCTTGACTCTTTTGGAAATGGTGGTGTGCATTAAAGTGAACCTAGCATAGATTGGAACAGTATCAACAGCTCAGAAAAGTAGGTTCTTGTTGGTCTTCAAATCCATCCTTGTGCCCCCGTGAAACCATCTTGGATCCTAGGGCCAAGCTGTACATGGTGACTTGACTTCTGTACAAATCATGACCAAAGCTGTGCTTCAATCAGAGTCTCTCCCCTACAAACACTACAACTCATCCATGCTGCAAATACCCACCAACACCCATGGTCACATGACACTCCAGGGTCTTGACTCTTATCTATGCTGTAGAGTTAGAGGGTCCTTCTTCAGGTGTGATTGTCACTGTCTTGTGACATGGACACTTTCCATTGAAGGGTGGGGGCCTGAGAACGCCAAAGGCAATGTGATGGCATCACAAAGATGTTCAACCACAAGATCATTTGGTGGCAGCAGGTCTGGCATGCAGCACTGAATCACCAGTCCCCATTAGCAAAAGAGGTGCTAACGAGGAACAAAAAAAATGTTAATGGGCAAGAGGGATAGATGGGGTGAAATCTTAATCTTCACATTGTCTTGTGACTAAGTTCCATCCTTGGTCACTTTGCTGTTAAATGCTAGAACTTTAATGGGGCAGTAAAGGCTTTGGTACTTGAAATGTGGATACCAGTGGTGGGAGGGGATAGGAATTACTCTTGAGCAGACATTGAGGGACCAAGCTGTGCCTGGAATTCAAGGGGCTCCACAAAGAACAATTTGAAGACTGACTAACACTTGCAGCCATCACAAGTTAAGCAAAAACATCCTCCTGCCAGGTACTAGATCGATTGATCCATATGAGCAGCATACGTGCATTTGGCTGATTTGTCTGGTATCTCAAATCATTTATGTCCCGTGTAGATCCTGTGCAAATAAGGGATGCAGTGTGATGACGGTAGAGCTCAATTGGTCTCTTAAAGTGTATGTTGGGGCAAACAAAAAATATGCAGTACATCTATGCAATGCATGCATATTACCCCATGTTTTATGGCATTAATTTACAAAAAAATACTGTGCCATCTGCAAAAAAAGGCACTCAGCTCAAATTTCCTGTTGTGGGCTGATGACATACACGATTTTGTGGACTGGAATCTTAAGGAAAGGTATCATCCTTAGCCAGGAAGTGTGCAAAGAGCATCTCTAAATTTTTTAGGTCAACAAGTATGTTTTGCAACTATCATACAGATATAAAAAACTCTTTCACAAAGATTTTATTGAATTTTGAGTTTACAATCAAGTACAACCATATAAGAGACTACGCCAGATAACATCCTACAGACACATTCAGGAGATCAACATTTAAGACTGAATTGTCTCCAAGAGATAGGCGGTATTGAGATGGTTCTCAAAAGCCCACTTGATAGTAAATTGGTCTACAGAGGGTGTTCGAGAGGGTGTTGCACTGTAGAAAAGGTAGTAGGATGGGGAGGGGAGAAGGAGGGCAGATGGCGGGATGGAAGGGGGAAAAGAGAGCAGGTGAGTAGGGCAATGGGCTTAGGTAAAGGGAGGGGAGGTAGGAAGGTGTGGGAAAGAGGGAATAAGAAGAAAAGGGAGACAAAAGGAGACGAGAGAGGTCAGGTGGTCCTTGAAGGCCCATTTGATGATAAATTGGTCTACAGAAGGCATTCTAAGGGGGCCCATTGGGTGTTGCTCCATAGAAAATGGAATGGAATGGGAGGGGAGAAAGAGGGAAGGCAGTGGGAGGGGAGGGGGAGGGGAAAGAGGACAGGTAAAAAGGGCAAAGGGGTTAGGTAAGGGAAGGGTTAGCAAGGTGAAGATAGTTAGAGAGGACTTAGGAAAGGTAGTGGAACGAGAGAGTGGGGCAAGAAGAAATGGGAAGAGGGGTAGAGAAAAAGAAGAGAGAGAGCAGAAGAAGAGAGAGAAATAAAATAGGGGAAGGGATTAATACCATGGGTTCACTGCCTGCCATTCAAATAGCAAAACATTATAGGGGATAGTTGGTCACATATGATATACTAATCTGCCACCCTTTCAAGAATTTTCTGTGTGTGTCTAATCTGATGGCCTTTTAGTTTCTCAATGATCATTATAAAATGTATATTTTCTTTTACTTTATCGAAAATCAGTCAGAGGGTCTTCCAGGCTCCAGCAATGGTTAACCTGGTGGCCATAAAGATATGTATAACGTATTAAGGTTGTCTCCACTTGAACGATTCCTAGGATAGGAATATTAGGAAGAACTTTCCATTGATTCTTGTGTAAAGTACGAAGGTTCATATTTAGGAGATAGCAGAGGATATCATAGACCCCCTATAAAAACACTTTCAAAGGTCTATTTATTGGCATATTTATCTGATCAGAATTTACACTTTAGGAAGTCTTCTATATCAGTCCCAAAACAAAGCAGTTATATAGGTATAAGCCTGAAGTGATTTCAGTGTGCTATACAATATGCTAACCAATGCCTTTGTGTCTCCTTGGCAGATTTCCAGTCGTGTCTCATCTGCATTGCGCGGAGATTACCTCGGCCCACTCCTGTTTCCGCTATTGAGTCTTTCATCACAAAGCAAGACGCTACAGGTGAGCACAGTGGCCCATGGCAAGCTCCCAGGGTCCCCAAGCTAGGCTGTGCCAAGAGATTTGTATGCCTACAGGCAGCTGTGTTCCTTTTGATGTCATTGGTTTGCCTTTACTGCCTTTGCCCCAGTAAAAAAAGAAATACTGGGAACCCCACTGATGGAACATGGAACCAGCAGTCTGCAGTATAGCAATGAGATGTGGCAGTACAGTATGATTAAAGAGAAAATTGGATTGGTTACTTTGGATTTGCAGATGATGCCATTTCCTCTAAGTATATTTGAACCAACTGCCAAACTCTGTTCAAATATTGGATAGAGTAAAACGTGTCAAGTTTTATTGCTTTCTTTTACCCCTTTTGAGGACATCTCAATTCTATACTTCAGCATTTCAGGTGTGGTGCCTGGGACAAAGTTAACCACACACACAGACCTACTCAGGCCCAGCCAGTGACTTTCCATTCCTGTCCAGAGCTTATCCACTTACTGTAGTGGTTCAAGCAAACCCTGCCTCTACTTATGTGTGAAACACCGATTGAAGGCCCCCGTTCACCATAAAGTTTACACTGTGATCCCAAGACATGGCCCCGAACACAGCATCATTAGGTCCAAGATGGCAAATCTGGCACAGTTGTCATCTAAGCATTTCCTGCTGAAACCGTGTGACAGAAGGACAGGCAATGAGGGGAGCAGTTGTACCTGGGACAGGAAGACCCAGTAATTAGGACCTCGTTAAAGGATGTAACCCTTCCTGTTTTACTGGAAAAAAAGTGTTCAAGAAAAAAGGTTTGGAAGAAGTTCACCAGCTTTGACAACTGGCATCTTTTGTGGCAGCCAGAGTAAGTTCACATTTCAGGATGGGTAGCTTGGAGACTTTGAGCTGGTAAAAAAGAGAAAATCTTGTACAGACATTTTGGTTTGCATGGTGAAATGAGCAGCAGACGTTTATTAGCAAGAAACAGATTGTAAAAGCCGCACTTTACGTGTTCACCTTTTCCTAACATTTTCTGTAATGAAAATGCTGATAAGATCATTACAAACCCGATCCGGTTTATACAAGACTGATGGTGGAATGCGGAGCATCTGGCTGCATTGTTGTTGGACACTATTTTATGGCAGGTGGTTTCCCAGCTGTTTTATCATAAAAGGATAACTGTGCTTTTAAAAAATGCATTAGCTCTTTTAATATATCCAGGACAGCTTTGTAAATGTAACATTTTACCTCTGCCCCTTTCCTTTCCCATGCTTTGACATCTGTCATTGCAGGCCCAGACTGACTTACAAGAATATGGGGGCCTCAAATGCTCCTGCTGTCTCCAAAGGGCTATATATAATATTTATAATAAATATTGCTAAAGAATATTGTGATAGACTGGAGAATTACTAGAGAGAAAAGTTGGAGACTCCCAGAGGAGTTAGAGACTGGTAGCCTTAGCTGCATGCGGCAAGATTTCATAGAGGCCATAGAAGAGAGAACTGGAACCGAGTCCACAAACCTAAGACAATGAAGTCTGAGGAGACATAATAGACTCCAGGGTACATGTTCTCCCTGTTCATATAGGGTAGTTCAGGTTTGTTGCCATAGCCATACCAAATGGTCTGGGCTGTATACACAAAGATCGGGAGGCTTGCAGATCTAGCATCAGGAGATGAGGGGAGGATGTTTAGCATTCAAAACAAAAACAGTATCTCATCTCTCTCTGGGGAGATTATAACTATCATTGGGAAGGCTGCAGAGGGGAAGGTCTATTTGGAGACCATGATAGGAAATGTATATCATGATCGGTTCTGGGGATCAAGCTTATAGTTCTACCTGGGAAGGGTGCAGAGGGGAAGGTCTATTTGGAGACCATGATAGGAAATGTATATCATGGTCGGTTCTGGGGATCAAGCTTATAGTTCTACCTAGGAAGGGTGCAGAGGGGAAGGTCTATTTGGAGACCATGATAGGAAATGTATATCATGGTCGGTTCTGGGGATCAAGATTATAGTTCTACCTGGGAAGGGTGCAGAGGGGAAGGTCTGTTTGGAGACCATGATAGGAAATGTATATCATGGTCGGTTCTGGGAATCAAGCTTATAGTTCTACCTAGGAAGGGTGCAGAGAGGAAGGTCTGTTTGAAGACCAAGGTAAGAGATGTATATCATGGTCCTATTTGGGGAGGAAGCTAATAGTTCTTGTTGGCAAGGGTACAGAGGGGAAGGTCTGTTTGAGGACCACAGTAGAAGATGCATATTAAGGTCCTTTCTGAGGAGGAAGCTTATAGTTCTTGTTGGGAAGGGTGCAAATCGGAAGGTCTGTTTGGAAATTACAGTAGAGGCATGTTATGATCCTTTTTAGGGAGGAAGCTTATAGTTCTCATTGGGAAGGGTGCACAGTACAGATCTGTTTGAAGACCAAGGTAGGAGATGTACAAAACACAAAAGAAAAGATCCCCCTGGGGCTTTGTAGGCAGAATCACAAGTACAAAATATCTAAAATGCAAATGCCAATTTTCATTATATAAGGATCTTAAAACAGACCCATAGGTCCAATAAAACTATATCGTTATTACATCTTAGTAATGACATTTATATATAGCATGACACCATGTGATTGTATATGTACCTTTTACATAGAGATACTGCCAACAAGGGTGTAGCTTGATCAATTGAGGTGTAGTTCTCAAATACATCCCAACATGTTGCTGAAAGACTCTCCTTCTTGAGGGAGAAGATGCGTATATTTGAATTAGTCTGTATATACTGTATGTAGTGATTGGTAAAACAATAACAAGTCACATGAAGCTGGTATCTTCTGCCATCCACACATACCGCACTGAGTTTCAATCATGGATCCACCAGACAACCACATGGACCCCCTAGTTCCCATCAATGTGTGTGAATATGGTGTCAGCCGCACATGTAAGGGAAGGCGTCACTTCCAAATGAAGTCAGTCCACAATGAGGTAGAGGATGTATATCATGGTCGTTTCCAGGGAGGAAGCTTATAGACCTCATTGGAAAGGGTGTAGAGGAGAAGGTCTATTTCTCCAAGTTGCATGGGGAGCCCTCCTGAAGACCTGAGCAGTGGCATTGCCCAGTGCTGACTCTGGGGATAATTGCAGCCAGTTTTGGTACTGGTATCAGTTTGATTTCCAGAAATTCAATGGGGGTTGGAGACTGGAGTCTGTAGGAGACAGACAGACACTGGAGCATGTTCCATAAAACTGCTAGAGCTGGTACAGCATTCGTTCACAAGACAATATAAAGAATCCAATGTGCTTCAGGGGTACAGAGATTATCCCCTCCTTCAGGGCTATAAAACATGAGATTGGTACACATATGGTTGTGAAGACACAAAATTTAATCATATAAAAAGTAAAATGATAAGATTCTATACTTTAAAATATACAAAGAAACCAAGAATATATTTATAAACAATCCTATGTGTCATCTTTCACACCTTTTTTGGCTGCCGCACACAAGATGCCGACAAACGACAAATTGATAACACAGATCGCGCGCCATACGAAGATGAGTGCTGGCAAACAACTTCGCTCTCCACTTATTTTTATTGGCCCATTGACAGAACACACGAGAGGTTGTGCAAACACTCGATTTGGAAACCTTGCCCCGCATCTAGAGTTCTTTCCTCTCGGCCGAGGCCAAATCCCTGACATTAAGTATGATTATGTTGATGAACGAAGACAATCTTGTCATTTTTCCAGGGTTTGTTGCTTATAATAGGGGGGCTTCTCTTCGGAATAAAAAAAAAAATGTCTGTTTTCTTACGGAATGGCTTACAGTAACGGAGTTCTTGTGTGTTTTCTTTTTTCTGTTTAGGTAAAATAATCTCTATTGACACGAGTTCCCTGAGAGCCTCGGGTAGTACTGGCTGGGAAGACCTGGTCAGGAAGTGTATCTATGCTTTCTTTCAAGCTCAGGGCTCTGAACCATCCTATGCCAAACAGCTCTTTCAAGAAGGTGAGTGTAGGGTCTGCTCCGGGTTGGGGTATCCAAATACAAACACGGCATAACTGAGCCTTTTAGATGAACGTTCGGTTCACTTGATAGGTCATTTCAAGCTGTGCTCCAGGCAGGCAGCAGAATCTGCAATTGAAATACATGTATTGAATCAGTATATCTGCCAAAACTGTTAGTGATTCTGTTCAGCCATAATTGTGAGTCACGCATTCTTGCCACAACGTAGCAAGAAATTCTGGCACTGGTGCAAGAATGATTAATCTTCTGTGCACAGGATCCTGATGCAGGAGGGATAATTATGTAAACAGAGAGGGTTGGTGTTAGGGTAATAGAAAGGGTTAATGCAATGATTACAGGGAGGGTTAGTGTTAGGATTAGCATTACAATGTGAGTTGGTATTAGGGCTACAAGAAGCTTGTGTTAGGGTTACCGGGAGGGTTAGTGTTAGGGTTACAGGGAAGAGTTAGTGTTAGGGTTACAGGGAAGAGTTAGTGTTAGGGTTACAGGGAGGATTAGTGTTGGGGTTACAGGGAGGGTTAGTGTTAGGGTTACAGGGAGGGTTAGTGTTAGGATTACAGGGAGGGTTAGTGTTAGGGTTACAGGGAGGGTTAGTGTTAGGGTTACAGGGAAGGTTAGTGTTAGGATTACAGGGATGGTTAGTGTTAGGGTTACAGGGAGGGTTAGTGTTAGGGTTACAGGGAAGGTTAGTGTTAGGATTACAGGGAGGGTTAGTGTTAGGGTTACAGGGAAGGTTAGTGTTAGGATTATAGGGAGGGTTAGTGTTAGGGTTACAGGGAGGGTTCGTGTTAGGATTACAGGGAGGGTTAGTGTTACAGGGAGGGTTAGTGTTAGGGTTACAGGGAGGTTAGTGTTAGGGTTACAGGGAGGGTTAGTGTTAGAATTACAGGGAGGAATAGTGTTAGGATTACAGGGAGGAATAGTGTTAGAATTACAGGGAAAGTTAGTGTTAGGGTTACAGGGAAGGTTAGTGTTAGGGTACAGGGAGGGTTAGTGTTAGGGTTACAGGGAAGGTTAGTGTTAGGTTTACAGGGAGCTTAGTGTTAGGGTTACAGGGAGGGTTAGTGTTAGGATTACAGGGAGGGTTAGTGTTAGGATTACTGGATGGGTTAGTGTTAGGGTTACAGTGAGGGTTATTGTTAGGATTACAGGGAAGGTTAGTGTTAGGGTTACGGGAGGGGTCAGTGTTAGGAATACAAGGAGGGTTAGTGTTAGAATTACAGGAATAGTTAGTGTTTGGATTACAGGAAGGGTTAGTGTTAGGGTTACAGGGAGGATTAGTGTTGGGGTTACAGGGAGGATTAGTGTTGAGGTTACAGGGAGGGTCAGTGTTAGGGTTACAGGGAGGGTTAGTTTTATGGTTACAGGGAGGATTAGTGTTGGGGTTACTGGATGGGTTAGTGTTAGGGTTACAGTGAGGGTTATTGTTAGGATTACAGGGAAGGTTAGTGTTAGGGTTACGGGAGGGGTCAGTGTTAGGAATACAAGGAGGGTTAGTGTTAGGATTACAGGGAGGGTTAGTGTTAGGATTACAGGGAGGGTTAGTGTTAGAATTACAGGGAGGAATAGTGTTAGGGTTACAGGGAGGATTAGTGTTGGGGTTACAGGGAGGATTAGTGTTGGGGTTACAGGGAGGGTTAGTGTTAGAATTACAGGAATAGTTAGTATTAGGGTTACGGGGGGGGGCAATGTTAGGATTACAGGGAAGGGTTAGTGTTAGGTTTACAGGGAGCATTAGTGTTGGGGTTACAGGGAGGATTAGTGTTGGGGTTACAGGGAGGGTTAGTGTTGAGGTTACAGGGAGGGTCAGTGTTAGGGTTACAGGGAGGGTTAGTTTTATGGTTACAGGGAGGATTAGTGTTGGGGTTACAGGGAGGATTAATGTTGGGGTTACAGGGAGGATTAGTGTTGGGGTTACAGGGAGGATTAATGTTGGGGTTACAGGGAGGGTTAGTGTTGGGGTTACAGGGAGGGTTAGTGTTAGGATTACAGGGAGGGTTAGTGTTAGGGTTACAGGGAGGGTTAGTGTTAGGGTTACAGGAAGGGTTAGTGTTAGGGTTACAGGGAGGGTTAGTGTTAGGGTTACAGGGAGGTTAGTGTTAGGATTACAGGGAGGGTTAGTGTTGGGATTACAGGGAGGGTTAGTGTTAGGATTACAGGGAGGGTTAGTGTTGGGATTACAGGGAGGGTTAGTGTTGGGATTACAGGGAGGGTTAGTGTTGGGATTACAGGGAGGGTTAGTGTTAGGGTTACAGGGAGGGTTAGTGTTAGGGTTACAGGAAGGGTTAGTGTTAGGGTTACAGGGAGGGTTAGTGTTAGGATTACAAGGAGGGTTAGTGTTGAGATTACAGGGAGGTTAGTGTTAGGATTACAGGGAGGGTTAGTGTTAGGGTTACAGGGAGGGTTAGTGTTAGGGTTACAGGGAGGATTAGTGTTGGGGTTACAGGGAGGGTTAATGTTAGGGTTACAGGGAGGGTTAGTGTTGAGATTACAGGGAGGTTAGTGTTAGGGTTACAGGGAGGGTTAGTGTTAGGGTTACAGGGAGGATTAGTGTTGGGGTTACAGGGAGGGTTAGTGTTGGGGTTACAGGGAGGGTTAGTGTTGGGGTTACAGGGAGGGTTAGTGTTAGGATTACATGGAGGGTTAGTGTTAGGGTTACAGGGAGGGTTAGTGTTAGGATTACATGGAGGGTTAGTGTTAGGGTTACAGGGAGGGTTAGTGTTAGGGTTACAGGGAGGTTACACACAACCCGATAGCAACAAGCAGTTAGACATTCCCTTCTTAGACTTTAGTGTCACAATGATGTTCCAAAGAATGGTCTGTTGATTGATTTGTACAAATCAGTTCTACCTAAATAAGCCTTAAAGTGGATCCATGAACAAAACTGGTCACTAGCATTAACACAGCGGGTTTTGTTTTTGTATCACCTCTGTAGTTTTATTACCTGTTGACTTTGTTAGTAGATCCAATAAAATAAAAACTGTTGTTTTTTTTCATGGAGTTTCACTTTTTAATCATTTGCTGCCAAGCTCAGACAAAGTAATCCTGGAAGTGGGCTTCTAACATTTAAAAGAAACTCAATTGTTTTTTGTGTGAATAAAAATACAGATAGATCTAAAAAAAATAAAAATTGTTGTAACTGTCTTGTAATTGTCCACAGTGATGACGAGGGGGACGGCCTGCAGCCCTTCTTACAAGTTCACCTTGAGTGACGGCACTGAGTTGAGCGCACACACCAAGTGCAAACTATGCTACCCACAGAGCCCAGACATGCAGCCCTTCATTATGGGGATCCATATCATTGAAAGGTGATGGATGAATCCCTGTCCTCTTTTTGTATCTTTTGTTAAGTCATTCTTTTAAAGGATTCCTTCCTTCCCCCTCTTTCTTCTTTTATTCCCCCTTTCCTTCTCTTTTCTTTTCTCCAACCTTATAAATTCATATATCCAAGGCTATGTGGTAGTCCAGCGATGGTGTGCCAGTCTAGAGTTCCAAGTACCCTCTTTTCTACACCCATGCCCACCATGCACTCTCTTATTGGCTTGTCGGGCAATGGTTGTAACAGCAACGTTCTACAGAACTCTATACTGATGTTAGATGAAGGACTTATGACCCCTCTAGCATTTTTCTAACTATCCATGGACTATGCAATAATAATAATCCTAGACATTTTTCTAATACCCTAATGAAATTTTCCATCCATTAATGATAGACACTGCAACTGTTCCAACTCCTTTCCTATGAAATCTCCTGTTCAATGGCAAGTCCCTTCCTAGGGTTCCCCTGGAATGCTCAGTATGCAACCTATAGAAAATGAAGCCTGAAGATAACGCCATTGGTAATGATTGGAGACAGCAAGACTAAAAGTTCATTGGCTGCCTCAAAATCAAATACTTGTTTAGTTCTTGGCAACCACTGTAGAGAGCAAATTGTGAGACAGTGACTCAACCTTCTCAGATCCAGTGACTTGCAGGATCGTTTCCAATCCTAGCTGTAGTATTTCAGTGACTGGAACGTGCCCCTCCTCTCAGAGTTCCTTAACCAAGAGACAGGAAGATTTTGCATCAGCTACTTCAAGATGGAAACCCTTTGGATATACAGTACATGTACTCTGCCTATAGACCATGACAAGAGAAGCTCTAGGTCCAGCAATACTGTAGCTAGACTCAGAGGAGCACCCCATCCTTTAGTTTCTCTCCTCCCAACCCCTACAGCTTCCTTTTTTTCCTCCTTTCTTTCTGTTTACCTTCTCTTTTTCCATTCCTTACATTGATTGCTTTCCTTCATCCCTATTCTCTTTTATCTGTCTCTACCCCCTCTCCTCCTTTCCCTTCACCCCTGACCTACATACCCAAAATTTAAGAGTCAACCAGTTGATGGTATTTGTAAAGTGCCAAACCAACATCAACTCTTATAAAAATATAATTTTATTACTTTAGGTATTAAAATCACATAAGGAAAGCAGTGTGGTTCAAGTCCATTTGCATGACCTTTACAGGTATTTAGCCCAAACTGCATAGAAACTCCATATCTACTCTAAAAAAAAAACTCCTACTGCTCAGCTGGTTGATATTGTATCATACGTATCTCTAATTCAAATAACGGCATATCAAGATGGCATATGGTATATGTTCATCCATCAGAGCTATTAGTAGGAAGCCAATGGCTTACGTGTTTCCCAGATCAGAAGATATGCCTCATCACGAGATTTATGGAGGTACAGTATATATATGTGATAGAAACCATCTATTCAGTAATGGTGAAAAAGAAAGGGCACCCAGAAAGGAGATGGCAAGGGATACGGAAGGGTTCATAGAGCTCCAGAGATCAAAAAATGTTCCAACACACCTCATTGTCTTCTAAGGAAGATCCACACATTTGGAAGTTTAAAGTGTCACTGCATCACAGAGAAAGTATAACTGAGTCCTCTTTATATTGTATCCAAAATATGGTAAATTTTAAATATTGCTACAGTCCTCCAAGTATCTCCAGTGGATCACCTAGGGAGTTGCTCCTTTGATAGTTATTTGAAGAAATAAAATAATATTTATATAAGAGATTGTTTGTCACCTTAAAAACCCATCAACTGGGTGTTCTAGACCTTAGACGTAAGGTGTTCTAGAACTTAGACCCAATGTGTTCCAGAACTTAGGTGCTCTACACTTTAGACCTTACATGTTTAAGACCTTAGACTTCAGGTGTTTTAGACCTTAGATGTTCCAGAACTTAGACCTTAGTTGTTGTAGACATTAGGTGTTCCAAATCTTAAACCTAAGGTGTTTTAGACCTTAGACCAGCAATGGGCAAACTACGGCCCGCGGGCCGTATACGGCCCGGCGGACCTTTTAATCCGGCCCTCGGAGCTAGGCTCCCGCTAGGCTCCTCTCACAGTCCGCCCTGAAGACCGGTGTAGCATGAAAATCTGTCTCCTATGAGGATCTGTCCCCCTCGACGTATCTGCGCATGTGCCGGAGATCGCCGATCTGCTGCTAATGCCTGAAACTGGCACATGCGCAGATACGTCGAGGGGGGCAGATCCTCATAGGAGACAGATTTTCATGCTACACCGGAACGGCGCGGGAACACGGCGAGAGGAACGCGCGGAGCAAAGGTAAGTGAATTGACACAGGGGGGACTTGGGGACTTAATATGGGGGATGAATTAATATGGGGGATGAATTACTATAGGGGGGATGAATTACTATAAGGGGGATGAATTACTATATGGGGGATGAATTACTATATGGGGGATGAATTACTATGGGGGATGAATTACTATATGGGGGATGAATTACTATGGGGGATGAATTACTATATGGGGGATGAATTACTATATGGGGGATGAATTACTATGGGGGATGAATTACTATATGGGGGATGAATTACTATGGGGGATGAATTACTATGGGGGATGAATTACTATATGGGGGATGAATTACTATATGGGGGATGAATTACTATGGGGGATGAATTACTATATGGGGGATGAATTACTATATGGGGGATGAATTACTATATGGGGGATGAATTACTATATGGGGGATTAATTACTATGCTTACTATGGGGGAATATTACTATACTTACTATGGATGACACATACACATCATTCATCTACTCTTGGTCCGGCCCCCGGGTCCAATATATGAACCCATTGCGGCCCTCAAGTCAAAAAGTTTGCCCACCCCTGCCTTAGACCTAAAGTTTTCCAGACCTTAGGTGTTCTAGACTTTAGATCTTATTTGTTCCAGACCTTAGAACTGAGGTGTTGCAAACCTTAGGTGTTCTAGATCTTAGACCTTACTTGTTCCAGATCATGGTTTTTTAGACCTTAGGTGTTCCCAACCATAGACCTTAGGTGTTCTAGACCTTAGGTCATGGGTAGGCAACCTGCGGCTCTCCAGCTGTTGTGGAACTATATTTCCCATGAGGCACTGCAAAGATTACAAAACTGACAGTTACAGCTATGACTTGCAGAGGCATGATGGAACTTATAGTCCTGCAACAGCTGGAGAGCCGCAGTTTGCCTACCCCTGCCTTAGGTATTCCAGACCATAGATTTTAGGTGACTTTAGGTATTCCAGACTTTAGAAATGTGCCCTCTGCTCGGGTTTTTTTTTTTGTAACGCATATTTTTATCAATCCCAATTTTCCATTGGTTCCGTGTAGTAGGCAATGTCTGTATCCATGTTTTTACATTAGTTTTCCTGGCTGTGAGTAAAAGCTCCTGTATGACAGTCTAAAAAAGTCCCAGATCCAGTTATATTATGATGCACATGCCCAGGGGCGGACTGACAACTCATGGGCCCCCCGGGCAATAGGGGATCATGGGGCCCCTGTGTCCTTGCCCAAACTCAAAAAAGCCTATGAAAAAGGTACCAGGGGCATCTCATAGGGCCCCCTACTGACCCTGGGCCCTCGGGCGGTGCCCGAGTTTCTAAATGGTCAGTCCGCCCCTGCACATGCCTCATAAACCAAACAAAAATGTCCTTTACCTTCCCTGACTGAGACAAAATTTCCTTCATTTGTGTCTCATGCATTTCCTCTCCCAGAGACTGCAGCTCACAGTGGAAGAGTTGCAACAGCAGAGGCAGTGGTGCCAATCCAAAGGCAGTGGGCAGAACTTGATGTGGCCATGTGCTGATTGACAAACCACAGGCTTGTGAATCATCAGTGACCGTACTGATAGCCATGTCCCCTGCACCCACTGATAGTCATGCCCCCTTCTCACCCACTGTAGTAAAAGCAGGCACAGAATACATGAAGGAGACAACTCTGCTGTGAAATCAAGAGCATTGCAGTATCATTGCCACCCCATCACAGGATGCTGCATTTGATGAACGTTATTGGCAGGCTCAATATTTTCTGATACTCACCATAGTTGAGTGTACGTTGGAGGTGAAACCCTGCTGTCACATCAATGCCTCTCCTCCAGCCAATGTAGGCTGATTGACAGTATAATACCTCCCTACATCATGGTTACTGTTAGCATTTTGCAGAGCAAATCTACTCAGTGTCAACTGACAACATCAAGTCACCTACTAGAGCCTCTGCAGCTATTTCTGTTCCTAAGCTGCAACTTTGTGTAACAGAAAAACAGAACATGATGAGGTGATGTGATTTTTAGCTTTTTATTTTAATTTTTATGTTACATTTACTTGGTTTTCTGAGCTGAACTGTATCTATATTCTGGTGCCTTGCATGTGCTAAGGTTTTCTCTACAGAACTATATTGCTGACTGAACTTCCTTTTATTTTCAACATATTTTTGATGTTGTTGTTAAAATAAGAATGCCATAACCATTAGAAAAACTGTATTTTTGTTCTCAGGGATCAAAGCTCTCTCTGCACCCAAGACAACACTAACTCAGGAATGCCACTACCACGACTCAGTCCTTCAATCAACTCTACCATCTCGCCAGCGCCAGGGATGCCCTTCTCTTCTACCACCTCCCCATCCAGTGGCAGTATGCTGACCTCCAGCATAAACCAGCAGCCTGTCGCCGGCCTCCATAACATCAGCAGTTCCAACACCAGCCAAGCCAACTACGGATGTTCTCCTGGAAGTCAGCTTGGAACCAATGTGGCCTTAAATATGGGGCAGGCCGGACCCCAGAATAGTAACAACCTAAACCTCAATAGTTCCCCCATGAGCAGTCCAGGGATCAGTCCGTCCCAGTTCATGTCTCCAAGGCCACGAGGTAGTCCAGGACTGGTGTCCCGGCCTAGAGTTTCAGGTAATCCCTTTTCTCCACCCATGCCTACCATGCACTCCCCTGTTGGCTTGTCGAGCAGTGGTTGTAACAACAATAACAACAGATCTTTTTCCAATGTTCCCCAAAACTCCATGCCAATGTTGAATGAAGGACCTATGACCCCTGTAGGATTTTCCTCACCCTCCCCAGGCATGACAGGTGGGGTATGCAACAACAATAACAATCCTAGGCTCTTTTCTAATACCCCAATGAACACTTCTGTTCAGGCCATTAACGATGGACCTAACAACCCCTCCAACCCCTTTTCTACGACATCCCCTGTTCTGCGCCAGGCCCCTTCGCAGAGTTCCCCTGGAAGGCTCAGTATGCAGCCCATAAAAACAGAGCCTAAGGAGAACAGTATTGGAAATAACATTGACAGCCGGGTTGGGGACAGCGAGGCTAAAAGTTCATTGGCTGCCTCAAGTCAAAAACTTGTTCAGCTCTTGGCAACCACTGCAGAGAGCAAGTTGCGAGATGGGGATCCAACCTTCCGAGATCCATTGACTTGCCCGGTCGTCTCCAATTCAAGCTGTGGGAGTTCAACGACTGGAACGTGTCCATCCTCTCACAGTTCCTTAACTGAAAGACACAAGATTTTGCATCGGCTCCTTCAAGAGGGAAGCCCTTCGGATATAAATACTCTGTCTATAGACCATGACAAAAAATGCTCTGGGTCCAACAATAGCCAGACTCAGGGGAGCGCATCGGACATAAAGATGGAGCCTTACAGTGAAAAGAAAAAGGACTCCAAAGATCAGCTTCTTCGTAACCTACTGGACAAGGATGAGAAGGAGGTGAAACCGCCTCCTGCCCTAAGCCTGGATGATGTCAAAGTCAAGGTGGAGAAGACTGAGCAGATTGGCCAGTGTGGCTCTGCATCTGTGGTCAAGCAAGTTCAAGAAGACATAAAGCTGGAGACTCCAGATCAGGTAAGATGTGTCCTATTTTCTTTGGTCTTCCACTGGCTGCTTTTTGAGATGTTCCAAAATTAGAGAATACGTAAGAAACTTTTCTCTTTTTTCTTGTGATGTAATTTATGAGTCCGGATGCACATATCGAGAGAAAGGTATCTAATCTTTATCTTCTAAGTTAATGTTCTACAGTAGTCCAGGCTCAACATTTTCCTGGACTTTATTATGTGTTTGGCCCAGGGGCAGACTGACAACTCATGTGGCCCCCGGGCAATAGGGGATCATGGGGCCCCTGTGTCCTTGCCAAAACTCAAAAAAGCCTATGAAAAAGGTACCAGGGGCATCTCATGGGGCCCCTTACTGACCCCGGGCCCTCGGACAGTGCCCGAGTTTCCAAATGGTCAGTCCGCCCCTGGTTTGGCCTCCTTGACACCCAGGTAAAATAAAGAGTGGGAAGGTGCTGCAGGGTGAAAAGCTGCCAATAAGAGGAATGGAACATTAAAGAAAGTGGAAATAGCGTATTACTTTGACCTTCCATCCCTACTGATCATCTTTCCTGCCAAGAGATCTGCTTAAACTACATCTAAACCCAAGAAACCTGAATTGTAAACCCAAGCATACCAGTCCTTTCATGTGGTGCCTGCATTAGATGTCTTTGGTTAAGGCTTTTCCCCTTATTTTTGGCTTAGGGATCCTGTTCTAGGGTGACAACACTCACTGCACTGTATCTTTTAGGGAGCACCCTTGTCACCTTTTTCATGTACAACAATGCAACACAGTGTTGTCACCCTAGGGAAGAACTACTGAACATCTCTCTCTTCTCATTGCCATACCACAATGGGTACAATGATAACTGATAAAAGTGCAGCACAGGCAGCGTGCTGAGGAAATTATAAACTCACAATATTTCTGTCAGGATCAACAGGTATTTATTTGCACTTTTTGAACAGATGTAACAAATCACATTTGACGGTATAGTTAACAGATCAAAAGAAAGTAAATTAGAGAAGCTCATTATTGGGGTTTAAATACACTTCAGCTCTTTTTCTATCATGTGAGCAACCTTTCTCAACCTTTTTACCTCAGAGGAACCCTTAAAAAACTTCAGATCCCAGGAAACCCCTGCTAAAATGAAACATCTAGGATGAGTGGGAAAAATGCTTCTTATATTGGTAGTCAGTAGGAAGAATGTCCCTTACATTGGTGGTCATTGGGAAGAATGCTCTTTACATTGGTGGACAGTGGAAAGAATGTCCCTTACATTGGTAGTCAGTGGTGAGGATGTCCCTTACAGTGGTGGTCAGTGGGACGAATGTCCCTTACATTGGTGGTCGATTAACCCCTTACAGGAAGCTACAAAGAACATTGGTGTCATGCTGCTGGCTCTGCCAAGTGCCCCAGAACTATGCCAGCACCATCAGGTGGAAGGTCAATGAGTCACAGCTCAAGGAACCCCTAGCAACCTCTAGAGATACCCGAGTTGAGAATGGCTTCCTTAGAGTGCTCTGTTTCCATTAATGATCATGTAAGACCATGTGCATATAAATTATGAAGTGTTTGAAACTTTACACTATTCCAAAAAAGGGCTTCCATGAGCTATAAACCCAACCATGAGCTATAGACCTATCCTACTCACAACAGAAAGTATTAAACCAACAACACCCAAAGCAGTTGGAAGTTTCATCTTCTTCTCATAGTACCTTAACAGTTCTGCTTTGGTGTATTCTGGTATCTCTGTCATGTAAGACATAAAACTTTGATGCACTATATAGGCCAACAGGAGCTGGTGGTGGTGGGTGTGGTAGATCATTTTATTTTTCAAAATTCTGAACATCCCCGTTCATGCAAAACTAAGGGCAGTCCTATCTGATGATTATGTGCAGATTGTGCTTTCTGACCTTTCTGCTCTGACAGGTAGAGAATTAAAATCAAAGTAAGATCACCAACAGCTGTCCCTGAGAGGTAAGACCCCACTATGATAAGAACTTAATAGTGGGGACTGAGATTCATTAAAATGCCAATTCTGAACTGGTCATCTTTAAGGGCCAACATTACTTCCAATCAGTGCTGGAACAAGGTCATTTAGCCCCCCAAGGCGAAAGGGCAAAAGTATGTCCTTCCCTGACCATTTTTTCGAGGGCCTAGCATAGATATTAAGACTTCCTGTTCTTCCACCAGAACTAATTATATAACCCTTGTGCAGATGCCCAATTTCACCTGTTTTGCATTTCCATGTATATGTAATAGAAACGGGGGTCAGACTGGTAGGTAGCCTGTTGATAAAAACTCGGTGTCTCAAACCTCAAAGAGAAGGCAAGCATACTTCTTCTGCCATCTTCAAGCCCAGCTGGCAGCCATTATTGTTTAATAGTCTACGCCTTTAAAAAGGCCATTTTTGCAACCCCCTCCTGATAAGGTACCCAAGGTGCTTACCTCTTCTGCCTACCCCTGCGCCTGACCCTGCTTCTGATTCATGAAAAAGAAAATAATGACATGTTTCTGCAGTAAAACTGTTGAGGGTGAAGGCAAAGAGGAGGCTGCTTTACATGAGCTAGGTTTCATCTCACTTCCCTTTGTGTCTACAGGACAGGAAGTAAAGGAAAATCCCCCTTGTGGGACACAAACTAAAAAAACAACAACAAGGGATTTAACCAATCCCTACTGTGTCCAAAATGAGAAAAAAAGTTTGGGTATTAGTTATTTAATGTTTAAGATATCATGGTTTGACTGTCTAAATCTAAAAGGCCGTGATAAGCTCCTTGTGAATAGGCAAGCCAGGGCCCTTTCAACGTGTTTTCTCTTTCTGGTGAAGGGGGCGAAAGTCATCGTCCAGATATTGATTCACTCACTGCACTCAGCCTCGTGCAAGAATTTCTCGCGTTCCATTGTCTCTGCTTCAGCCAGCTGGACGAGGAGTGAACTGTATGGCTGTCCCAGAGCTGGAAACCAGATCCTCTGTATGACACATTGGGACACTCTCCCTCTACTCCACCAGTTCTTCTACTGGAGATCCGGTCAGGGATCAGTCAGCTGCTGCAGGCCCGTTATCTGCTGCATGATGAGAGGTGGTTGCAGCGAGTATGAAAATGCGTCGTGTTTGTTTTCTCAAAATAGTCACCATTAAAATCTAGGGCTGCAACGAACAATTATTTTCATAATCTATTTATTTATTATGTTATTTATTACAGGTACTTATATAGCGCCATCAATTTATGCAGCGCTTTACACACACACACACACATATATATATATATTTTTTTTTTTGTACATTCACATCAGTCCCTAACCCTCAAGGGGCGTACAATTGAAGGTCCCTAACTCACATTCATACATACACATACTAGAGCCAATTTAGACAGGAGCCAATTAACCTACCAGCATGACTTTGGATTAGTTGACTGAATATTGTTTTGATTAATCAATTAATCGGATAAAATCCTCAAAGTGTGGTAAAAAAGACAATTTATTCTTGAATATCTGTATGCAGTGGTAAATATAAATAACCAGCTATATGGTTAGGAAACAAAATATCTAATCTACTCTGAGAATACCAGACTGAAGAGATGTACAGTATTAATTATTAGAGCTTGAATCTAATACATTTCATCAGACTCAGAGATCAAAAGTTTTATTTAAAGAAAAAAAAAAATTAAAAGACCTAAAAAGCTGTTTTGCAGATTTTCAGACAGGATTGCAATACAATATTATGCATGGCAGACTCCCTTGTCGTAAGCAGGTAATTCGATACAAGCTACCTGCACCTGCTTGCACTTATGATGGCCATACACCAACAAATTTTTCCTTTGAAAATGATAATTTTGAAAATGTTTATTCTATTTTCTAATCATTAGTTGAGTCAAATCGGCGTTGGTTTACGACCACAATGACAGGAAAATTTGAAGAAAACAGAAAACTTTTCTCTGTCTAACCAAATTTCAGACATTGTATGTGGTTTTCCGTCAGAAATTACATTTTGAAATTGAATGTTAAAAGCAAGTGAAATTTTTGATCGACATTCATTCATTCATGGAATATACAAAGAATATTTGCAGGAATGTTCTCATTCGAAAAATTAATACTTGTATGGCCAGCATAAGACATTTAAGTAGCAGCATCATGCTTTTTTTTATCATCTGTCATGATGGGGTTAAAAAAAAAGCCCTTTATAGTACAAAAACAACAGACAATCACTGCTACAGGGGTTCATTTATACCGTGAAACAGTGAAATATAAATATATATATATATATGTGTGTGTGTGTGTATGTGTGTATATATATATATATGTGTGTGTGTGTATATATGTGTGTGTGTGTAGAAGGAAAACTTCCCGGAACTATTTCCAAACCGTCTCTGCAGCCCTGTACCACCCCAGACCCTAGATGAACTCTTCTTCTTCACCCAGCAATCTGGAGGTATCCCTGAACAGGGCACTGGTAGGTGGCTAATCTGGTTTCCCGTCAGAGTGCTCCTTCCCCTATCCACTCAGGGGGTGTAGGTGTACTCATGCAGATCCTCTTCTGTACCACTGGTGGGTTGGTGGCTGCTACCAAGTCTCAGCTGGGCCGCACCTCCCTTGCCAAACATGTGGTCCCCTCTCAGGGGACCGGTGAGCTCTGAGCTTTCTTCAGCTCCAGGCCTACAGGTAGGCCCCATCTCACTGGGCCTCCTCGTTGCCTCCTTCCTTCAGCCTCACATCTTCCTCTCTGTCTTCCACCCAAACTCTCCCTGCAACTAAGTAGGCTAAAACACTTTAAAGGGTGTATCAGCCCCTTGCCAACCTCCTGCTGAGGATTGGTTAGGACCACTCAAGAGTGCAAGCCATTCACTCCTCAGATCCACCCACTGCCTCTTCCAAAGCCCTAGAGCAGGGGGAAATTCCAGAGGGCCTGGCCTGCAGAGCCTCTCAGCTCCTGACCAAGGTTTAACCCTCTGGCTACTACATCCAGGTTGCTACTCAGCCCCCCTCCTTGACAACTAAAACACTAGCTCCCCCTAGCTAAACTAATAGGGTTCTACACTTCATTTACAAATCCCAGAATGACTGGTACTACATCTCTAACATAGCACTGGAGAACAGGTCCACTTTAAGAAGGATGGATGGATTTGTTGGAGGAATCATGGAATGAACGCTATTTGCTGACCTGACTTGGTTTAGACATCAGACACATTATGCCAGGCAACCAAGCAACAAGCACCATGGCAATGAAAATCACTAAGACCAGCATGAATTCTGTAACGTGACTGCGGTGTTGCTGCGCTCGTTAGTCCCGAATCATTATCCAGAGGTTTCATCCATCAGTTCAAGCACGCACATGAATGTGGAACGGTACGTCTAATCGACGGCTCAGAATTTAAATACATAAACAGAAAGCTCTGTGACAAAAGACAGCGAAAATTATCTTTGAAAAAGCATCCAAGGAAGAAATCGGTTGGATGCCGATAGCTTTTATCATGGCTCAATCATCAGTCCGGCCATGTCGTATGATGTAAACCCCTCATGTAAATTCATCCACATTGACACTACCCAAGTTTCTCAATACCTTCTCCGGCTTTTGTCTCTGGGTAGAATAGGGGCTATTTAACATGCCGTTGGCCAGGAGACCCTCTATTTTGTGCCGCCCAAAATGCCAATTATTAAAGCTCCAGCGGTGGAACCATGTGTGGATGTCCACTCCACAAATACAAGTCATATTTCTTTTTCCATACTGTAACTACTATGCTATAGCAATGCTATAATATCTGAGAATTGTATGATACAACTGGATTTTGATGTTATATGTTTTTAATGAGAGACGACTCTCTCTTAACTGGATGAGATAATAAATGCATGGTTTTATAAATATTTGTGTTTTCCATGTCTCCCATGTAAAGTCTCTTCTTTAGCGGGATATCCCCATCTAGCAATAGGTATGGTGACCCATTTCTCCTTTTTGTATAGCTTTTTGGAATGGTGCCACAATGTGGATTTTTTATTTAGGCTCCAGTCACACACCTTTTAAATGTTAAATCTTAAAATATTGATAGGTTGATTGTAGAACTGTAAAATATAGTTTGGAAAGGAGAGTGAGGTATAGATCAGGATATCCCCAAGACACATTTGATCTCAAATATGAAGTGGGGTTCGGGGAGTGGGATGAGTTGGGTGGAGTGGTGATGCATGCTGGGAGAAATATAATATGGGCCCTTTCCGTTTTGTCACTTCCCTCCTGAGCTTTTGCCCTGTGAGGATATAACCATCACAAAGAAGATTTGTTCCTCTCCTCAGGCCTTGACCATGGGAATTTAAGGATGCAGGGATCTGCCCTCCTGGCTACTGATGTTCAGAGTGTCTGGCCTAGAGGAAACATGCTGTGACTGCCCCCATATGGAGATGTGATAAGTGACTGGGTAAGGGTGAATTATGCTCAGTAACAGGGGTGGACTGACAACTCATGGGGCCCCCCGGGCAATAGGGGATCATGGGGCCCGTGTGTCCTTGCCCAAACCCAAAAAAATCCTATGAAAAAGGTACCAGGGGCATCTCATGGTGCCCCCTACTGACCCCGGGCCCTCGGACAGTGCCCGAGTTTCCAAATGGTCAGTCCGCCCCTGGTTAGACGGATTCATTTACAGCACAGGTTACATCATGAGCATCATCCGACCATTAAGGAATTCCCCAATTTTTATTTTTTCAGTTTACTGTTATCTAAGGTGTTCTCTGAGCTCAGGTAACCCATTTAAAAAAATAAATAAAGTATTGAATGGTGATTATGAGCAGGGACTCCAAAACGTCAAACATGGAGTGATTAATTTGTTTATATACAATCAGTGTGCTCAATCATGACTGTAAACTATACATTCTTCTATGATAAATCAGCTAGACCACAGCAGTAGAGATAAAAATGAAAAATGGAATGAAAGCCAAAACCTTTTTTTGTGGCTTGAATGGAGAAGGGTTAGAAGCTCTGCCATTTTTTTTTATTAGTGCTTACATCCCCAAAAGGGAGATTTTGCTGCCATCTTTGTCCAGGCGTCACCAACTACTTCCTGAGTTGGAGGAACCATGTATATTCCTGGTGTCTGTTCACAAATGTCTGACACAGATCAGTTATTTTGTGACTTGCTACAAAATACACTGTGCAGTCCGAGTGATCACGGTGGGGAGAGGAGTTTGAGGAAATGCTTCCTCTTGCCTGCAGAACACCGATGACATAATCTCAGCCTAGACAAAGTCACCTGCTTAGTTTAAAAACATCCAATAAGTGCCATAAGATGCTAACAGCACCAATATTAACCGCCTCCCGCCCGCCCGCCATATAAGTTAATGACGGGAGCAAGGTGGTCCTCTCGTTCTGGGAGGACGTCATATGACATCCTTCCATTCTAACCGCGCATGTGCGGCTCTGGGAGCACACAGCACGGCGATCGGTGGTGCGCTGTGTCCTTAGGACACAGCGAATCACCGATCAACAGAAAGAGCTGAAGATGTCGGCTCGGTCATGTGATCAGCTACCAGTGCCTCCTCATCAGTGCCCATCAGTGCCACCTATCAGTGTCCATCTGTGCAGCCTATCAGTGCCCATCACTGCAGCCTCATTAGCGCACATCAGTGAAGGAGAAAAATCACTTATTTACAAAATTTTATAACAAAAACTAAGAAAAAAATTTTTTTTTCAAAATTTTCAGTGGTTTTTGGTTTGTTTAGCAACAAAATAAAAAACCCAGAGGTGATTAAATACCACCAAAATAAAGCTATATCTGTCTCAAAAAAAGATAAAAATTTCATATGGGTACAGTGTTGCATGACAGCGCAATTGTCATTCAAAGTGTGAAAGCTCTGAAAGCTGAAAATTGGCCTGGGCAGGAAGGGGGTATAAGTGCCCTGTAGGCTAGCGGTTAAAGACAAAATCAGTGCCACGGACTGACTGTATCTGTGGCTGGCAGTGGCAGGGTGACAGTTGCAATGAGTGGAGGAGGATGAATTCACACTCTGACAGATCCCAGGCTGGAATTACCCAAGCAATGGGGGGAGGTAAAATGCTGTGATAGCAAGCAGCTGAACTGATTGATCCCACACAATGACAGATCTGACACAACACACCACCACCAACACTGACACAGATCAGCAGGCGGTAGAACAGGAGGCTGTGAGATCATAATGATGTCATCACTGACACGTTGCACATGTGATGGACGGCCGGCCAGCTCACACTCCCACAGACAGGAGACATCAGAATCAGACATTACATTCCTCTGCTTCTGCTGATGAATGGGAAGAGAAGGGCTGGAACTCCACAGTGATCAGCAGCCGCCAATTTGCAGTAAGGGACTGAGTCTGAGAGGAACACTGGAAGAAGTAGCAGCTCAGCTGCTACACTGGCCCCAGACACCCGGCATCTTCCTCTGTTCTTTCTTCCTCCCCTCTGCCACCCCTCCTGTCAGCCGAAGGATCATACATGACGTGGCGGTATCCCACACAGAGAGAGTGCCAGCCTGTGCTGCACCCAAGTGCCCCTAGGAGGTAGTGCGCCCTAGGCAACCGCCTAGTTTGCCTAGTGAAAGCACTGGCCCTGGGAACAGCCCTATCCTTCCAGGAACTTTGATTGATAGGGATCTCTTGCTCTTTTTGTGGTCCCTGACTTGCCATGAGCTCCATTTCTTGGCATCAGCATATATAAAGGTTAGGCAGGAAGAGAGTTATTGTGTCTGTTGATGGTACAGAGCTCAGAGGGCTATGGAAGCAATGACCTGCTGAAGCGGGGGAGGAAGTCTAGCTGGCATATTTAACAGGAGAACGGTAGCCCAATATCTAACCTGTAAATCTCAACAATAAACTCTTATTTGCTCCCTTCTGGTTTGGTAAACAGGGGTGTAATTACCACAAGGCGTTTGCCTAGGGCGGCATTTTTCAGGGGGCGCAACACTTCCCCTTGGAAGAAGGGACTCACGCGGCATGGGGACCAGGTGGGTTCTGAGAGATGCTGTGGGTTTCATGACGGTGTATGCACAGCCCGACTCTCGTTCCTGGGGATGTCTGGAGCTGTGAAGGTGAGTGTCTTTCTCTCTCTCGCCATGGGCGATGGTGGCTGGTGTATGGGGGGCAGTGGTAGTGGAAGGCTCGGGTGGAGGGCATGGGTGCTCTTGGTCAATGTCAGGCTCTTTCTGCTGGGGAGGGTGCCAATTTTTTTTGTTGCCTAGGGCAGCACAAAACCTAAATACACCATTGTTGGTAAATATACCATTGGAAATGTTTTTGTAATATCTGTTTGAAGTGCAACAAAAAAAAAGAAAAATGGTGGATCCTGCCAGAAATCCAATGAACTGATGACTTCCTGTGCTCTCTGCCATTGCTTCATGGATATCAGTTATAATGTTTCCAACTCTTTCATGTGAACTGCTGAATTCCTGCCCCTGTATTATAGAAAGAGGACCAGGGGAGGTGTTCTGTAGTCCGAACACACTTCCTCTTCTAGGGTGACAACGCTGTTTCTTCATCGATAAAGGACTGTAGAGATGACAACTGTTCAATATATGCCTCAGTTGTGATAATGGTGTGCCCCCAGTGGTATCCTGGGATCACAGTGTCACTCTTAGTTGAGTAACTCTGTAAGGCATTCTTTTTGGTGATTAGGGGTCACAAGTGGGCGAACTGACAACTCATGGGGCCCCCGGGCAATAGGGGATCATGGGGCCCCTGTGTCCTTGCCCAAACTCAAAAAAGCCTATGAAAAAGGTACCAGGGGCATCTCATGGGGCCCCCTACTGACCCGGGCCCTCGGGCAGTGCCCTAATTTCCAAATGGTCAGTCTGCCCCTGGTCCCTGTATACTTAGAGGCAAGGTTTTGGCAAGCTACACTGGTAAGTGGGCAGAGCTATCTGGTCCTGTGGACTGGGGGGCAGGGTGGGCTTCTATTGTCACCTTGGGGGCAAGAAGTATATTAATGTTAGGATCACCAGGTGAAAATTAGGGAAAAAAAGAAAACTAATACAGACACCACATATGATGATTAGTAAGCTGCAATATGCAGCATATGTATGTTAAAAGAACGTGTATGGGGTAGAACGATCGTTGCAACATCAAGTATGAAAAGTTAGCAGTGTACTTTGCCATTTATTAATACTTTTTTTTGGGGGGGGGGTTATTTAGGGTAGTTAGTTTTATTTAGTTTCTTTTTTCTTAATTTAGTTTATTTAATTTTTTTATAGTTTCTTTCTATCTGTGTTTTTGTTATATATGTTTTTTTTTTACTGTATATGTATATGTTTGATTCTTGTTTTTTGCTTTACATTTTTTTATTTCCCTTTTTTTTGGACTCTTGGGAAAAAACAAGAAACATTGAATATAGCACTCAAGAAAGGTTCATCGTACAAAAAGATTTTTTTTTCTATAAAGATAAACTTTATTGTATCATTAAAAAATATTATTATACCTTTAGAACCATAAAACCTACTCTAACATTGCACAACCAGCCATTTTCTAGGTCTAGGTGACATTACTGAATATTTTGTCTTAGATGACTCACATGCAGGGGCGGACTGACCATTTGGAAACTCGGGCACTGCCGAGGGCCCGGGGTCAGTAGGGGGCCCCATGAGATGCCCCTGGTACCTTTTTCATAGGCTTTTTTGAGTTTGGGCAAGGACACAGGGGCCCCATGATCCCCTATTGCCCGGGGGCCCCATGAGTTGTCAGTCCGCCCCTGCTCACATGAGCTCATCATTTAATTTATATGTTCTCGTGTACTATGGAGGTTATTTACTAAAACGGGAGAGTGAAAAATCTGGTGCAGCTCTGCATGGAAACCAATCAGCTTGCAGGTTTTATTGTCAAAACTTAATTGAAAAAGCTGAAGTTTGAAGGTGATTGGCTACCATGCACAGCAGCTCCAGATTCTAAGAGCTCAAGTTTTAGTAAATCTCCCCCACTGTATACTATACACTTAGGTGCTATACTTCCTAAACATTTAACTCTCCAGAAAAACCAAAGGCTTGAGTATAGCACCCAAGAAAAGTCCATTGTACAAAAGCATTTGATTTTATTAAACTTATTTTATTATTGCAAAATATTAACAGTCAAGATGTAAATATGTTTTATTTTATTTTTTTAAATGCATTTTATTATTACAAAATAATATTCAAAGTAAATATAACACAAACTAATTTTATTATTATAACATATTAATATTATTATACAGTATTTATAAAGCGCCAATAGTTCGCTCAGTATTAAAGGTATTTATTTTTTTATTTAAAAAAAGTATTGTATTTTTAGAAATTAATAATAGTAATCCTTTTTAGTGTCCATACAATTATTACGTGAAAACTCAAAATTAAAGTCCATAAATCTTTCTTCCAATTTCTGAAAAAAACTTGCCGTATGAATCCAGTAAATGCCGTGTACCTCAAAATAAAGAAAACTCAATAATATATTATCCTCACAAAATAACTAATAAATTCATCAATAATCACCAAAAAAAAAATGATTTCCAAAAAAATTCCTCGTTATTTTTATGGAAAACGCAAAAAACGTGAAAGCACCTGATAAACCGTGAAAACATGTGATAGTGAAACACTCTGTGTGATAGTTATATATATATGCTTCTCCGTGAACACTCAGTGTACACTTCTAAGTGGCCGAATTACATACCTTTACCCCAGTAAATAGTAAGCCAGCCTTTTAAAATAAATCCAGAGGAGGATATGGATCAACCGGAACCTTATGGATACCTTCTGATCCCTCAATACTCTTTCCAGTACTCTTGCCTCCTTATACTCCAAAGCATTCATAGAGCGAAAATAAAGCCATATAGTGCAGTATGTTCGAGATATACAGCTCCACACTTTAATATAAATATGCTTACATAAAAAGCCATTAATATTGCATAAAAGATCCCATGACTCCACCTCCAGCAGCTTCCAGGAACACCAAACAGTAATACCACACTCAAAAAGGCCCCTCAGCTACTTCTGGTTTCTTGGGCAATGTCACGTCCCTTGACGTGTTTCGTCACTTCCTTGACTTCCTCATAAGGGGTGTTTTATTATTGCAAAATATTAACAGTCAAAATGTAAATGTGTTTTATTTTTTAACGAAATGCATTTTATTATTACAAAATAATATTCAAGGTAAATATAACACAACCTAATTGTATTATTATAACATATTATATTAAAGGTATATATTTTAAAAACTTATTGTAGTATTACAAATTATTAATATTCAAGGTAAATAGAAAAAAAATATTATTATAACATATTAATATTTAAGGTAAATATTTTTTTATTTAGAAAAAACGTATTTTATTACAAAATATTAATATTCAAGGTAAATTATTATTATTATTCAAGATTTATATAGCGCCAACAGTTTACACATAATATCAGGGCAGACAGTACAATTACAATACAAATTAATACAGGAGGATTAAGAGGGTAAATAATAAAAACATAGGTATACTGTATATACAGTAGTTTCTTCAGACCATTACGGTATTCAACATACTACATTTAATGTTCTCTTTAGGCTCCCTGCACACGGGGCATTTTGATAACGCTGGTAACGTTAGCTGTGTAAAGTCACGTTAACATTTTGAGTTTTTCAGCGTTCTTTAGCATTTTTGTATTAGCGTTTAGTGGCATTTTACCGTGTTTTTTCCCGTTTGCATTTTTTCGAGTTTTTTTTGACCAAAAAAATTTTTTTAGGTAAAAAAAAGTCCAAAAACACTGGTGTGCCACGATTTACTGCATTTTACCGCATTTTTTAGCGTTAGAGCATTTTTACAGCTAAAAAAACTCCTCTAGAAACACTGATTTCAGTCTATGTGTATATGGACACATAGGATAGCATGCTGGGGAGTTTACTGGCTGTAGAAAAAAAATGTCAAAAGCCAAAAATGGCCGCTGTAAAAACGTCTAGTGTGCATGAGGACTAAAAGGTTGACACGCTTAGCAGATTTTATCCAGTTCTTCAGGGCCATTATAAAAAATATTTGTTCAAAAATTAATTTATGTGGTCTGTAGATTTGTCTGAAGCAATGACCGAATTTATAATTTCAAGTGGCAAAAACTGGATGGATTTTGATGCAACATATGCTTACTATGTATATCACACCCATACAATCAATTAACCTCAGGGGCGGACTGACAACTCATGGGGCCCCCGGGCAATAGGGGATCATGGGGCTCCTGTGTCCTTGCCCACACTCAAAGCACACCCAAAAAAGCCTATAAAAGGTACCAGGGGCATTTCATGGGACCCATACTGACCCCGGGCCCTCGCCCCTGATTATCCTATTTGTTTTGGTCATTGATTGTAAAGGTGTGGTGCATATCTATGATACAGCATATTTTTATGACGTACTGTGTATAGTTTTATGAAAATTGATCAAGTTTTTGCATTAAGAAATATAATTATTGTTTCAGCCAATATAAGTGAAGTTCTGAGCAAGTACCGTATATACTCGAGTATAAGCCGAGTTTTTCAGCACATTTTTTGTGCTGAAAAACGGCCCCCTCGGCTTATACTCGAGTCAACGTCTCCAGGTGTGGGCGGGATGACATGCCGTCCCTGTCATCTGGACACACCCCCGGGATCAATCCTCGCCGGTGATTGGCCGCCGGAACTGTAGCTCAGGAGAGGCACACAGGCGCCCAATCACCGGCGAGGAGGTGGAGCTTGGAGAGGAGGAGCCGAGCGGCACCGCGAAGATCGAGCGAGTGAAGAGGAGGAGAGCGGCCGGAGAAGGAAGACATCTGACCGGTAAGTGTGTACCATGGGAGAGGGAGCGAGCGAGCGAGCCCAGGCTGGAGCAGGGGTCACTATTCCTCCCCCCACTGACACCAACGATGGGGCACTATTCCTCCCCCCACTGACACCAACGATGGAGCACTATTCCTCCCCCCACTGACACCAACGATGGGGCACTATTCCTCCCCCCACTGACACCAACGATGGGGCACTATTCCTCCCCCCACTGACACCAACGATGGGGCACTATTCCTCCCCCCACTGACACCAACGATGGGGCACTATTCCTCCCCCCACTGACACCAACAATGGGGCACTATTCCTCCCCCCACTGACACCACCGGCTTATACTCGAGTCAATAGTTTTTCCCAGTTTTTTGTGGTAAAATTAGGTACCTCGGCTTATATTCGGGTCGGCTTATACTTGAGTATATACGGTATTCTCTCTAAAGGTCCTGAAGCAGCAGATAAAATGCACAAATTACTTCAGCCTTCTAATAGAGTATTAAAGTATTAGTATGTTGAATACTGTAATGGTCTCAAGAAACTACTGCTAATATGGTATACTTCTGTTTTTAATGGTTAACTTGAATATTAATATCTTGTAATAATAAAATAAATGTATCTTTATAATAACAAATTCTTTGCGTACAATAGACCTTTCTTGGGTGCTGCATTCTAAATCCCTTGGTTTTTCTGGAGAGTTATAATAAGTTTACGGATTATGGCATTTTAAGACTAAAATTGATTTGGCTATATTCATCTCTTTTTTTTACTTTTATTTCTATGAAAAAAGGTAAAATAATGAATACAAATGAGGGGCTGTTTTTTTCACACAAAGACTAGTCCAGGATAGTTGAAAGGATCTTCCCAAACCCTCTGGAATAATTTAGTGCCTATTTAACCCTTCCAAATATAGTAGACTCCAATGTATTTCACCAAAATCTCCTAATTTATGCAGAAAATGTTGGGAAAATAAAAACACTCGATTTTGCTCATCCTAAATATAAGGTATACATAGTGTATATCAGGCCTTGAAATGTCCACTCAACTGCTCGCCAATGGCGAGTGGAAATTATGGTGGGGGCGAGTGTGTCCCCAGGGCGTCTTGCTGAGCAGGCTCGGAGCTCAGGGAGCCGTCAGACTGCTCAATAGCTGAGCGCAGTGAAAGCAAAGGAAGGATTGTGTGCTGTGACTCTGCCTCCCCCTAGAGTGCAGTACCCAGCTCTGTGAGTGAACAACGAAGTACTGCAACTTTTTATAGGGCTGTGTGTGTGTGTGTGTGTGTGTCTACCTAATTTCAGCTCACTCTGGTCACATGATCCTCTATGTCAGCCAGTGGTGGCTTCAGGGGAGAGGAGAGAGCAAATAACAGTGTACATGTGTGTGTGTTTGTGTGTGTCTATGTATGCATGTACATGTGTCTGTGTGTATGTACATGTGTGTGTGTGTGTGTGTGTGTGTGTGTGTGTACATGTCTGTGTGTGTATGTACATGTGTGTGTATGTACATACATGTGTCTGTGTGTACATGTGTCTGTGTATGTATGTACATGTGTCTGTGTATGTATGTACATGTGTCTGTGTGTATGTACATGTGTCTGTGCTTGTGTATTTCTGTGTATGTACATGTATCTGTATGCGTGTCTGTACGTGCCTGTGTGTGTATACATGTGTCTGTATGTGTGTGTGTACATGTGTCCCTGTGCGTGTGTGTACATGTTTCTGTGTGTGTGTATGTACCAGGGGCGGACTGACCATTTGGAAACTCAGGCACTGCCCGAGGGCCCAGGGTCAGTAGGGGGCCCCATGAGATGCCCCTGGTACCTTTTTCATAGGCTTTTTTGAGTTTGGGCAAGGACACAGGGGCCCCATGATCCCCTATTGCCTGGGGGCCCCACGAGTTGTCAGTCCGCCCCTGGTATGTACATGTCTATGTGTGTGTATAGGTTTCTCTGTGTGTGTTTGTTGGTGGCAAGTAACTCTTAAGGTTTGGCTAGTAGCTCAGGACTTGAAATTTTAAGCCCTGGATGATAGTATACAATAACAAATAATTAAATTATGGAAAACTCATGTAGAAGAAAATCATGTCGTGTAGGAGAAAATATTCAATGATGTCACCTAGGCTTAGGAAGTGGAATGTTGTGCAGTAATGGAGTAGGTTTTATGATTTTTAGAATAAGGTAGGTAATGGAGCAAAAGGGAGAGGAGGGCAAGAGGGGGACTAAAGGAAAAGAAGGGGGTAGAAGAATGAGGAAGAAAAGAGGGAGACTAGGGCATGGACCTCCCTATTAAATTAGATGTAGCGTAAAATTAGGAAGTCAAAACTGATGCATCAAAGCCTTGTGGGCCACAGAAGGTCACTCAGTCAATCGTATGTTTCAATAATTTCTTTTTTTGTTTTCCTGTAGTTCACAGATGAGTTTGAGCAGCTGGAACAGTTGTTACCATCTCAGCTACCTGGGTTCGGAACATCTGAGCGGACAGAAACTGGTTTACCAATGAAGTCAGAGATATTACCTACATCTCTACAGACTGGCACTGTGGCCAGGACACCCTCTGGGCTGAACAGTACGTATACCTTGTTGCCAAAGTGTCAGTCTAACCTGAAACTAATATTTAAGTTTTAGGACAATTTATGGTTTACATCTTCTATTTTTTTGATAGAGCGGGGAGTTAGAACCTCCATTTTTATTGCCGTCTTGGTCTCTATTGGGAAAGATAGCACATCTGTCCCAGTGGTCACTTGAGGTCTCTCTAACAGGACGTTAGAGAGACCTCAAGTGACCACTGGGACAGAATGTGACTACAAATCCAGCAGCAGACATCTGATGGATGTTCTAACCCTATCCTATATACTTTGCTCTTAGTGTAGCCAAAGAGTCAGTCCAACATGAAACTAATATTTAAGTTTTAGGACAATGTATGGTTTACATCTTTTATTTTTTTGATAGAGTGGGGAGTTAGAACCTCCATTTTTTTTGCTGTTTTGGTCTCTGTTGGGGTGTCCTGTTAGAGAGACCTCAAGTGACCACTGGGACAGAATGCGGCTACAAATCCAGCAGCAGACATCTGTTGGATGTTCTAACCCTATCCCATATACTTTGCTCTTAGTGCGGCCAAAGAGACCTCAGGTGACCACTGGTACAGGTTGCGACCACAAATCCAGCAGCAGACATCTGATGGATGTTATAACCCACCTCACTTTATCAAGAAAATGTTTTGCTTTTCTTTTAAATGTGAAGCTATGTCAGACTATGGTACTGTCCATGTGATGGTGAGGCTAGTGATGGAGCCATGCCATAGGTTCCATGCTTCATTGTCCTAGATTGACTGAATGTTTAGACGGTGAGTTTTCCATCTAAAGAGACCACTCAGTAAAAAAAGAAGAGACAGAGCAGATCACATTACAGCTTTCAAAGGAAAAACAACTCCTCTTGCAGCCTTGTCTTCACTCTCAAGGTTTATTTAATACATGTTGGTCCTCATAAATCTCCCCCTTCCCACCATGATCTACAGGCTATAGGGGTCTGTTGTTCTATCTTGCATTGATTTGTATGAGTGACCTGCTAAGAGGCCTGAACATTAATACTAATTTTGTCCTGACTTTGGAGGACAAGGCTGATGGATGACCCAGATGGGAGGTGGATACTGCTGATATATGATATTGACTGAGCCGAAGGCTGCGCACTTTTTCACCCTTCCAGTCACTGCTTCATCCCCCTACGGGTAATAATTCTCCAGCACAACATGGAGATATTTACTGTGTGTTTTTGTTCGGGGTCCTTGCTCTGCAGTTTACTGGTATTGCCATTACTCAGTTGCTGGACATAGAGTGAATTATGGAAACCACACTAAACAAACCAAAAGTACATGCTCTTTACTGGGCTTTTGGCAAAGAGACATTTGTAAAGTCTTCACCAAAGACCATTCTATAAATTTGCTTACTGTTCGTTATTTTCCTAATGCTATTTTTCCAGACACATTTGCAGATTCTTCCCCTATTAACTGGCTTCATGTTAGACGGAGGGCCTTGAGGAAGGAATATAGAGGTAAAACTAGTTACAGGGAAAGCTAGTTAGTAGGAAAATGTTGACATTGGTTTTGCCAGCATTGGAGAATGGCTCCTCCATGACATTGTTTCATAGTAATGAAGTCATGTTCTGAAATTGGTGGAAACCCTTCTCCATTTAGGAGAAAGGATGGTGAATGTTGGGAGGAGCAGGAGATTTGAAGAGGTTGTCAAGAGAGTAAGATCTCTTCCACGGTCTGCCAAGTGAGCAACAAGTTTCCTCTCGGGGAACATGGGGTGGGTATTGTGTTAACCCAGGAATTACTCTGAGTTGGGGAAATTTTTTAAGACCAGTGATTAGATTACAGAGACTTACATCAAGCACAGCCCAGCAGTGTATTGCTACTGAATTATATGTTTGATCTACTGATCATGCCCTGTTTCCCTGGACCGTAAAAAGGTTCTACAACAAGAAGTAGTTGGTCTGAATTTTACATGAATCCTGCCATGCTATAGATCAACCTGTGCAGGAGATAGTTGATGGGAGAATTTGCTTGAAAGGGGTGCAAGATGGGGTAAGAGTCCTTCAGAGTTGTGTAGGGAGCAATGCAAGATGCCAGAAGGTACCAGAATAAATTGGGAGCCTAGTATTTGATGCCCCATTCCAGGTACAGAAGGATAGGACAGTAGCCAGAATGATCTGTGGAAATTAGGATGATAAATATTAAGAGGAAATTCCCGGGAAAAAAATATATTCTGAGATACCTTTGTCTATGCCCCTCCCACTACCCCTCTGGGCAATCATTTAGAGGTCAAAGCTAGCAACTCTCTGCTTGCCCCTACTTACAAGTAGCTTGAACAGCTTTCCACATTACCATGGGGGCATTTCCTGTGCTCCTGTACATCAGTGAAGGTCAGGGACTTTTCTTGTAGGGATAGTTGGATCAGACGTGGTGTTTTTAAAAAGCCATTAAAACCCAAAAAAGCCTTATTTCAATTTTCTTTCGCATAATCCCTCTCTTCCAGTAGAGGAAACCGGTGATCCGAAGTTCTCTTCTCTATCTGCTACCCAGGTGACTATTATCTGCCCTTTGTTGTGTAAGGCTTTTGAACCTTGTAAGAACCTTGGGCACTGTAGACCATAACTTCCCAAACTGTAGACAAGTAAAAAAGAAGACTTGGAACCCAGCTGTCACATGGCCAGAGTTATTCAGTTCGCTCTTTGCTGTGCAAGAAAATAACATAGCATCCACCCCTTGATGTGCAAGGCTTTAGAACCCTGTGAGAGGCATGGGACCAGCAAGTGATATCGACACTGTAGACCAGAACTTCCTATGGTACAGTCTAATAAAAATGAAGACTTGGAACCCAGCTGTCACATGAGCAGAGTTCTTTACTTTGCTGTTTGCTGCTTAGGCAACCACTATATCATCTGCCCTTTGTCATGCAAGGGTTTAGAACCCTGTGAGAACCATAGGACCCGAAGGTGACATGGACACTGCAGACCAGAACTTCCTATACTACAGACTAGTAAAAAGGAAGACTTGGAACCCAGCTGCCCCATGAGCAGAGTTCTTTACTTCACTGTTTGCTGCTTAGGTGACCACTATATCATCCCTCCCTTGTCATGCAAGGTTTTAGAACCCTCTGAGGACCATAGGACCAGGAAATGACATTGGTAGTGCAGAACAGAACTTTCCACACTACGGAATAATAAAAAGGATGACTTGGAACCCAGTTGTCACATGAGCACAGTTCTTTATTTCGCTGTCTGCTGCTTAGGCGACTGCTATAGCATCTGCCCCTTGTCATGCAAGGGTTTAGAACTATGTGAGGGCCATGGTACCAGGAAATGACACGGGCACTGCAGACCAGAACTTCCCACACTTCAGACTAGTAAAAAAGAAGACGTGGAACCCAGCCGTTATATAACTGGAGTTTTAGGTAAGTAAATAGTGCAGTTAGGTAATAAAAATGATAGAATATGTACAGAAAAGTGTTGTGGGAAAGGAATTGGAATGGAGCTTTGTGCATGTGGTTGGGCAAATACACTGCACCCCGTTCTCTTCTGTAGGGTACATACCAGATGTACCATACAGTTCCTTCCTCTGATTGGTAGTTTCCAGCTGTCGGTTAGAGAGGATCACCCTCCAGCACGTGCACAACTTGTCCATGTATCAGGACTCACTGGGGTCATCAAGGACCAAAGCCAGAATTATAGTGTTTTCAATGCCAGTAGAATTGGAGATAATCAAGGCAACCTGAACTGAGCTTCTTTAATGCTTTCCATTTTTTTCCCCCTACATCTGGTTTTCAGTGGCCCAGTTCCTCTTTTATAATATCAAGCCATGCGCTCTTATTCTCCGAAGGGAAAAGTAAATTCCTCCCATCACATTGCAGAGATTCTAAATTTATTAAAAAAAGAAAGGAAAATGACTGTTACTTACTGTATATTCTAATTTGTTTTCAGAAACCCGATGCAGTCATATCCTGGTTTTCAGCCTTAAATAAACAAACATCAGCACTGGCGGAGGCTGAAATGTTATACAGAGTTATAGAAATTAGCAGTCAAAGGAGCAATCGTGTATGTAAGGCAAATATTTTCAGAGGACATCGCAGTGGTCTTCTGTGCGGTGTTTATCACATGCCGGCGTCAAAGGAAGATTTGATTACTGGCATAGACCAAAAGGATGCTGGAGATTTAAGTCATCACCTTGTACAATTCTTTGCTCTGCGCGGTTTCTGTCTAGCAATGCTGCCAGTTCCTGGTGAACTGGTAGTCCGCCTCTTGCTAGACGTTCAGGTCAAAAATGGCTGCTTAAGGTTTAAATTTGTAGAGATAGCTGGTCAGGTTACAGAATACCTGCTTTAAAGTAAAAGTGAAGGCAAAACGTAGAGTGAAAAGGGAGTTAGAACAACTGTCAGGTTCTCCATTGCTGAGTGTTAGTGAGATTACCTCTCCATTCATCCTGGTGACCGTTATCACCAAAAGTGAAAGAAAATCCAAAATGTTGAGTGGTTACCAGAGCAGGAATAGAGGGGAAATCTTCCAGTGGGGACACTGGAGTTCTGGTGACTACCAGGGATTTCCTCACTCTGGAAGTTCTACCTTTTACTTCCTGTTGTGACTGTGACACAGGAAGTGAAGGAAAAGCTTCTGAATGGGTCCGGATGGCAAAAAAGACCTAACGGTGTATAACCCTCTCTTACTTATACCTTCAGTTCTTCTTTAAAGTGTTACTAAACCCAGGACCCTGCATTCACTATATCTGGTCTCCCCGGACCCCGCATTCACTCTATCTGGTCTCCCCGGACCCTGCATTCACTATATCTGGTCTCCCCAGACCCTGCATTCACTCTATCTGGTCTCCCTGGACCCTGCATTCACTATATCTGGTCTCCCCGGACCCTGCATTCACTATATCCGGTCTCCCCGGACCCTGCATCCACTATATCTGGTCTCCCTGGACCCTGCAATCACTATATCCGGTCTCCCCGGACCCTGCATTCACTATATCTGGTCTCCCCAGACCCTGCATTCACTATATCTGGTCTCCCGGGACCCTGCATTCACTATATCCGGTCTCCCCGGACCCTGCATTCACTATATCCGCTCTCCCTGGACCCTGCATTCACTATATCTGGTCTCCCCGGATCCTGCATTCACTATATCCGCTCTCCCAGGACCCTGCATTCACTATATCTGGTCTCCCCGGACCCTGCATTCACTATATCCGCTCTCCCAGGACCCTGCATTCATTATATCTGGTCTCCCTGGACCCTGCATTCACTGTATCTGGTCTCCCCGGACCCTGCATTCACTCTATCTGGTCTCCCACAGTACACACAACATGGAAATGAAATTATTTTAGTCAATATAAACTGCTAAATACCTTTTTTCATCAGCAATTAGAGCAGTCTTATGACTTCAGCAGAGCACTGGTTAAAGCTTGTAGGAGGAGTTTTCTTTCTGCTCCAGTAGCATGTGAAACCTCTGACCTCTGTCTGGACAGTGCTGATTGGCCCTGTGCTGATCACATGCATTCTCTCTAGCAATGCACACCAAACTGAGCATGTGCATGTGACCACGGGTTCAGTCTGTATCAGGTGGTCATTTCAACAAGAGGAGGGGCAGAGAAGACAGGATCAAACAGCCTTTTTACACAATGCAGAGGATTAACCCCTTAAGTTCCACCGTGAGTATAACAAGCATGCTTTACTGCATATATAGACTGATTTTACTGTTGTGGGTTTAGTAACACTTTAAGTTTGAATTGATGGTCTGTCTTATGGTAGCAGTTGAAGTTACAAAATAGCTGCTTTAAATTTGAATTGGTGGTACAACTTTTGTTAGAAGTCCTGGTTACAGAATGGCAATCTTAGGTTTTAATTGGTAGTCCATCTTGCACTTAGATGTTCAGGTTACAAAATCTCAATCTTGCGTTTGACTTAGAGGTTCACCTTGCATTAACAGTTCAGATTACAAATTGACGCCTTAAGTTTTCCCTTCTTAATAGACCACTAATAGTTCAGGTTATAAAATGGCTGCTTCCAGTTGGCACTTCAATAAATGCCATCACTGATAAGAAGCATAGGTCCAAAGCCATAATCATTGATAATATGTAACCTTGCCCACAGGGGCGGACTGACAACTCATGGGGCACCCGGGCAATAGAGGATCATGGGGCCCCTGTGTCCTTGCCCAAGCTCAAAAAAGCCTATGAAAAAGGTAGCAGGGGCATCTCATGGGGCCCCCTACTGACCCCGGGCCCTCGGGCAGTGCCCGAGTTTCCAAATGGTCAGTCCGCCCCTGCTTGCCCAATGACATAAAGACATAAAAATAGATTGTTGTAAGTGTGTAAGCATGCCTAAATACATTTAAATGCAACAGACATAAACGCATCTAAACACATTTAAACACATTAAATGGATGCTTGTTCTGCTAGTAGGAACCTTTGTGCCCTTCCGAAAATCACACATGTCCATATGTACGAGGCCTAACCTGGCATGGTCTAAGAAAGCATGTCCCTACCTTGAGTACCAGGAAGATGATAGATATACTCAAAAACCCTCTTGAGTGCATACACCATTAAAAGAACCTCTTATAAAACTGTAATGACCATCCTCCTAAAAAGGCTAAGAGGGTGGACAACTCTTCCTCAGGGTCTTCAGGTGAGTGGTTGTTACCTAAGCTTAGCCTTGACTATAGTTCAAGTCAAACCTCTTCAACCTATGCCGAAGTAGCAAGCCCAGATGCCATGCCATGCTTTCTTGATACTAAAGGTCGCATCTCCTTCACTCCCACTTGGTACACCCAAATTTGGTATCTATGGTTGACTGCTAGAGTTGCCTTATGACCTATGCCATAAGCTATTCTCTTTCCCTCTTGTTTTTTTCTATGATCTTTTTTTGTATTATTGCTGATACATCTATCCCTGTCTTTTTTCCTGCCTTCTGGGTTCTTCAGGGTTGCCTTGGCCAAATGCCTAAACATTTCCCCAAATTTCAAAAAAATGCCCATAAGCCAGCAAGTGGATCAACCCTGCCTTGGTGCTATACAAAGCCATAGGTTTTTATTGTGCAGCACTACAACCATACACCAGTGTGCTAAAAATTGATGTAAGCAACTGTTGATAAGTAGCATGTTGGGTGCTCCTTGTTGGGCGCCCCTTTTCATAAGCACTGGGGTCATGTTAACTGAATGAGAGTGAGAAACTGAGGGTACCTCGAGACTGTGCAGAATTGTAAAGGGTGCCACGACTGAATAAAGGTTGAGAAACACTGATCTATCCTGTGTACTTTATTGTTGATGTCCTGATGTAACTGAACAAAACTGTGGAAAACTGTTCCAGTTCAAACAAACTACAAAGAGCCGCCAGTCCCCCACTGCATCCTCTCCAGGTAAAACCTGAGAAGCAAAGATTGGACCTCTCTGGAGCTACACCCTCTCCAGACAGAAGCCTGGAAAGCAATGGCCTTTCACACTACATTCTCTCCAGGCAAAGCCTAGGAGGTGAAGATTGGACCTGTCTGGAGTTACATCCTCTCCAGGCAGAATCCTGGAAGGGAAAGGACCTTCCACCACTACATCCTCTCCATGCAAAGCCTGGGAAGCAAAGACTGTACCTTTCTGGAGTTACACCCTTCCTAAACAGCAGCCTGGGAGGTAGGCATCTTCCTCCACTACATCCTCTCCAGTCGAATCCTGGGGGACAAAGATTAGACCTCCACCACTACATCCCTCCAAGCAAAGCCCAGAAAGGAAAGATTGAAGTTACCCCTTCCCTAAACAGCAGCCTGGCGGGAAAGGACCTTCCACCACTCATTCCTCTCCATGCAAAACCTGGGAGGCAAAGAATGTAGTATCTCTGTGGAGATACACTCTCTCTAGACAGCAGCAAGGGAGACAAGGACCTTCCACCACTACATCTTCTCCAGGGAAAGCCTGGGAAACAAAGATTGGACTTCTCTGAAGTTACACCCTCCTGAAAGAGTCACCTGGGAGGCAAGGACCTTCCACACTACATCCTCACTAGGGAAAGATTGGACCTCTCTGGACTTACACCTTCTCTAGACAGCATCTGGGGGGCAAAGATTAGACCTTTTACCACTACATCCTCTTCAATCAAATCTTTTGAAAGATGGACCCTTCTAGAAGGGTTCTTCAAATATGTATCCACTTTAAACTCTCAGCTGTTGGGCCTTGTAAAACAAATATTCATAGCTCAATGCATTGTATTTTCTCACTCTACCTACTGGGGAACCCTCAATGATGGCAGACAGAAATAAACGATGTACTTGGGTGTAGGAGAAACCCAACAAACCCAGATAACATAAACAAACCTCAGGCCATCACCCATGGCATTCGGTCTTATTCTCCTGCTTATTCCTCCTCTGTTGGTCACAGAATAAAAGGGAACTGGATTATTCTGTTGGCTGAATGCATTGTCTTCCCAACACTGATAATGGAGGCTCCATAGGTTTTCCAGCTGTGAAATTTTGTTGCTTGGTTATTGAGGGGTTAATATATCTGATATGAAAATCTTAACTGGTGGGAATAAACAGGGAGGAATGTCAGAAGAATTTTAGGCAAGTTTTTTCATGCTCGGAGGGGTAGAGAAAGTTTTGGGCTTCTTCCAAATTCAGCGCAACCTGCAGAAACATTAAACTGTTTTCTCTTATTTTTTTTATTAAGCGTCTTAAAGGGAAGCGTCTGTGTTGCCTCTACTAACCAATGCAGCTGTAAAAATGAGGCAGGTTGTTATTGGCAACACAAGGAGTATTTTGAGACACTTTTCATATTTTAAACCTTTATATTTGAAGTTTATGTATATCTGAAAGGCATCGTGCCTTACTGTAGAGTTTCTTTAACCACCTCAATACTGACGTGTTCCACCCCCTTCCTGCCCAAGCCATTTTTTTCCAGTGATAGTTTGACTGACAATTACTTGGTCATGCAACACTCTACCCAAATCAATTTTCAGTTTTTTTTGTTTTGGTGGTATTTAATAATCACTAAGGAAGGAAAAGAAACTAAAAATGTTGAAAAACAGTTTCCCAAAAAATGCCAGGACATTCAAACACCTCCAAAATGACCACTTTCTTTGGAAAGTAGACACCCCAAGTGTAATTTTTTGCCACAATTTTGGAAGTGAGGAAACATTGATATATTAAAGTGGTTAAAGAGGAACTTCATCATACTTAAGTAAAATTAAATATGAATACCCCGTAAAATACTCAGTGTATATAAATATATAAAAATATACTTGGTGGTCCATAGAGTCCAGCGCTGACTTTCTTGCAACTAAAGTTCTCCTGTTGTTGGTCAGCTTCTGCACCACCATCTTGAAAGTCCTCTTGGTTTTCCAACCCACACCAATGTAGCCAATTTCATGCATGTACAGAGCTACTGTACATATTTCTGTGCATGTGCCCCTTTGACATTGTGCAATACTTCATCTCACTGTCTTCTGGGATGTGTGCTGCATACATCCCCAGAAGACAGCATGTGGGAGATCAACATCATCCTCTCTTAGTCGAGGAATCCAAAAGTAGAAGGTGGGGGGAGGAAAAAAGAGGAGAGAAAGTAAAATATATAATTAAAGGCGTGCTTAGCCATTAAAAGTTGCCCACTAAAGTCAAGTGCAAATCTTGCATTATTAGTGGAAAAAAGTTCGGCGGAGGATAAAATGGTACTGCACTGAAATTGTATTGTGTGCAATGTCTAGATGTCATGGATAACCTACAGAAACAGGGCATTTTCACCAACAGGCTCCTTTTACTGTCTTTTTATACATCTGACTCATTGGGGTTTATTTACTAAAGCTGGAGAGTCCAAAATCAGACTCCCTTATGCATAGAAACCAATCAGCTTCTAACCTCAGCTTGTTCAATGAAGCTTTGGCAATGAAACCTGGAAGCTGATTGGTTTCTATGCAGAAGTGAGTCTGATTTTGGACTCTCCAGTTTTAGTAAATAAACCCCATAATGTTGCATATACACATCAGACATGGGGATGTTCCAACTAACTCATCAAGGCAGTGGGAACTTCAGATGTATTTCAGGATGATATGCAGGAGGCAAGATGTGCCAGTGCTCTTGGCGATGCAAACAGCTCTGACTGGTTCAAGGCACAGAGTCACTCTAAATGGCTCTTTACACTGCCAGTACAACTGCTTGAGGTCTCCACCAGGGAGTGCATGTGACAGGATGACAATGCAGGCGTACAATTGGGACACAGTTGTCACCCGATAACAGGATGTGCCTTCAAGGCAGGATTTCTGGATGTTATTTTAAGGAAATCTGCAGATTTAAGAAGAATTGAAAATGACTTTTGAAAGGGTTTAGATCTACTTTAAATCAGGGCAGGTTGCTTCAGGTTTTTTTTCTTTCCCTCCTAATTACACATACTTTCTTTCCCAATTTGCACTAGTTTGTTCATCAAGATCGTACTCTTTTTTTTTTTTTATCATTTGTCAGCTAAATTACTAGCAAGCTTGCGTATTTCTGTAAAGTGCAGAACTCTGCGAGTTTTAGAAATATCCCCTGGTGAATTCTGCATTGCTTTGCATAAAATGGAATTTTCACAGCAAGGGCCATCTTGGCCTGTCTGGAGCCCGTGACGGGTCATGGTGCCATTTTGTTTCGAATAAGGATTGGGGCTCTCTGGCAAGTCTTATGGGTTTTTTTTTTTTTTTTTTAAGAAATCAGCCACAGCCTGAGTAGAAAAGCCTGTCATCTGCCCAAATGTTGCAGAGAAGGTCTCTTTGGGGAAGCAGTGTTCTATGTGCAGACTATGCCTCTAAATATGCAGGGACCACCCACTCAGGGACCCAATGCCTGCAATTACTGTAGTGCCTGTGCAGTAACTCAAATAAGGCTGATGCCATGACCCCTGAACATGGCGCTGGACACAGCCAGTGGTGTATTTAGGTTTTGTGCTGCTCTAGGCAACACAAAAAATGTCTGAACCCACGGACACCGACCAACACAACCCCCACCTTCCCCCTCCCGCGGAGAGAGCCTAACACTGACCAACAACACCCCTGCCCCCCACCTGGGAGAGCCTTATACTCCCCCCCCCCCCCCCCCCACTGGCGATAGAGAGAAAGACACTCATCTTCAAAGGCCCAGACATCCCCTGGCTCTACATACACCATCAAGCAGCCTGCAGCCTCTATCAGATCCCACCTGGTTCCTATGGTGCACATGTCCCTTCTTTCATCTCTTCTTCAGGGGGGAGGTGCTGCCCCTCTCAATAATGCCGCCCTAGGCAAGTGCCTTGTGGTAAATACACCCCTGGACACAGAATCAGTGGTCAGCAGGGCCGTAGATAATTTTTTGGGGCTGGGTTCAGCCTTTGGGTTCCTAGAGGAAAATAATTTGGTGGCATGTGCAGCATGCCATAGTGAATTGCATGTGTGGCAAAATTAACTGTGTGAGGGGCTTAAAATGGTTGTAAAGGCTCAAAGTTTTTTTATCTTCATGCATTCTATGCATGAAGGTAAAAAACCTTCTGTGTGCAGCAGTACCCCAAGCCTCCTCAATACTTACCTGAGCCTCATCACGATCCAACGATGTGAACAACAGCCTCGGCTGTCCCTCATCTCTGCCTCCTCATTGGCTGAGACAGCAAGTGGGAGCCATGGGATCCTGCTGCTGTCAATCACAGCCAGTCAGCCAGTCAGAGGAGAGAGAGGGGGTGTGGCCAAGCCATGGCTCCGCGTATGAATGGACACACGAATCAGAGGGTGTCCCCATAGCAAGCTGCTTTATGTGGGGGAACCTGATAGGAGGCAGGGGCCAGGAGAGCCTGCGGGGGACCTGAGAAGAGGAGGATCCAGGCTGCTTTGTGTAAAACCACTGCACACAGTAGGTACGTATAGCATGTTTGTTATTTAAAAAAAATAAAAAGAACCTTTAGAATCAATTTGAAACTTTAGTCTACTCACTCCACACATAGCACAATTCTTGTACTTAAAAAATATTATTTAACTACTGTGCCACAAGCAGGAATCTAACAGGGGTTAGGAGTGTGTAATGTACAGAGTGCAGGGGTCAGGAGTGTGTAATGTACAGAGTGCAGGGGTCAGGAGTGTGTAACACACAGAGTGAAAGGAGCAGGAGTGTGTAACGCACAGGTCCATAGACAGAGTGCAACAAAGAAATTCCTCTCTCCCTTAGCTAAAAATCACCCCAGTATAGGTCTCCCCCTCTTCCAGTAGTAAGGATCCTCTTCCCCCAGTACAAATCAAATCCCCCCCCCCCCCAGTAAAGATTTTCCCCCAGTACAGCTCCTTCCTAGTACAGATCTTCCCCTAGTACAGATTAGCATCGCCCAATACAGTTTTCCTCCCAGTTCACTCTCAGTATAGCTCCCCCCAGTACAGATTTCCTTCCCCCTAGTACAGATCCCCCCAATAAAGATTTTCGCCTAGCACAGCTCTTTCCTAGTACAGATCTCCCCTAGTACAGTTCCTCATCCCCCCAGTAAAGATTTCCCCCCCAGTGCAGTTCCTTCTCAATATAGCTCCCCCCCAGGGGCGGACTGACCATTTGGAAACTTGGGCACTGCCCAAGGGCCTGGGGTCAGTAGGGGGCCCCATGAGATGCCCCTGGTACCTTTTTCATAGGCTTTTTTGAGTTTGGGCAAGGACACAGGGGCCCCATGATCCCCTATTGCTCGGGGGCCCCATGAGTTGTCAGTCTGCCCCTGCTCCCCCCAGTACAGATCTCCCCCTAGTACAGATTCCCATCCCCCAATACAGTTTCCCCCTAGTAAAGCTCTCCCTCCAGTTCAATTCCTCCTTAATATAGCTCCCCCAGTCGAGATCTCCTTCCCCCCAGTAAAGCTCTCCATAGTACAGATCTCCCCCACCAACAGATCTCCCACCAGTATATCTCCCCCTCCCCATGAAATCCACTCTCAAAACCAGGCATTTAAGAGTGGACTGGTGACAGGTGTGTCATGTGACCATAAACAAGGAGGAGCTCCCTGCCTATGATCTGCCCCTGTCTGTCTCTGATATCTGACAGGTAGCAGTGCTTCTGGCGCACAGCAATTGTCAGGAGTAACAGGAGAAACATGGATGCTTTGGGGGATTTGGACCCCCCTATCCTCCATCGTATTTATAACCCTGCCGGTCAGAGGGTCAAGATGTAGGACTGTCCTGGCAAATAAAGGACAATTTCCATGTAATCCAGGGTCAAGTTAGTCAGTCCTGCCAGCATGCTGTTTTAACCAACACAAATAAGGAGAAGAATATACCAATTCCAACAGAAAAGAGTAGCCAGTAAAAATCAAGTCCAGAACCCTAGTGTTACAAGGCAGCGGTGCTAGGCACAGTGCTGCCCCATGGGCCTTGTATCGCTTCTGATGTACCTTGTTACTTGGCATCTATATAAAGAGAGGATCAGATGTCCATAAATGTAGACACTTCCTGACCTGTGCTTCATTACTGTGCCAGGTCTGTGATCACTGTAACAACTAAAGTATTCATTGTGATAAAAAGTTCTTTGTACATAAAAAACTTCTCCATATCTAGCTCCGCTCTTCAACCTTCTGGCTTGGTCTGTGAATAAAAGACTTTTACTCCATTCCTAACCACAAAGGAAATCTTACCCCCCCCCCCCAAAAAAAAAAGAATTTGGCACTGCTGAAAATAACACCATAAGTAAAGAAATGCCCGTAGCGAAATAAAGAAGAAATAGCGCAGGGCATACATGACTAGGCCCAGAGTGGGGGAAGGAAGAGCAGAAAGGGTTAAGGTAGCTCCAGGGGGATTTGTTATTGTTAGTGGGGGGTAGCTGATTGGTAGAGGTTGGTGTAGGTGGGGTTTTGCTGCACCTTAGGGTGAGAGGTTCTTTGAGGGGGCGTCAGTTAGCTGGACGGCAAGAGTGTGAGCTTCCCTCCCGCCCTCCCTGTTTGGGTGAGTTTTGGGTCCCTCCAGGTAGAGGGGGGGATTATGTTGGTTCATGGACGGTTGTTGGTCTTTGGAGGCGATTCTTATTTGGACGGTAAACAACAATGGTGTGGGACCCATCCGTGGTATGGGATGCCCGGGGACATTCCCAGTTAACCAAGGTTTAACTGGAAGGTGGTGGTGCTGCACTGCGGACGGTATGGTTGTCTCCGAGCTGGTTGGTTGCGGCTGGAGGCCTGATGTATATGGTTGTCCGCAGGTGCATTTTGGATCGTTTTGGGGTGCCTTTCGAAGACCAACAATCATTCTGTGGGTTTTTGTTATAAGGAATGGTTGGTGGCGGTTGTTGGTCTTTGGAGGCGATTCTTATTTGGAAGGTAAACAACAATGGTGTGGGACCCATCCGTGGTATGGGATGCCCGGGGACATTCCCAGTTAACCAAGGTTTAACTGGAAGGTTGTGGTGCTGCACTGCGGACGGTATGGTTGTCTCCGAGCTGGTTGGTTGCGGCTGGAGGCCTAGTGTATATGGTTGTCCGCAGGTGCATTTCGGATCATTTTGGGGTGCCTTCGAAGACCAACAACAATTCTGTGGGTTTCTGTTATAAGGAATGGTTGGTGTATTGTAACTTGAGTTGTTAATAAAAGGCCATGTTGGCCATTTACTCCAAAATTGGTGTTATGTCTTTTGTTAGTATAATTGGTTAAGGGGAAGGGGGTTGGCACGGAACGGTAATGGTGGTAATGGGGAAGTGGACGAGCCTATCTCTGGTGCAATAGTCAAGTATTCTGCATCAAAGTAGTAAAACATTCAGCTCAAGAAGCATATACTAATGCAAATAGCACACAAACACAGATTAAAAACTATAGATACATAAAATCAACCACCAGTCTGCAAATACGAAGGGAACCTCAACATAAGTCCCAAGCTGAAATCACCTGGGTCATGTATACGGACACAACCAGAAATAATTACAAAGCAGTATAAATGAAAAGAATAGATATTTTGTTTTGTATCAGAAGCAGGGGCGGACTGACCATTTGGAAACTCGGGCTCTGCCCGAGGGCCCGGGATCAGTAGGGGGCCCCATGAGATGCCCCTGGTACCTTTTTCATAGGCTTTTTTTGAATTTGGGCAAGGACACAGGGGTCCCATGATCCCCTATTGCCCGGGGGGCCCCATGAGTTGTCAGTCCTCCCCTGATCAGAAGCTAGCTAACAACCTTGAATCTGAAAAATAGAGCTGTAGGTTTAGCTAAATGATACTGTCTGGGTAGATGCAACATTGGCCTGACTTGGTGAAGGTGCGCACTCCATGTTTATCATGGCCCAGCCGCTTCATCATTCTTGTTATGGTGAAACAGAAACTCGCTCATCCATGTCTTTATGGACCTTGCTTTGTGCACTGGTGCGCAGTCATGTTGGAACAGGAAGGGGCCATCACCAAACTGTTCCCACAAAGTTGGGAGCATGAAATTGTCCAAAATGTCTTGGTATGCTGACGCCTTAAGAGTTCCCTTCACTAGAGCTAGGGGCCCAAACTCAACCCCTGAAAAACAACCCCACACCATAACCCCCCCTCCACCAAACTTTACACTTGGCACAATGCAGTCAGGCAAGTACCGTTCTCCTGGCAACTGCCAAACCCAGACACGTCCATCAGATTGCCAGATGGATAAGCGTGATTCGGCACTCCAGAGAACACGTCTCCACTGCTCTAGAGTCCAGTGGCAGCATGCTTTACACCACTGCATCCGACGCTTTACATTGCACTTGGATACAGCTGCTCGGCCATGGAAACCCATTCCATGAAGATCTCTACGCACTGTTGTTGTGCTAATCTGAAGGCCACATGAAGTTTAGAGGTCTTTAGCTATTGACTCTGCAGACAGTTGGTGACTTCTGCGCACTGTGCACTTCAGCATGCGTTGACCCCGCTCTGTCATTTTACGTGGCCTACCATTTCATGGCTGAGTTGCTGTTGTTCCCAGTGGCTTCCATTTTGTTACCACTAACAGTTGAGCGTGGAATATTTAGTGGCAAGGAAATTTCAGGGATGGATTTATCGCACAGGTGGCAACCTATCACAGGACCACGCTTGGAGTCACTGAGCTCCTGAGAGCGACCCATCCTTTCACAAATGATGTAGAAGCAGTCTGCATGCCTAGGTGCGTGAATATATACACCTGTGGCCATGGAGGTGATTGGAACACCTGAATCCAATGATTTGGAGGGCTGGCCCAATACTTTTGGCAATATCAAGACTTGCGCGTGCATTGGATTAAAGTGAAGGAGAGGTGCGCATAGTCAGTCTCACTCTCTCTTGCCAGATTCCATCTTGATCCAATGGCAGGACAAGAGCCGAGACAGTTGGAGATGGGCTGGGTGCAGTGGTTTTCCAGGCCGCCTTTTGTGTCTTGCATTCTCTTAGCGTACCACATCACTTGCGGAGACCACCTTCATGAACATTTGTCCTATTCTAGTAGGTTTCTTCTGCTCAATCTGCCAGAATCTGTCTTCACATGCTTGGGATAGACAAGTCCTTATCTCACTGAAGGTCAATGACCCAACAGATACTCTCAACCTGGTTTGGCCAGCCTGTCGAAGCTGTTGCCTGGGGTGTGGTCGCAGCGCATGCTACAGCTACTATGGCAGCCTCCTTATTTCTCTCTGAAAAATACTATTACAAGTACACATTGATCATAAAATGTCCGTCATGAGAGCTTCCAGCATGTGACTGCTATAATCAGTGGGTGCTTTTAGTGACTGCAATAGATGAAAGTCAACATTTCGGGGCCTAACATGGTTCTGTAGTCAAGGTGAAATAGTGATGAAAGACTGAGAAAAGGGACCATGTGAGGCCTAGAAACGTTGGCTATTTCTGATTTATCCATCTTTGTTTTCATGATAAATGTGTGCAATCTACACCTGGAGTGCTGGTAATTTTACATCTCATTGTACCAATTGACCAGACACAGAAGAACAATGTGTAAATTATGATTGATAGCTTGGTATCTCTACTGACATAATTAATGATGGTCATATGTGGTTTTTGTTTTGTTTTTTTTATCACAGACTTTAATGGCATTGATGCAGGTCAGTCACCATTTGGATTCTGTGATCCATTGGATCCCGTGCACATGGACTTGAACCCATTTCCAGCACCTAATGATACCAGTCCTCGGTCTGGACTTACTCCGGAGCAGAGTCGGGTAGCTGTGTCAGGGACCACCGCCTTTCAGACAGATCCTGGTAAGTTTACAAAACCACAGAACACCTTGGACAAACAGCGTTTGCATGCAGTTACCTCTGCTTTTCATGTTACAGATGATCCGTGGCTTGGGTAAGAATTATGCTCCTAATTGTATGGCTTGGTGCTCAACCTTGGTCCTCATGACCCCCATAATCCATTTTTTTTCTTTTTTTGCCATAGAGAGCATTGAGGTTCTGAATTTGGCTACCTGCAGAAATCACCATCTTTTTGGAGGTGTTATACTTTCCATATGTTTGTATGGGTTTCTCTCACACTCCAACAAAGTAGGCAGGCAAGGCTAGAAATAAATCATATACTCCACCACTTGGCCATTTTTATTGTAGAGCACTCTATGACCACACCGCTTTTGCCATCATTTATTAAATTGTGTCTGATGGTGGAACTTTCTGTATTCCCTTCCTAACAATGAATCAACTACTCCCTTTCTTGTCACTAGGTCAGGTCAGTGTTTTTCTTTTTTTCTCTTTTTAACAAACCTTCTCTTATTTGCTCCCTTTGGTTATTAAATACAATAACGCGCATTGCCATTGCTCTTTTTCTCTTTTTATTTTGCCACCCTGGTTCCTGGTATGTTGTTTATTGGCTTCCCCCAAAACTGGCTCAATCATTTGGACATTACCTTGGCTCTGCATATAATTACAAACGATAGCTTGGTCAGACAATCTATTAATTTAAAATGATCTATAGAAAAATTATAATTTAATACAAAAAAAAAAATTCAGGAATATTTCAGGTAGGAATAGATGTATATAATTAGCATAGCAATACCCCCTGGAGAGGCTTTTGGATTTTTTGTAGGCTCTCCTAATCTTCCTAATAGCAATCTGCTCTTTAGCTGTATCTAGACAACTTACTGACCCTCCAATCGCAGCTGACACACAGACTTTAGGTTCTTCAATCCTTTTCAGTTGCTTTATGGAGTGAGTCTTAGAGAGGGAGGGTTTGGGGTACAGGATTCCCTAAACAGCAGCAAAAATCCTTTTCATGGACTTCTCAGGGAACTCTTTAAGCTGAGGCAGGCTAACATCTTCCAGTATCTTTTGACCTCTGCCACAAGTCATCTTTAGGACTCTTCCACAGGCTAATGTAGATTCTGTAGGCTCAGGTGAAAGGCTGATTTTCATTTTCTTCAGCCTCAGGCTAGGTTAGGACACACTAGACCTAGTCAAACAATAGCGCAAACACCCTTTCTTGGATCTTGCTTCTTCCTCCAGGTAAAGGGCTAGGGAAGCAGGTACTGGACCTCTCTGGAGCTTCATCTTCTCCGGACAGCAGCCTGGGAGACAAAGACCTTCCACACCACATTCTTTCCAGGCAAAGCATGAACCTGTATGGAGCTTCCCTGTCCCTAGAGAGCAGCCTGGGAGACTGGGATCATCCACAGTACATCCTCTCCATGCAAAGCCTAGGAGCAAAGATTGGACTTTTCTGGAATTAGACCCTCACTAGATGGCAACCTGAGAGGCAAGGTCCTTCCACACTACATCCTCTCCAGGTATAGCCTGGAGGGCAAAGATTGAACCTCTTTGGGGCTACATCCTCCCAAGACAGCAGCCTGGGAGTCAAGGACCTTCCACCATTACATCTTCTCCTGGAAAAGTCTGGGAAACAAATATTGGACCTAGATTACACCCTAGATAGACAGAAGTCTGGGAGGCACGGAGCTTCCACATGAGGTGCTCTTCAAGCAAGGCCTGGGAAGGGACAGGCTAGACCCTGCTACACTCAAATCCTCACCAGGCAGAGCCTGGGAGGCAAATACTTTTCTGGAAGGTCTCTCCAAATACTTTTTGGGCATAAACCTCAGTGATTGGCCGAGGCAGAATAAATATCCGTATCTCAAAATATCTCACCCTCTCTGCTGGGGAACAGTCAACAATGGCAGACAGAAGCAAAGGATGCCCTTGGGCTTAGGACTTAAACCCAATGATCCCAGATAACATAAACAAAGCTCAGGCTGGCTATAGTAGGGTCCCTACATTAGCTTTATGGAATGCAACGCAATATAAATGTAAAAGCACCAAAAACATCATTGTGAACCATTATTGTGCTTCCCTAGTTTGATGTAAAACAAGGAGTGACTTGGCACAGTTTAACCCTCCTCAGGAGGGCAGGGAAAGTTTCCCTTACTCCGGGGTCCTCACAAATCTGCCGTAGTCCACCACAGCAAATTCTGTCACTTGGATGTGTGCAGACCAAGCTCTGGCTTATTATGGGTGTTTTTAATTGTAATCTGTGTGGTAAGTGCCCAAACACAGATTAGGCCCCATGGGGCATCTGGCTTTCATCGCAGACCTGTTTATATGAACACGGTTTACATATGGAGGACCAAGCGGAAAATGTGATATGTGACAGAAGTGCGTATGCGCGTGTTAACGTCCTCCCACCGGGCTAAGAAAACCCAAGCATCTTGCGGCTTTAAAATTATAGCTGCAGATAAAGAGGACGTCTGATGAGACTGAGTAATAGCCTGCACTCCAGAATGTAGGTCCTTCTGCCTGTTCTCAGGCATCATGAGCAATGGAAACATGGAAGAATTAAAGTAAATGTAAAGCCCAACTGAATGCCATTTAGTTTGACAAAACACTGCACAAACAATTGCAGTTAAAAAAAAAATTACCTTTTTTTAATCTTTTGTTACCTCTCAGTGCAGCTTATCTCTTGCCTACATGTAATCCAAAGATGGCTGCATAGCATTCCTCAGGGCAGGTTTCCTGATGGTGACAACAGTGGACCATGGCTGCGTAATGTGTATTGAAACAGACTCCCTGTTCATAAAGCTTTAGGACAAATTTGAGAACGTGTGTTTTTATCACACATTGTGCATAGATTTTTACATTCCCATTGAAGCCTTTTGTTTGTAGACACCTGATCGTTACACCTATATGAGCTTGTTGGACATCCTATTCCAAAACCATGGTCAGTATTACAGAGTTTCACCTACTCTTCTGAGAAGGTTTTCCACAAGATGTTGGAGGGTGTCTGTGAGCATTTGTACCCTTGTACCCATTTGTGAGGTCATATACTAATGTTGAATGAAAAGAACTGGGTCTCAGTCAATCTTCCAAATAAAGAACAACAGTATTCAGTAGGGTTGAGGCCAGGCACTGGTGTTAGATAGAAAGAACTGAGTTACAGTTAGCATTCTAGTTCATCACAAAATTGTTCAGTAGTGTCAAGCTAAGTTACTGATGTTAGAGGAGAAGACCTGGCTCACAAATGGAATTCCAAATCATCCCAAAGGTGTTTATGTAGGGTTGAGGTCAGGTACTTACAGTATGTTGGATGAGAAGACCTGGCTCACTATCAGTGTTCCAATTAATCCCAAGGGTGTTCAGTAGAGTTGAAGTCAGGCACTGATGCTGGATGAGAAGACCTGGGTCACAAATAACTTCTAGTTCTTCCCAAATGTGTTCAATGGAGCTATAGTCGGGTACTGATATTGGAAGAGAAAATCTGTCTCACAATCAGAATTCCAATTCATCCCAAAGGTGTTCAGCCAGGTTGAGTTTAGGCACTGATGTTGGATGGAAAAACCTGGGTCACAATTCGCATTCTAGTTCATCCCAAAGGTGTTCTGTAGAGTTGAGGTCAGGTACTGATGTTGGATGGAAAGACCTGGGTCACAATCACCATTCCAATTTACTTGAAATACATTTACTAGAGTTGAGGTCAAGCACTGATGTTGAATGAGAAGATCTGGATCACAATTGACATTCTAGTTCATGCCAAAGGTATTCAGTAGGGTGGAGGTCAGGTACTGATATTGGATGAGAAGACCTGGCTCACAAATGGCATTCGGATTCATCCTAAAGGTGTTCAGTAGGGTTGAGGTCAGGTACTGATGTTGTAGAAGACCTAGCTCACAATTTGCATTTCAATTCATCCCAAAGGTGTTCAGTAGAGTTGAGGTCAGGCACTGATGTTGGGTGAGGAGACCTGGCTCAGAAACGATGTTCTAGTTCATCACATAAGTGTTCAGTAGGGTTGAAGTCCGTTACTGATGTTGGAAAAGGACTGGCTTACAATCAGCTTTCTAATTCATCCCAAAGTTGTTCAGTAGGATTGAGTTTAGGCACTTATGTTGCATGAGAAGACCTCAGTCACAGTTGGCTTCTAGTTCTTCCCAAATGTGTTTAATGGAGTTAAGGTCAGGTAGTACTGTAATGTTGGAAGAGAAAATATGGCTTACAATCAGAATTCCAATTCATCCCAAAGGTGTTTAGTGGGGTTGAGTTTAAAAACTAATGTTGGATGAGAAAACCCGGGTCACAGTTAGCATTCGCGTTCATTCCAAAAGTGTTCAGTAGGGTGGAGGTCAGGTCCTGATTTTTGCTGAGAAGATCTGGATCACAATTGCTATTTAGTTCATCCCAAAGGTGTTCAGTAGGGTCGAGGAAAGGTACTGGTATTGAAAGTGAAGACCTGGCTCAAAATTGGCGTACCTTTTCATCCCAAAGGTGTTCAATAGAGTTTAGGTCAGGCTCTGATGTTGGATGAGAAGATCTGGATCACAAGTGGTGTTTCAGTTCACCCCAGAAGTGTTCAGTAGAGTTGAAGCCAGGTACTGATGTTGGAAAAGATATGGCTCCCAATTAGCATTCCAATTCATTTCAACGGTGTTCAGTATGGATAAGGTCAGGGCTCTGTCCAGGCAAACCAAGTTCTTCCACACCAAACTGATCAAACAATATCTTTTGGGAGCTGGAAGAACAAAAAGTGGTCTTCCCCAAACTGCTACCACAATATTGGAAGGACACAATTGTCTAAAATGTCTCTGTATGTTGTAACATTAACTGTATCCTTCCCTGGAAACATCTGAACTTTATTATTTGAAGGGAAATCCACATACTGTTGTCCATATAGAACGTGTGATAATCAGATGTCCAAAAACGTCATTCTAACTCCCGGACTTCAATACTTTGTGTTGCTGACCACAATAAAGTGTACATATCAGGAAAATAGGCAAAAAAGTCAGAAATCCTTATCTGCATACTTATACAAGGTCAGTGACTAATTATTGAAGGCAGACAATATACCTGACTGCCAGACAACTAGCATTTTTAGAGGTGGGGTGTATAATGATATCCTCTATATTGCTTTTTTTTCTTGGTGGCTCTTGGTAACCATTTATTTTACCCCTTAGGTCACCCAGACCCAGACCTGGGAATTACGGACCAATTCGGACATTCTGGAATCACTGACCAAATACCCTGGTCTGATAGCTTGACACCTCTGAACCGCGTGACTCCAAGCACACAGGAAGAGTGAGTACCCCAAGACGACCTGGAGATTGAATGTGTGAGAGTGTAGGTTTACAAGGGCGTCACTTCAACCTATAATGTTAAAGCATATACTTCTGTTTATGTCACTAGTATTCTTGTTGAATCGCATATCCCCTGCTGGGCCAGATAGATGCTAGGAATGGATTGGTCTTAAAGTTACCCTTTCATTATGGGGTCATAAAGCCTGCCACCTTTCCTGAATGGAGGATTTCCAGCATCATCTAGCCCTTTTCTCCCTAGCCTGACTGTCCCTGTTCCGCCCTTTTCATATGCGTATATCATATATACTATATACTGTGATTTTGAACCTTTTTGACTCTGAACACTCTGAAGATAGCTGATGTGATTTTTTTTTCTAGCAAATTGTTTCTCTAAATAAACTCATTATCATAGTACAGAACCCGGGAACACACCAATCTTCCCACAAAGTGTTTTCAGATGCCGAACTAGATTGACCCGATGTGTCTTTATTGGAATATTCATGAATATGCATGTCAGGGAGTGCAGTAAGTGAAAAATACATCGGCCTGTACGCCGGCCATAGTATTGTTGTGGTCTGTGCTATCCCTTCCCTGGGCCCCAACCATATGTTGTCCTCTAAACCCTGCAACCGCTGGAGAGGCAGAAAAACAAGACCTATAGAGAGGAGAGGACCAACATGATATACCAATGTACTACACAGAGAGAGAGAGAGAGCATGAGATAGATGATAGATAGATAGATAGATATATAGATAGATAGATATGAGAAGGATGGACAGATACAAGATAGATAGATAGATATGAGAAGGATGGACAGATACAAGATAGATAGATATGAGAAGGATGGACAGATACAAGATAGATAGATAGATAGATAGATAGATAGATAGATAGATAGATAGATAGATAGGAGAAGGATAGATAGATAGATAGATAGGAGAAGGATGGACAGATACAAGATAGATAGATAGATAGGAGAAGGATGGACAGATACAAGATAGATAGATATGAGAAGGATGGACAGATACAAGATAGATAGATATGAGAAGGATGGACAGATACAAGATAGATAGATATGAGAAGGATGGACAGATACAAGATAGATAGATATGAGAAGGATGGACAGATACAAGATAGATAGATATGAGAAGGATGGACAGATACAAGATAGATAGATAGATATGAGAAGGATGGACAGATACTAGATAGATAGATAGATAGATAGATAGATAGATAGATAGATAGATAGATAGATAGATATGAGAAGGATGGATAGATAGATAGATAGATAGATAGATAGATAGATAGATAGATATGAGAAGGATGGACAGATACAAGATAGATAGATATGAGAAGGATGGACAGATACAAGATAGATAGATAGATATGAGAAGGATGGACAGACACAAGATAGACAGATAGATATGAGAAGAATGGACAGATACAAGATAGATAGATAGATAGATAGGAGAAGGATGGACAGATACAAGATAGATAGATAGATATGAGAAGGATGGACAGATACAAGATAGATAGATAGATATGAGAAGGATGGACAGATACAAGATAGATAGATATGAGAAGGATGGACAGATACAAGATAGATAGATATGAGAAGGATGGACAGATACAAGATAGATATATAGATATGAGAAGGATGGACAGATACTAGATAGATAGATAGATAGATAGATAGATAGATATGAGAAGGATGGATAGATAGATAGATAGATATGAGAAGGATGGATAGATAGATAGATAGATATGAGAAGGATGGACAGATACAAGATAGATAGATAGATATGAGAAGGATGGACAGACACAAGATAGACAGATAGATATGAGAAGAATGGACAGATACAAGATAGATAGATAGATAGATAGATAGATAGATAGATAGATAGATAGACGGATAGATATGAGAAGGATGGACAGATACAAGATAGATAGATATGAGAAGGATGGACAGATACAAGATAGATAGATAGATATGAGAAGGATGGACAGATACAAGATAGATAGATAGATAGATATGAGAAGGATGGACAGACACAAGATAGACAGATAGATATGAGAAGAATGGACAGATACAAGATAGATAGATAGATAGATAGATAGACGGATAGATATGAGAAGGATGGACAGATACAAGATAGATAGATATGAGAAGGATGGACAGATACAAGATAGATAGATAGATATGAGAAGGATGGACAGACACAAGATAGATAGATAGATATGAGAAGAATGGACAGATACAAGATAGATAGATAGATAGATAGATAGACGGATAGATATGAGAAGGATGGACAGATACAAGATAGATAGATATGAGAAGGATGGACAGATACAAGATAGATAGATAGATATGAGAAGGATGGACAGACACAAGATAGACAGATAGATATGAGAAGAATGGACAGATACAAGATAGATAGATAGATAGATAGATAGATAGACGGATAGATATGAGAAGGATGGACAGATACAAGATAGATAGATATGAGAAGGATGGACAGATACAAGATAGATATGAGAAGGATGGACAGATACAAGATAGATAGATAGATAGATAGATATGAGAAGGATGGACAGATACAAGATAGATAGATAGATAGATATGAGAAGGATGGACAGATACAAGATAGATAGATAGATATGAGAAGGATGGACAGATACAAGATAGATAGATATGAGAAGGATGGACAGATACAAGATAGATAGATAGATAGATATGCGAAGGATGGACAGATACAAGATAGATAGATATGAGAAGGATGGACAGATACAAGATAGATAGATATGAGAAGGATGGACAGATACAAGATAGATAGATAGATATGAGAAGGATGGACAGATACAAGATAGATAGATATGAGAAGGATGGACAGATACAAGATAGATAGATATGAGAAGGATGGACAGATACAAGATAGATAGATATGAGAAGGATGGACAGATACATGATAGATAGATATGAGAAGGATGGACAGATACAAGATAGATAGATATGAGAAGGATGGACAGATACAAGATAGATAGATATGAGAAGGATGGACAGATACAAGATAGATAGATATGAGAAGGATGGACAGATACAAGATAGATAGATATGAGAAGGATGGACAGATACAAGATAGATAGATATGAGAAGGATGGACAGATACAAGATAGATAGATAGATATGAGAAGGATGGACAGATACAAGATAGATAGATATGAGAAGGATGGACAGATACAAGATAGATAGATATGAGAAGGATGGACAGATACAAGATAGATAGATAGATATGAGAAGGATGGACAGATACAAGATAGATAGATATGAGAAGGATGGACAGATACAAGATAGATAGATAGATATGAGAAGGATGGACAGATACAAGATAGACAGATAGATATGAGAAGGATGGACAGATACTAGATAGATAGATAGATAGATAGATAGATATTATTATTATTATACAGTATTTATAAAGCGCCAATAGTTCGCTCAGCGCTGTACATTACAAAAGGGAGACAGAACATGTGACAGAACAATACCAATACAATGCAAGACATGAGGGGATCAAGGGCCCTGCTCTTTCGAGCTTACAATCTAGGAGGGAAGGGGTGGTGGCACAGGAGGAGATAGCTGTGGGGGATGGAGTGGTAGGAGGGGTGGAGGAGGTCGGCAAGTTAGCAGGGGGTGGGGTAGGCTTCCCTGAAGAGATGGGTTTTCAGGGTGCGCCTAAAGGAGAGGAGAGTAGGTGATAATCTGATGGGTTGGGGCAGGGAGTTCCAGAGGATGGGTGACACCCTGGAGAAGTCCTGGAGGCGGGCATGGGAGGAGGAGACCAGGGAACTAGAGAGAAGGAGGTCTTGTGAGGAGCGGAGTGTGCGTGCTGGGCGGTACTTGGATATTAGGTCAGTGATGTAGTTCGGGGCAGTGTGGTGGACAGCTTTGTACGTCAGCGTTAGGATTTTGAATTTGATCCGTTGCGCAATCGGAAGCCAGTGGAGGGATTGGCAGAGGGGGGTGGCGGAGACAGTGCGGTTGGAAAGGTGAATGAGTCTGGCAGCCGTGTTCAGGATGGACTGAAGAGGGGATAGCCAGCGGCGAGGCAGGCCAGTGAGGAGGGAGTTGCAGTAGTCGAGTCGTGATATGATGAGGGAGTGGATGAGCTGTTTAGTGGTTTCTGGGGTTAGGAACGTGCGGATTTTGGCGATGTTGCGGAGGTGGAGTCTGCACGAGTTTGTTAAAGATTGGACTTGGGGCTGGAAGGATAGGTTGGAGTCCAGAATGACACCCAGTACTCTGGCCTGCAGGGCGGGTTTGATGGTAGCGTTGTTGGATGTGATGGAGAAATCAATGGGGGGTGGTGTCCGGGCTGGGGGGAAGACAAGAAACTCGGTTTTGGAGAGGTTCAATTTAAGGAAGTGGAGCGACATCCAGTCTGATATGTCGCTCAGTAGGTGTGTGATTCGGACTGAGACCAAGGGGGTGAGGTGGGGGGTTGAGAGATAGATTTGTGTGTCGTCGGCATAGAGGTGGTAGTTGAAGCCGTGAGAGTGTATGAGTTGGCCAAGGGAGGAGGTATAGATGGAGAAGAGAAGGGGCCCAAGGACAGAGCCTTGAGGGACCCCAACAGAGAGGGGGAGTGAGGGGGAGGTGGTAGCATTATAGGTAACGCTGAAGGAGCGTTGTGACAGGTAGGATGAGAGCCAGGAGAGAGCAGAATCTCTGAGGCCGAGGGAGTGTAGTTTTTTGAGGAGAAGGGGGTGGTCGACTGTGTCGAAGGCCGCAGAGAGGTCAAGGAGTAGGAGCACTGAATAGTGGCCATTAGCTTTGGCGGTTAGCAGGTCGTTGGAGAGTTTGAGTAAGGCAGTTTCGGTGGAGTGTAGGGGACGAAAGCCGGACTGTAGGGGATCGAGGAGGTTGTTGTCGTTGAGGTGAGAGCATAGGCGGGTGTAGACTAGGCGCTCGAGGAGTTTAGATGTAAATGGGAGCAGGGAGATGGGTCTGAGGTTGTTCGGGTTATTGGGGTCCAGGGAGGGCTTTTTAAGTATGGGGGTGATGTGTGCATGTTTCAGAGGGGAGGGGAAAGTGCCTGAGGAGAGGGAGAGATTGAAGATGTGGGTGAGGGAGCGTAGGATGGAGGAGGAGGAAGGTCGTAGGAGTTGTGAGGGGATAGGGTCGAGGGGGCAGGTGGTGAGGCGGGCATCAGAGAGGATCTTGGAGACTTCCTCGATGGTAGTAAGGTCAAAGGTGCGGAGTGTTGGGGGAGCTTCAGTATGAGGAATGTAGGGTGGGGTGGAAGAGGAGGTCAGAGCAGTGGTGGGGCTGTGGGAGAGGGGTGATGAGGGGGTAGCTGAGTGAGGGTGAAGGGGGTTGGAGAGAGTTTGAGCAGCGACGAAGTCCCTGCGGGCTATGTCGAGGGGGAGGGGGGATAGGGGGGTAGCTGTGTGAGAGGGGACGGGTTGAGAGGGCGTGTGAGTTGCGGCAATGTCCTTGCGAATTGTGTCAATTTTGTTTTTGAAGTGATTGGCAATCTCAAGGGCAGTGAGTGAGGTGCTGGGTGGAGGTGGGGGTGGAGAGAGTAGAGAGTTGAAGGCAGAGAAGAGTCGGCGAGGATTGGAGGAGAGGGCCTTGATGAGGGTCAAGAAGTAGGCCTGTTTGGCAGCATGGAGGGAGGAGGTGTAGGTGCGGAAGGCAGATTTGTAGCGGGTGAAGGCTTGTTGGGATTTGGTTTTGCGCCATAGTCGCTCCAGGGCACGACTGTGTCGTTTGAGGGTTTTGGTGTGATCAGTCTGCCAGGGCTGGAGCGGTCGGGGTCTGATGTTGCGTGTGGTTAAAGGCGCTAGTGAGTCAAGGGCTGTTGAGAGCGCATTGTTGTAGGCGGTCAAAGCCAAGATATGAGAAGGATGGATAGATAGATAGATAGATAGATAGATAGATAGATAGATAGATATGAGAAGGATGGACAGATACAAGATAGATAGATATGAGAAGGATGGACAGATACAAGATAGATAGATAGATATGAGAAGGATGGACAGATACAAGATAGACAGATAGATATGAGAAGGATGGACAGATACAAGATAGATAGATAGATAGATAGATAGATAGATAGATAGATAGATAGATAGATAGATAGATAGATAGATAGATATGAGAAGGATAGATAGTTAGATAGATAGGTAGGTAGATAGATAGATAGATAGACAGACGGATAGATATGAGAAGGATGGACAGATACAAGATAGATAGATATGAGAAGGATGGACAGATACAAGATAGATAGATAGATAGATAGATAGATAGATATGAGAAGGATGGACAGATACAAGATAGATAGATAGATAGATAGATAGATAGATATGAGAAGGATGGATAGATAGATAGATAGATATGAGAAGGATGGACAGATACAAGATAGATAGATAGATATGAGAAGGATGGACAGATATAGATCTATAAATAGAACGTGTATGTATATATATACATGTGACTGTGCAGCTTTGGTGTTCCAGAACCGGCACCTGGCCCCCTGGGTCCTCTGAGGACACACAGTACAGACCATGGCTCTGCCGCTCCTGCTATTTTTAGCAGGCGTACGGCGGCCTGTTATTCTTTTGGGTCTGAGCTCCTTACAAAGCTTTGGGAAGTTTCTGGGAGTTTAGCGCAGACCAATGGGAGAATATGTTCTCCTCCAGGGAGCGCGGAGCACTAATCCCCCTCTTTTTAGGCGAGCCCCCGCTCCCCTTTGCTTACTTTTCACAGGGAATCAAAGGCACCTGAGCTCCCCGGCATAATAGGATCACGGCAGAGCTGAGAATTCTTTTTTTGGCCTTCATCATTCCCATAATCTACTTATTCGCCTGCTGAGTTGGGGGGGTGACATCTAGTGGCTAATGGTGGGTTAGAATGCGTTTCATGAGACCGCAGAATTCTCTGTAGTGTGTGTGTGTATATTTTTGTTTTTCTCTCAATGTCATGGCAATGGTTCACATCCATCATATGCATAGCCATAGAAAAAATTGGCTGCTGACATTCTGCTTCCATAGGCCTCTCATCTTCCCTATGTTACACTAACAGCACACGCAGTGTCCCCCTCCCTCCTTGCTGTATAGTGGTCTATAGAAAGCCAGTATAAAGACAGGATTAGGTATTTATACTAGATGTATTGAAAAAATACATTTCATTTTTTTTAATGGTGGATACAGAACTTTAGAAAAGGATACTTTTTATATTTTGCCTGAAGTTCCAATTGAAGTGGAACTTTGCCCAGAAAAAAGTCATGAAGGTTTTTTGTTACAGAAGAGTCATACTGTGTCTCCTGCAACAAAAAACACCCCGAAAGAAACCCCCTGCTTTCCTTTCTGCTTTCAACTTTATGATAGAATGTACCATGCCTTGGTGCCACGGGTGAATAAGTTCTGGTGCACATGTGCAGGAGTTGCCTCATTCTAGGCCGGCCAGTCAAGATGGCTGTAGATGTCAATTCTTGGTATGTTTTGGTTCTGGGGTGAATAAATTCCTGTGCAAATTTGTAGGAGTTACATCATCACAGTCTGGACAATCATGATGGCCAAAGACACCAAACCCTAGCCTACCTCAGCACCAGGTGAATAAATACTGGTGCACATGCATGGGAGTTGCGGCATCCAAGGCCGGATAACCAACATGACCAAAGACACCAAACTCCAGCATGCCTTGATACCAAGTTAATAAATACTGGAGCACATGCACAGGAGTTGCATCATCCAAGGCCAGACAATCAAGATGGCCAAAGACACCAAACCCCAGCATGCCTTGGTACAGCAGTAGATAAATATTGGTTCACAAACATGGGAGTTGCATCATCCCAGGTAGGACAATCAAGATGGCCACAGGTGCCAAACCCCAGAAATACCAGGGTGAAAAAAATTCAGGTGCACATGTGCAGTAGTTGCATCATACCAGGCCAGCCAGTCATGTTGGCTGAAGATGCCAAACCCCAGCATGCCCTGGTATCGGAGTAAATAAATTGAGGTGCTCATTTTCATCACCCATTCCAGGCCATACAATCAAGGTGGCCAAAAGCGCCAAACCTCCGCATGTCTCGGTACCAGGTGAATAAATACTAGTGCACATGCATGATTTGTGTCATCCAAAGCCAGACAATCAAGATTGTCAAAGGAGCCAAACCCCAGAATTCCTTGATACCAGGTGAATAAACTCCAGTGCACATGCGCAAGAGTTACGTCATAGCAGGCCGTACAATCAAGATGACCAAAGACACCGATCCGGCATGAGTAAATACTGCTTTATTACATCATCAGGCTGGGCAAGCAAAATGTTCAAAGGCTCCAAACTCCAACATGTTGAGTAAACCATACAATGTTGTAGACATGCATTGGGGGGTATCAGAAAGGGGCAGGAAGTAGGAGAAATACAGGAGAAGAAGGGCGTTTAGGAAATCCAGGACAGAAAGAACCCTTCAAGAAGGGTCATGGCACCATATGCTTGTGATAACGGGAAGTAGGATATCATGGCTTTAGAATGGTAAGCATTTTAACCCATGGCTGCCATATCTTGGTGTATTTGAATATTCTGTCTATTAACCTGGCTTCAAACTTTTCACTGGTGATGTCTGGGGAGGCATTTGTTTAGGAGTGCCATGGGGGAATCTGGATGGATCTTGGTGTCCAGAAGATACAGTATTAAATTTACATTTTTGTCCAAAATATTTGGATTTTTGGACATGTCCACCATTTATGTATATGAGTGTCCAGGTTGGCTCAGCCTCAAAAGCAGTAAAGGCTATGCTGTCAGGGACTAGGTACTATTGGGAGAGTATTCTATCCTTTGTTTACATTTTGGCTGGAGTTGGGCTTTAAGCCCTCAATCTGCAAAGTATGGGAACACAAACAGCAGCTACTCTTGGTTCAAAAACTGGATTTACCTTAAGGAGCAAGCTGATGGGAGGAAACAGCAGATTGACAGAGAGATCAGCTAATCACTGTGCTGCTTCTCCTGTCTCTTTTCATTCATAGGCTGTAGGCGGGTCCAGGGTGACCTGGGCTCAAAGGAAGTGGGCTGAATGCCTACCAGACTGAGGACATCTAGTGGCAGAAAAAAGTACTACAGGGCAAATCCCTGAATTGAAGATGAAGTTTGCAGCAAAAGCTAAACAGGCTCATGTGAAAGATTTAAAAAAAAAAAGAAAGCAAAAGTAGGCACTCTGTGTGACCATTCCTTTGCAAGTGATAGGTGAGTAGGTCTGCACTTCATACCCATAATAAATTATATATAACGTAATGTATTTTTTTAAATGCAAGCAGTGTAATTACCCAAATTTGACCTGGTATCAGCCCCTTGCAGCTCCTGTACAGAAAGGATCAGAGAAAAGCAGCACAAGTAACCAAACAGCTGTGGTCCAATGCATGGAGTATTCTGATAGGAGAGATCAGAGTGATGGATAGATGAGTTTGTCAGCGTGCTGATTCTCCTTTCACTGTCCAGTCACAGGTTATTTGTGCTACTAATCTGCAGCAGTGAAAAATCAGGTCTCCTCCCCTGCCAGACAGGCCTGTGTGGCAGAGCTGTGTAAATCTCAAGACAGGATGGACAGAAATACAATATCTTTGGCAGGTAAAATAGGAAGGCCATGCCTGAGTTGTGGTGGCAACAGCGAAGGAGTTAACCAGCAAGCTGAATGCAGCCTGGTAGAGTCCCATTTGCAGCCGTGTTTTTGCTTCCAGCGCAGGCTCTGGCTCCCCACATCTGGTACTCATCTATCACTAAAAGGAGAAACATTTCAGCTCTTGGTTACTGTGTGCTCCACGGATTCCCTATCAAAGCCACCTTGTGTTTTCCTGCCACATCGCAGTATTTTATTAGCCAAACCGGTGCTGGCTGTAATTAGATTTTCATGGAGCCCGATACCTTTTCTATGCGCACACAGGAGCGGATAAACTGTGGGATGAGGGGGACATTATGGGAGGGAGGGGTCTGGGGCCCCTTGGTCAACTGTGACCTGTTTTAATTCATTACATATGATGATTTCCATGCAACTTTAGAACGGACAGGAATTCCCGACTAACAGATTTAACCCTTGTGGCTGAAAAAGAAGCATGTGCTAAGAAAGGTCATATGAGGTCAGAACAGTTCTTAGTAGTGTTGGTCTTGTAGACAAAAACCCATATCATCCTTGTTCCTCCACAACTATCTGACAATAAATATGAACACTTAATCATGGCATGGTAGAGAGGTTAAATCTCTGACCAGCTTCTCATTGGTCCTCTATCTCTCAAATGATTAAAACTATTAGGTGACAGATTCTCGTAGAGCAGCTATCATCAAACAGGATTCCATGCAACCCTAGGGTTCCACCAGGGTTTGTTGGGGGTTCTTTGGGCTGGAGTTGAATGACCTCCCATTTCATGGTGCCTTCATAGTTTCAGGGCCAGAGCCAGCTGCAAGACACCAATGTTTTTTTAACTGTCTATAAGGGACATTATCACCAATGTAAAGAGCATTCCTACCATTGACCTCCATTGTAAGGCGGTCATCCTTCCCATGGACCACCACTGTAAGGCGGTCATTCTTCCCATGGACCACCACTGTAAGGCGGTCATTCTTCCCATGGACCATCACTGTAAGGTGGTCATTTTTCCCACGGACCACCACTGTAAGACGGTCATTCTTCCCATGGACCATTACTGTAAGGTGGTCATTTTTCCCACGGACCACCACTGTAAGACGGTCATTCTTCCCATGGACCATCACTGTAAGGTGGTCATTTTTCCCACGGACCACCACTGTAAGGCGGTCATTCTTCCCACGGACCACCACTGTAAGGCGGTCATTCTTCCCATGGACCACCACTGTAAGGCAATCATTCTTTCCACCGACTGGCTCTGGTGAGGCTGCTCTTAACAAAAACAGGGTATTTCATAGCTAGGAGACCTTTGTTATCATCTTTCCCAGCTATCTGTGTACTATAGAACACCTTCTTTTCATGTAATAGAGATCAGTAGAAGAGGAGATGTTTGTAGTCCAAATCAGGAGTGCAGCAGTGCAGTAACAACAGTGCACCTCCAGAGATACAGTGGAATATGTGAGCGTTGTCACTCTAGGACAGGAAGGACAGAGAGGTAATAATGAGAACAAATTGGGAAAAAAAATAACACTAATGCAGCCACCAAAGACTAGTAAACAGTTGAAGTACAGTATATTAACTGTGTGTTCTTGGGTATAGATATACTTTAATTGCATAAAATACAAACTGGAGGTCACCAGCAACCAACAGACATTAGACGACAATCTTAAAGCAAGATCTGTCGTTGCCTGGATGTGAACCGGTACTTTGACCACCCAATGTTTTCGCACAGAGGCAGGGAGAGTGTTCTGAGCCTTTCTTAGGCTCCAAGAAGTGACTGATGGCTCAGAACCAAAATCTCAGCCACAGAGATCTTAGCCATAAAGTCATTGAGAGATGGAACTGCTCAGCTTCTACTAAAAACTGAAATATCCGCTTTGGATGAACTGAGCCTTTAAAGCAGGCTTTTTGAACCAGGGTTCCGTGAAACTCTGGCGCTGTTCCAGAGATAGCTGGGGGTTCCTCCAGTGATTGCTAGAGGTTCCTTCAGAAATTGCTATTGGTTTATCCAGAGATTGCTAGCGATTCTTCCAGAGATAGCTAGGGGTTCCTCCAGAAATCGTTAGGGATTCCTCCAGAGGTTTCTAGGGGTTCCTCCAGAGATTGCGTAGGGCTCTTCCAGAGATATGGGTTCCTCTAGAGATTGCAAGAGTTACTCCAGAGATTGTTAGGGGTTCCTGTAGAGATTACTAGGGGTTCTATCAGATATTGCTAGGGGTTCCTTCATGAGAGTAAATTAGCAGATTGATTATTTGCCTGCATGGGCCACCAATTTAAAGGGTTATTACAATTTTCACTGTCAGTGTGTGTGTGTATGTGTGTGTGTGGGGGGGATGGGTGTTAAGCATGCCCCATTCTTTATTTCTTTTTATCTAAAACCTTCTGATCACATTAATATACTGTGTGCTGCAGGTCTAATACCTATCAGCGGAGATTCTCCAAAACCTGAAAACTTTTCCAAGGGTTCTTCTATAGTTAGAAGTTTGAGAAAGACTGCTTTAATGATTTGATGCACAATACAGCAGGTTATATGTAATAAGATGAGGGGTAAGGTCACCCCACACACAATATAATGAGTACAGACAATGTATGTGTGAAACCAGGCCACTTCTCTTTATTTCATGTCACAGATTGGGTTTTGGTGCCCTCTGCCATGGCTGGCTGTGCCTCCAGCTCTCTTATCTCTTCTGTTTTGTCTTCCTCTCTAGGATTGATGATTTTCTATGTCCTCCCACCACCACGGAAGGACTGAATGACGAGAAGATCCTGCTGGAACAGCTCGTGTCCTTCCTCAGCGGCAAAGACGAGACCGAACTGGCTGAGCTAGACCGGGCCCTCGGGATTGACAAGCTGGTGCAGGTATGGAGGGCCTCTCCGGCCTGGAGACGGGCCTGTGGTAGGGATAGACCTTCAGCTTTGGAGGCCAGTGCAGCTGAGCATACAGTAATTGTTATGTCAGCTATCAAGACACAACCAAAGAGCACCTACAGATAGTTAACCATTAAAGTCACACTAAACCTTAGGATGTTTTTTTATGCAGATACCATCAACCAAAACACCTCAACCATATATGTTGTTGCATATGTTCCTGTAATGTGAAAATGGAAACCTTTTTTTGCATTCAATTAAATCATACCTGATGATCATGCCAGCAGGTTACTTAATTTCCTAGGGTAACAACTCTTACCATTTCAGCTGTGGGGTTGTCACCCTTCAATGCAATAATGTTGCTGCTGGAATGTCCACATCTCCACAGAAAGTTCATACAAAGAGTCTACAGACTATGCACAACGAAGCAAGAGAAAGCATGTAAGCTTTTATTTACTGTGCTTCACAAAGTTTTCCAATATTAAATTTTCCTGGTGACTGGAAAGCTACCTTGCCTTTTCAGCAAAGCAGTACAAAGACTAATGGGTATCTCCTTCTGAGAAGTTTGATCAGTTGTGGTTTCGCCAAACTTTTTAAAACTTGGAGGATACCAAGACAGTAGGGTTGGATCAGGGCCAGCCAATGGAAGACAGAAAAGGTGGCTGTCTTGAGTAATTAAGCAGGAAGGGGGCACAATTTGACTGTTAGGCCTTGTTTGCTAAATGACTGGGTGGTACTTGGTGGCCCTGGCAATCTAGCTATATCGAGCCATAAACAGTTCAACAGGAACTGGCTGAATTTTGATCCATGCATGGGCAGGCTGGTTGACCTATCGATCAACTTCATTACAACTAGCCTGTCAGGTTTTTTTTTCGTTCTATCACTGCCAATGGCTATAGCTGCTGGAAGTAATCATTGTATTCTGTTGGCTGGAAAACCTCCTGCTGTCAGAATACAACACCTCAGTGGGAGGGATTCCCTCATCAATACTGACTGTTGATGGGGGAATCAAGCAATTTTTCTTTCCTTCAATCTATGGTGTTTACCAGGTATAATACATCATTTTCTATGTGTCGAAATGAGTAGTTCCTTTGCCTTCAGTGTCTCCTACCCATATGTCCATTTACTTGTAGTTATTTTGGGGCATTTGGATTCTGATTCTGTTCTATTGGAGGCATTGTATTACAATTGAGGATGGGGTGGGGGATTGTTATTTTACTGGCTGCACTAGTTTGTATTTCTTGTGTTTCTATGTAACTACATTTTCCAAGTGTTGCTGTCCCCCAAAACTGCAAGTGCTATCGAATGGGAGATCAATTAGCCACAATTCAAGGAGACCCTAGCAACCTCTGTAGGAAATTTAATTGATAATGGCTGGTCTATGACATCATGCCTAAGGGTGGCAACAGATGGACAAGCACTTAAATGAGAGGTGACATTGCCTGCTTGTCACTTTGATGGTGCTGGCAGTGCACACAAGGTACTTTGATCCATAGTGGAGGTAGGTGGAAGAGCGCCCTAATCAATTGGCACGTAGAAATTCAGATAATTACAAGCAAAGCTTGAGCTCAGAAACACTCATTCAGTAAATTAGAAATTATGGGATAGTCTATGGCAGGTCTAAAATGTAGAGGTCCAGTGGTTGGTGACTATCAGGAAATTATACACTTACATTGATGTGTGTTTCTCTTTTTACTTCCCCCCCCGTCCCCAGGGAGGTGGTCTGGATGTGGTCACTGACAGGTTCCAACAGCAGACTCCTGTGGCCTCGGTTCTGATGGACCAGAAGTCAGGTCTCTATCCTCAACCTTATCCAACTGCCTCACCCAACCCGGGTCTCCCCGGACCCTTCTCCAACATGGTCAGACAGAAGAATACGTATGGGCCTGTACCAGTCCAGGTGCAACCCCCACCACAGAGAGGGCCTTATCCCAACAACATGAACATGCAGCCCCGACAAGCCATGGCTCGTCCTGGAACAGCGTCTAATCAGCTCCGACTACAGCTCCAGCAGAGGTTACAGGGTCAGCAACAGGTAATGTGTCACATATAGTATGTATCTGGCCCAATTATACTTAGAGAAGGCCTTTTTTCTGCAGATGTATCCTGTGCTGACAGCTCCGAGTACTGTACATGCTGATTTGTTCATGTTTTATTGGATAACATTGCAGATTCTGCACCAGAACCGGCAGGCCATCCTTAGCCAGTTTGGCGTTGGGAACACGGTGCCAATGGGGATGAGGCCAGCCATGCAGCAAGCCATCAGTTCTCAGGTAATACAAAAGATCCCTGTGATCCCTCCTGTACTATTTGTATTGTAATTGTACTGTCTGCCCTTATGTTGTACAGCGCTGCGTAAACTGTAGGCGCTATATAAATCCTGTATAATATTAATAATAATAGGATTCAAGTAATGTCTTTGATTTCTGATTGGTTGCTGTGGATTATTGGGGCAGGCTGTACTTGTTTTTATTGTTTTTTAGGTGTCATTCTAGACTCCAATCTGTCTTTCCAGCCCCAGATCCAATCGCTGACAAATTCATGCAGACTCCACCTCCGCAACATCTCCAAAATACGCACGTTCCTAACTCCAGAAACCACAAAGCAACTCATCCACTCCCTTATCATATCACGACTTGACTACTGCAACTCCCTCCTCGCTGGCCTACCCCAACACAGGCTATCCCCGCTTCAGTCTATCCTGAATTCTGCGGCCAGACTCATCCACCTCACCAACTGTTCCGTATCCGCCACCCCCCTCTGCCAATCCCTCCACTGGCTTCCGATTGCCCAATGCATAAAATTCAAAATATTAACATTGACGTACAAAGCTGTCCACCATACTGCCCCGAACTACATCACCGACCTGATATCCATTTACCACCCAACACGCACTCTCCGCTCCTCACAAGACCTCCTACTCTCCAGTTCCCTGGTCTCCTCTTCCCATGCCCATCTCCAGGACTTCTCCAGGGCTTCCCCCATCCTCTGGAACTCGCTACCCCAATCCATCAGACTGTCTCCTACCCTCCTCACCTTTAGTAGCACCCTGAAAACACATCTCTTCAGAGAAGCCTACCCAGCCCTCACCTGCTGATCTCCTCCACTCTCCCCACCACTCCATTCCCCACAGCTATTTCCTCCTGTACCACTCTCCCCTCCCTCCTAGATTGTAAGCTCCAAGGAGCAGGGCCCTCGAACCCCTTGTGTATCGCATTGTATTGTTACTGTACTGTCTCCCACTATAATGTACAGCGCTGAGCAAACTATTGGCGCTATATAAATACTGTATAATAATAATAATATTGAAGAAGACTGGTAAAGGGTAGCCAGTGTTCCCCTTCTGCCTTTAGAGGGAGCTGCTGGTTTTCAGTCAATTAACTGACACAATTTTGCATTATTGGGCATAAGCTACTCATGGCCAGAACCCCAGCAAAGTAATATAGTAAAGACGTAGATTGTGCCCGAAATTGGGTCACCTTTGGAAAAGTAGGGTGCTAGACACCAGCAGGGGTTCGTCCTCTACCCAACAATCCACACAAATACAGAAAAGAAGATAGCAGGGGGCACTTGATGAAGGATTCAAATGCTGACAATCTTTATTGATTTGGACAAAGTGAACAAAGCATTCCCTCCAGGAGCTCCTCCCTTGATGCTTTTTGCTCACAACCTGTACTTATTTGTAGTGGTAACCCTACAGTTTTGCCCAGGTTGTGGGTGAAATGCATATGCATAGAGGTCCTAGATGGGACAACTCTGTTCCGATCAATCAAGATTTTGAGTTTCAATTATTCAGAGTTCTGCCAGCTTCCTTTTCTAAAGTTTTATGATAGAGAGAAATGGTGTGTAGTGATGGCAAGCAGAGATAACCGTCTAATCTTGTCCTCTTTGGTCTTCACAGCCCCCGTTGAATGCTCAGATGCTGGCCCAGCGCCAGCGGGAACTGTACAGTCAGCAGCACCGACAGCAGCAACTCATGCAGCAGAGAGCCATGCTAATGAGGCAGCAGAACTTCGGCAACAACCTTCCCCCTCAAGGAGGTCTGCCCGTCAACATGACGGCTTCAAGGCTCCCGCAAGGCCCTCCCCAGCAGTTCCCTTACCCCCACAGTTATGGTACAAACCCCGTCAACCCTCCCCCATCCACCAGCCCTTTCTCGCCTCTGGCTACAACCCCTGAGGCTGCGCTGCCCAACCGCACAGTGGCCGGCAGAGGCGGTATGGTCAACCGAGGCATGATGGGAAGCGTCGGAGGGCAGTTCAGCTCTGGGATCAATACACAGATGCAGCAGAATGTCTTTCAGTACTCAGCAGCAGGTATGAGCTCAATACTATTACATCTTAACCTCATTAAAGAACTTTTAAAAACATTAAATTTTGTCCACACTTGGCATAGCAATGAGTTCTATCCAAAAGATAAGCCATAGGACAGCTCCAGATGCAAGTAGTGGTCAATCATCATTATCTACAATGGCCATTTTTATTACAGTTTGTGTGTTGAATTGCACCAGTCAGGAGCACCTTGAAGCCCTGATGAAGCTGTGAAAAGCCTTTGAAGCCCTGATGAAGCTGTGAAAAGAGGCAAAACATATTGGGTTATGAGGGCAGGGAAAAAGACAAGGATAGTAAGGAAGCTGGAATATTTACAAAAACAGCAAGTAATAGAACAGAAATATAAGCTGCAGTTGAAGAAGAGATAAAACGATAGGAACTCTGTAAAATAAAGTATATCCTTTAAAAAAATAATAATAAAATTACAATTGAATTAAATAAAAAATAAAAATAATTAAATTATATATTAATATTATTAAAGGGATACAGTAAAATGTCATAGGAGGTTTTAGACAAAAAGGTAAAATAAGGGGACCCCGATATGGTATCACTTCTTAGAATTGGAGATGCAAATAAAGGTAAAATCGCAAATTCGACAATAACAATGAAAAGGATTTTAAAGTCTTTAACTTTATGATGTATAAAAGTTAAATACTCTAATAGGGAAGACATGCTAATTAGTCATGTGTTTCATATTTATTATGCTAAATATTAAATATCTGATCCACCAGTTACAGAGTAATAACCGTGTATAAGAAAAGAAAAAAACTCTCCAGATGTAAATTATAGAGGCAAAATATTTAACAGAAAAATATTTTTATAAACCTCTATCAACAAGGAAAATGGTGCCCCTAAAGATGATTAAGGGCCTACACTATATGTGGACGGGCTTTGGGCTTACATTGATGGCATCAGTTTAAGACACGTCTGAGATTATTCAGAATTCACTGACAGGAGCATTTGACATGCAGTTGACCTCCTTTTGATCCCCAGTTGGCCTCCTTTTGATCCCCAGTTGGCCTCCTTCTGATCCCCAGTTGGCCTCCTTCTTATCTGCAGTTGACCTCTATCTGACCTGCAGTTTACCTCCTTCTGATCTGAAGTTGACCTCTTTCTGATCCCCAGTTGGTCGTCTTCAGATCTGCAGTTCACCTACTTTGTTCTGCAGTTGATTTCCCTCTGGTCTCCAGTTGGCCTTCTTCAGATCTCTAAGTGACCTCTTTCTGGTCTCCAGTTGGCCACCTTCAGATCTCCAGTTGACTTCAATCTGATCTCTGGTTGGCCTCCTTCAGATCTGCAGTTGACCTTCCTCTAATCCCCAGTTGACCTCCTTCAGACCTACGGTTGACCTCCTTTGATTTCCAGTTGGTCTCCTGATCTGCAGTTGGCCTCTTTCAGATCTGTGCTTGACATCATTCTGGCCTACATTTGAAATAGTTTAAACTGGATTTGCATGCATACCAACGTTATGGTCCCAGACCCCAGTACACTGTTCACCACCCCACAATCCCCATTCGTCCAAACATTTTTCTGAGGTGGGCACACACAAATCACTCCTACTTTCTGGATTGACCCAACTTAGTTTCCTATTCTAAATATGCAGGACTACCCATCACCCCCACCCTAGTTTTACCCAACATCACTGTGCATGCACAGTAACATAAATAAGGTTGATGCTGTGATCCCAGGACACGGCCCAGGACACAAGATCGGCTGAACCAAGGGCCAAATTGTAAGTAACTGGTATACTTATTGTTCACCAAGAACTTACAGAGATATGTAAATTTGAGTTTGCACAGTACCACAAGAGTGCCAAGCAACTGAAATCTTTCCCATAGGCATTGTGAAAGATCTACTAAATTTGACTGTATCCTACTGTGGGAAAATGAAATATATTGCCTAGAGCAGGGGCGGACTGACCATTTGGAAACTCGGGCACTGCCCGAGGGCCCGGGGTCAGTAGAGGGTCCCATGAGATGCCCCTGGTATCTTTTTCATAGGCTTTTTTGAGTTTGGGCAAGGACACAGGGGCCCCATGATCCCCTATTGCCCAGGGGCCCCATGAGTTGTCAGTCCGCCCCTGGCCTAGAGTGTTGATTTTTATTGTTAAACTTCTTATTGTACTGAATTGCCTGAATCCAGCACAAATTGCTGGAAGAGGAGTTTCTATTGTTGCAGTGAAATGACAGTCTCACCGTTGTCACCCCACAGGAATCAACCAACAAGGGGATCCCACATTCGCTCCATCTCTCAGCCCCACCAGCCCTCTGATGTCACCTCGCATCACGCCATCTCAGAGCCCCATGCTCCAGCAGACGCCATCCACGCCGGGGTATCAGTCACCTGACCTGAAGAACTGGCAGCAAAGCACGCTGGGAAGCTCCAGGTGAGAGCCAGGTGTCAAGTGTCCTGTACTAAAGACCGATCACTGCTGCTCTCTCTCCTTGTGTAGGGTTCCTGGTCTTGTCCCCGCCCCCCTCCTGTAGTGTAGCCTGCTGGGCCCCTTCCACGGCTCTACTCTCTGTACAGGCTATGTACAGCACAGTGATGATATCGCTGGTATTTTTACAAGGTCATTTCTGAGTTTGCAAAGACATTTGTTGCACACAAAGTGGATCTATACCCTTTGTGGCTATTAAAGAATATATTTAAACAAAGTGTTTTAATGCCTAGAGTTCAGCTTTAAGTTATTTTTTATATTTGTGACTTTTTTTTTTAGTATTAACAATTTTTATTGGTTTTCACATATATATAAACAGTAAATGAAAGAAGAACACAAAAGAAAGAGGGAGCACATTGATGGTTGTTATAGTAGTGCAGCCACTCTCAACTTGAGGGCTATGCACCATCAACTGTTGGCATCTGAGGCATGTTCATTGGATACTTGAATGGAATTTGGCAGCTCTTAGCCATGAAGTTAGAAAAAGTCAGGCCCCAGTAACAAACTGAAATGAAATCAGAGTGGGACACAAACATTTTTCTGGGTAACAAATGTAGAAGCGGCACTAAAGGTATGCAGCACCTTGTATATTGAGGGGAAACCTTACTGTAATTGTACTGGGGTTTTTTTGGTGGTGCAACTTGAAGATACATTTTTTTTTTTTTTTTACATGCACAGCGTTTTTGGCCAGACAGGACAGAACCAACCGGCTCCAGGCCAGCAAGGAATGTACAATAACATGAGCATCACCGTGTCCATGGGAGGAGCCAACAATGGGGTGCAGAATGTGAACCAGATGACGGGGCAGGTGCAGATGGGCTCCCTTCCCATGCAGAGCATGAACAGTATGTGTACGGAACAGGTATGTCACCCATACACTAGAGGGCGCTGCTGGATTTATATTAATAGCCATGTGCCGAGGGCCTCATTAGATTAATTGTTATATATATTTTCCTGTATTTATATGCTGAAATTATTATGTACTTCAGAGTATATCAGTTAGGCAAAGGCATATAGGCAAAGGTTTGTGGACACCTGACCAATGGATATCCCATTCCAAAACTAATGTGACATCCCTCCCTTCCCTGCCAAAAAAAAATCCTTTTCGTTTTAACAGTCTCCATTCTTTTAAGAAGGCTTGGATAGGTCTTCAGTCTTGTAGTCACTTAGCTTAGCCAGTTTTGCACAAAAATTTAGGAGTAATGGGTCACCAGTCATGTACAGTAACTTCTAAAGTATGGGTCGCAAGCAGGGCTATATCTAATGTGAGGCAAACAAGGCGTTTGCTTTGGGCGGCATTTTGCAGGGGGGCGACTCCTCCCCCCAAAAGAAGGGACTCACCTGGCAGGGACCAGGTGAGGCAGGCACACTGTGCTCTGCCATGGGATCCAAGAAAGGGTGTAGGTAGTGGCCAACTCTTGTTCCTACACAAGGGCAACACTGGGGATTGTTGGCTGCTTTCATTCCAGAGAGGTGCAGGTGAGTGCTGGAAGAATGCATCTCTCTGTCTGTGGCTCCAGGGATAGCCAGCTGCTTACTCTCTCTCACTCCTTTTTTTTTTTCTTTAAATTTGGGGGGTGCTTGATTTTTCTGTTGCCTAGGGCAGCAAAAAAACAAAATACACCACTGGTCACCAGTCTTGTATAATAACTTAGGAATGATGGGTTACAGGTCTTGTACTATAGCTTTGAAAGGATGGGTGACCAGTCTTGTTCTGTAGCTTTAGAAGGATGGGTGACCAGTCTTGTTCTGTAGCTTTGGAAGGATGGGTGACTAGTCTTGTTCTGTAGCTTTGGAAGGATGGGTGACCAGTCGTGTTCTGTAGCTTTGGAAGGATGGGTGACCAGTCTTGTTCTGTAGCTTTGGAAGGATGGGTGACCAGTCTTGTTCTGTAGCTTTAGAAGGATGGATGACCAGTCTTGTTCTGTAGCTTTGGTAGGATGGGTTTCCAGTCTTGTTCTGTAGCTTTGGAAGGATGGGTGACCAGTCTTGTTCTGTAGCTTTGGAAGGATGGGTGACCAGTCTTGTTCTGTAGCTTTGGAAGGATGGGTGACCAGTCTTGTTCTGTAGCTTTGGAAGGATGGGTGACCAGTCTTGTTCTGTAGCTTTGGAAGGATGGGTGACCAGTCTTGTTCTGTAGCTTTGGAAGGATGGGTGACCAGTCTTGTTCTGTAGCCTTGTAAGGATGGGTGACCAGTCTTGTACAATTACTTAGAAAGAACGGGTCACAAGTGTTGTCTAATCATTTATGAAGGATGGTCCAGCATTCTTATTGTATAATAACTTAATAAGGACGGGTCACTAGTCTTGTACATTGGGCCACCAATCTTGTACAATAACTTAGGGATGAATTGTCACCAGTCTTGTACAATAACTTAGGAAGATTGGTTCACCAGTGTTGTATAATCACTTATAAAGGATGGGTCATCGATCATCTTGTACCATAACTTAGTAAGGATGGGTCATCAGTTTTTTGCACAATAACTTAAGGACGATGGGTCACCAATTTTGTACAATAACATAGAAAGATTGTGCAGCACAGTGGCTAAATGGTTAGCACATGTGTATGTATGAATGTGAGTTAGGGACTTTAAATTGTACACTCCTTGATGGTTAGGTACTGATGTGAATGTACAATATATATGTAAAGCGCTGCGTAAATTGATGGCGCTATATATATACCTGAAATAAATAAAAAAAAAAAATAAAAGATAGGTTCATCAATGTTGTATAATTGCTACTTGTCTTATACAGTATCTTAGGACATAGGGGTCATTAGTATTGTATAATTACTTATGAAGAATGGGTCACTAGTTTTGTACAGTAACTTAGGAGGGATGGGTCAAAAGCCTTGTAAATAACCTAGGAAGGATAGGCCACCAATAATGTACAATCACTTAGGAAGGATGGGTGACCAGCTTTGTACAATAACTTAGGAAAGATGGGTCCCCAGTCTTGTACAACAACTTCAGAAGGAAGAGTCACTAGATTTGTATAATCACTAAAGAATAAAAAGTAACCAGTCATGTACAATGACTTATGAGGAATGGGTCACCAGTCTTGTACAATAACTTAGGAAGGATAAGTCACCGGGGTTGTGTAATCACTTATGGAAGATGGGCCACTGGTCTTCTTGTACAATATTTTAGTAAGGATGGGTCTCTAGTCTTGTGCAATAACTTGGTAAGGATGGGTCACTAGTTTTGTACAGTAACCTACTGATCACCAGTCTTGTACAATAACTTAGAAAGGATGGGTCACCAGTCCTGTACAATAATGTAGGAAGACTGCGTCATTAGTATTGGATAATCACTTATGAAGGATGGGCCACTAGTCTTCTGGTAGAATAACTTAAAGAGGATGAGTCACCAGAGGATGGGTCACCAGTCAAACTTCTGATGGGTCACCAGTCAATTTTGGGATTTCACCCTTTGGGGGATCCTAGGAGGATGGGGAATTTGGATCCATTTCTAGTCAAGAAGACCTAGGTAATGATAGAATGTGGATTTTCAATCTGTCCTCTTATTCACTATCTGAGGATGAGAAATGTATCTTAGAATTAGGTTTTGGTCCCACCCAACATATTGACTGCTTTGAGTTGGTGAAGGATATTATCCTGTTTGCTAGAAAACTTACATTACATGGCATTCATGACAAATCTGTAAAATAACTTGACAAGGATGGGTCATCAGTTTTGTACAATTACTTAGGAAGATTGGGTCGCTAGTCTTGTATAATCACTCTTGTTCAACAATTTAGTAAGGATGAGTCACTATTCTTGTACAATAACTTAGGGAGTATGATTCACGAGTAAGGATCAGTCACTAGTCTCCTACAATAATGTAGGAAGGATGGGTCACCAGTAGTATGCAATCACTTATGATGATCTTGTACAATAACCTACTAGGGATGGATCACTAGTCTCGTACAATAGCTTAGGAAGAATGGATGACCAGCCTTGTACAATAACAATATCTTATAGTAGCTATTATGGTCAGGTGTTCACAATCTTTTGGCCATATTAAGGACTCTGAGGTCAGTTTGATCAAAAGATAAACTTCTTTTAGTACATGTGTATTCAACAAAAACAGGCCCACTTAGTGGTCCTGATTGCTTACTTTTCTTTTGCCATTTTTATTACAGCAAGTGAATGATCCATCTCTTAGAACAAGCGGACTGTACTCAACAGACCTACTAAAGACGGAGCCAGATACAGGACAGGTATGTGTTTTTAAAGGATAAGCGAACATTTAACACACCTATGAAGCAGTATATACCTAGTAAGATCATGGAATTTTGCAAGTAATTTTTTTTCTTCTGCTGCCCCCCAATGGCTGAAATTCTCAAATTCCCACAGTGCTTCATTCTAATTGGAGCCCTATGTCTGACCCCTGTGTAAGCTCTCCTGCTCCCCTCCACAAGTGACACTGTTTGATCCTGGCGATGAATTGCTCAGGCCTGGGTACTGCATTTTGGGGATAAGGGGAGAGAGCTTGTGTATTTTCCAGGGGCCCAACCAGTGGTGTATTTAGGTTTTGTGCTGCCCTAGGCAACAGAAAGATTATATGCCCCCACAGACAAGAACCAACACCCCCCCCCCCTTCCCCCTCACACAGAGAGAGCCTGACATTGACCAATAACACCCCTGCCCCCCACCTTGGAGAGCCTTCCACTAACCCCCCCTTCCCTGGAAATAGAGAGAAAGTCACTCATCTTTACAGCTCTGGACATCCCTGGGAACGAGAGTCAAGCTTTACATACACCATCAAGCAGCCCGCAGCCTCCCTTAGATCCCACCTGGTTCCCATGGTGCGTGTGTCCCTTCTTCCATCCCTTCTTCTGGGGGGAAGTACTGCCCCCCTGAAAAATGCCTTGTTTGCCTTGTGGTAAATACGCCCCTGGGCCCACCGGATGAATGGAATGGTGGGCGAGCATGACAATGGTTAGTATCAGTGGATATGGGCTCCAATAGGAATGAAACAGTGTGGGAATGCATGGGTAAGGTGAGCATTAGTGTGTGGAGGGCAGGGGAAAGGGAGGGGGGTGTTATCAAGAGAAGCTGGATCCTGTCAATTTGCTCTGAATGGGCAAAGTGACATATTTTCTTTAAAGTAGATAGGAGTTTATTGCCAACCTGCTTCTGAAAAGGGTGGTCGCTCGTCTGTATCTTCGTTCAATACTTGCAAGTATGCAACAAATGAAAGCCCAGAGGAAAGTCAAAACTCATTATCTCCTTACTTGTTCTGGGTCAGTGACCCAAAGTTTGGGAAGCATCAGCATGGCAGCCAGGCAACTTGAGTGTTAAGAAGAAGAGGTCAACAATTCTACCATCCATCTTTCTCTGATGACAGGTTTCCTGTGAGTAGATTGGCTTGAGGTGACCAACAAAAGGATGGTTAAACTTTTTTTTTTTTAATCAAAGGCTTGTTATTTTACAGTTATTATTATTATAATGGAGCTTTTCTCAGAACTTTATAATAAAGAGGGAAGACAGTACAGTTATAATACAATTTAAGACCGGTAGGTCATGCTTTCAAGAGCTTACAATTTAAAATATAGGGTTAAATTATAATAGGGTAATAACCAGGGGCGGACTGACAACTCATGGGGCCCTCGGGCAAGAGGGGATCATGGGGCCCCTGTGTCCTTGCCCAAACTCAAAAAAGCCTATGAAAAAGGTACCAGGGGCATCTCATGGGGCGCCCTACTGACCTTGGGCCCTTGGGCAGTGCCCAAGTTTCCAAATGGTCAGTCCGCCCCTGGTAATAACTGAGAGGGATGAGTTGATGGAAAAAGTAAAGGTTCAGCTGTTGGGTGGAGGCAAGATAGGCTTTCCTGAAGAGATGCATTTTCTAGGATTGCCTAAAGGCAGATAGAGTAGATGGCTGGACAGGTTGGGGTAAGGAGTTCCAGAAGAAGGGAGAGTTTCTGGAGAAGACATGGGGATGAGATAACAAGGCAGCTAGAAAGCAGGAGGTCTTGGGAGGAGTGAAGAGAACAGTTTGGGTGATATATGAGACTTCCTTGATGATGTGGCTTGAGGCAGATTTGTTGATGGCCTTGTATGTTATTGTAGTATTCAAATTTTAATCTTTAGGTGAGTGGAAGCCAGTTCTCCTAATCTCAGCCTGTGTTTTCTCACCAGCAGGTCCAGCAAGTACAAGTGTTTGCCGATGTCCAATGTACAGTGAACCTCGTGGGTGGGGACCCATACCTGAACCAACAAGGACCCATGGCTTCTCAGAAGACTACACCTGGGCCCACCACCCCCCAGGCTCAACAGAAGAGCCTCTTACAACAACTGCTCACTGAATGACAACTTTGACCAGACCTTGTTAAATCAAGGGAGATGCTAACACAGACAAGCTATAGAAATATATATATGCAACATATATATGTTCTATATTTTTGCAGAGATCTTTGATATCTCAAACTGCAGCCATCCTTTTTTTTTGGGTCGAAAAAACTGCCAGGCAAAGACGCTTTTGCTAAGTGTAAAAAAAAAAGAAAAAAAAAAAAAAAAAGGAAAGTGGAGGAGAAGGAAAATCGATAAGTTTTGCCGCAGTTTTTTTTTCTATCCCTATTAGCCCCTTGCCCTCTTTGGAGAGCGCTTGATCAGCATTGGACGTTTGGAGAGAGCTGCAGGGCTGGACAATCGGACCGACGGTCCTCTTTCGAGCCAAATGACAGATGATACTTATTTTTGTACACAGTCGCTGTGATGACACTGAAAGGAAAACAGGCGTTTTTGCGCGCCTGGAGAGAATGTCGCAGAATGTCAGTTTCAGCTGGTTCTGTCACTGATGTAGAACCCAAAAGGAGAGGAGAGTGAAGGGTTCTGGGTAACTTACGGGTGGCGGGGATTGGGGGAGGAACGAGAGAAAGAGAGAGAGAAGTATATATATTATACCGAGGTAAAGCGCATCGTTGTTGCAGCTGAAGTGCATTTGTAGAGCTACTACTGGCTTGTATGTACAATCATGTCTTTTCTAAGTGAGAGGCCTGCTTTGCGCACCTTTTTAGGGCCTGTTTTTTTAACCCTCTTTGCTGCTGGAGCAGCAAACGTGGCAGCCCGCTATCTTTTCCTGAGGTTTGACACAATTTCTTGAAACCACACAAAATTTTACAAATTGTGGAGTTAAAAACAAAAGAGAATTTGTTGCTTTTCTTGCCATCAGTTGTATTCAGGAGGTCAGTGAGACTGACCGGGGACAGCCTCAAAAGTGCTGTAAAACCCCCTTTCACCTCTTGTTATATATGCTATTACTCAGATAACCAACAGACAAGTAACCTGTGTAACAACGGTCTTTGCCTCATTGCCTCTCATTGCCTCTGCAAAGTCAACAGAAGCCAACTACAGCAAGGCAGAGGTAGGCCGAAGCCTAAGTTAAGGGTATGACCGTGAAACCTACACAGCATCTTTTTTTTTTTTTTATAGGGAATGACCATTTTTCATAATCTACATCACCCCTTTCATCCATATTTTCCTCATATCTTTGGTTTGTTTAGTTCTGTTTCAACCGAAAGGAGGGGAAGAAAATGTATGTAAAATGGTAAGGAACCCCTGTGGCCTTTTTTGGTTTTGGAGTGTCTGAGAACAAGGCCTGACCTGGTTCCAAGGCATGTTTGTTATTTGAGGAATCATGCTAGCATAAAATAATTCACGAAATATCAGAAATAGCGACCAAACAATATATATTGATATTGTTGAGGGCAACCTGTCTACATGGAAGCTGCAGTTGTCACCTCTGCCTGGTGACTCATTAGAGAAACGAGGTTGTGGAGCGCTGAACCTTGGAGTATGTTGATATTCCAGTTGGGTAGTAGGCAGCTCTCTAGCACACAAGGGCCAAAGTTAGGCCTTTTGGGTAGCGTCTCAGATTTGTAGGAAGTAGAGTGTCAAGTTATATTTGTAGCCCAGATAATGGTTATTGGTCACAGTATTTATTATTTAAAAGAGCCACCATGTTTTAGGAGGGTCCAAGGGGTCCCCCATTAAGAGCTGTGTATTTGTTTGTAGCTTTGATGAAGTGAGGGCCCCTTGAACCTCCTGAAACATGTTAGTCCAACCAATTTTGAGACCAATAAACTTTATCTGGATTGCAAAAAATAGAATGGCTCCTCCTTTCTGAAAACACTTCAATTCAGGATCTGGAACTGGTTCATTGCATACTTATTTTGGCTCAGTGACCAAAGCTGAAGCCCCATAGCTTGAACCTTGAAAAATAAGTCAGCCACAGCAATCTTTCCATTTTGGAATATGAAGGCTATCTTGTCTATGTTCAATCTTGCATCTACCTATAGGAGGACAGTTTAGAAAGAGATCACTGCTCCTTGTTCAGCAACAGATTTCTCTTTGACTAATGATGAATGTCTGAGAATAATGGCCCAGAACAGAGCATGTCATCGGTTTATTTCTGGCCCTTCTTTCACATTGAGAACAACATCCTCCTACTTCCATGGTAGGAGCCAAGCTCACTTCATGCCGTCTCTGAGACATCTTCCCTTTGTATAGCAAGGTTATCACTCCAAAACCAATAGAGACCCACTTAAATCTCATTTGACCACTCTGAAGAGGGAAGGCTATTGTAGAAAAGAAGGTTCAGCTCACATGTGTATCAATAACTTGATGTACCTACGGTCATATATATCCACCAGGATGCAGGGTCGGATTCAGATCCCAAAGTGTCCTATATCCAGGCCTAACCGTGACTCAACCGGTGCTATGACAGCAGCAACCTTTTAGGGCTCCTCCATGCTTCATTAGTGCTAAAGGGCATGCAATCTGTGTTCTGTGCACACGGACCTGTGTGTTTTTAATGCATTACCTCAATGGTAGGCATCCAGTGATCGGCCATGCCTCAAATTCATACTTTTGGTGGACAGAGTGTAAATTTGTTCATCTGGTCAAGAGTTGGTTGAAGAGAACCAACCCTTTGTAGCAGATAACACTGTCGAGAAAGAAATCATGGAAAGGTAGACACTTTGGATTGTATTTTTTTTCAAGTTGTAAAGGCTTTACTGTGATTTTCACCTTCTCATATTTAGAAAGTAAAGAGGGTTAGGTGTGACTGGTGCCTTTGTGTCCAAGTGGTCTACAAGGAGATCATTACCACTGCAAGTCACACCTAACTCTCCATTGTTATAATACCTTTGGAATACAAGAATAGGAATAGGCTATTCACACTGCAAAAACCCCTTTATAACTGAAAAAAATTGTAATGTTTTATTAATGATCTTCTTTTGCTGTATAATGTGTACAGCAAAGTGATGGGTCTAGTACGAAGCAAATGGAGCCTCGTCAAAAAAAAAAGGCCATCAAGACCTCCAAGGTCACCTTCTTCTAAAATCCGGCCCTGATGTACTTCTGATATAATACATAACAGAGTGGTTTGTATTAAAAATCCTGCAAGTGGCTATCAGTTTGTCTAGCCTAAGACGAGTAATTGCTTTAACCTGCTGCTAGGACGTTTTATACCCTCCAGACTCGCCATTACTAAGTCCATAACAATGTAATCTATACTCAGGATATTCCTACTGCGTGTACCCTATAGTGGTACCATGCATCAGGAATCTGTATAAAAATTTTTTTCTTTCTTTCTTAAGAACAGGGCCTTTATTTTTCTTTCTTTTTTTCTTTTTTTTTTGTACATGGAAGGAAATCTCTATCTACACCAGTATTTTTTTTTATTAGTTAGATGTCGGGGAAAGTATAAAAGGACTTGTATTGTACTTTTTGTAAGCATTGTTTTTATTCTGTGTTTTTGAAGGTCATAGGCACTGCCTTTTTCTCTTTTTATTTGTTTTTGTTTTTTTGTACAAGTTTGCATTTTTAACCAAATTTAATTAAATAAAAAATCTAAACTCACACTAATGATTTACATGAATTTGCCCACATGGGCAAAGAAGTGTCCAGTTTGGTTTCTGGTGTTAGAGACTGCAAATTGCACTTATTTTTTTTTTTCACAAAATAAAATTCTCAAATTCTTTCTAAAATAAAAAATACAGTTGAAGCGCTTACCTATACTAAACAGTGTAGGAACTTTTCTGCTTCGACATTAAAATAAAAATGAAAAGATTTAAGGAACCACACAATTGTGATTAACTTTGACCAGCTCTAAATGATATTTTTTTTAATTTTTATTCAATTTTTTTTAATTACGGAAATATGTCATTGATGTTTTAAGACTGAAGAAAATAAATCATACTGGCGAAAAGTGTCATTTAAAAAAAACACTTCTAGCAGATATTGCTAAAGAAGATTCTTTTTAAAACCACAAGTACATTTTATATTGATTAATAAAAATTGCATATATATATATATATATATATATATATATATATATACTTATCTATCTATATATAGATATATACATCTATCTATATATATATATATATATATATATATATATAGATATATATCTATATATATATATATAGATATATAGATATATATCTATATATATATATATATATAGATATATATATATAGATATATATCTCTATATATATCTATCTATATATATATATATATATAAATATATATATATATATATATATATATATATATATATATATATATATATATATATATATAGATATATATCTATATATATATATAGATATATATATATATATATCTATTTATATATCTATATATATATATATATCTATAGATAGATATATATGTATCTATCTATAGATATATATATATAGATATATATATATCTATATATATATATATATACATACATAATCTCTAGAAAAAGGCAGTGCCTTTGACTTTTTTTAAAAGTAAGTGACTTTGTTATATTTGCTGCTGCAGATTTGCTGTATATAAAGCTACAGATACAACTTTTTAATTTTTTTCCCTTCTCACATGGTGGGCACCTTTTTACTTTATCCAAAACCTGACTTTTAGAACTTGTAAAAATAACCAGCATGTCAACACACTTTTTTTTTTGTTTTTTTTTATTTAAATCTCCGCAAAGGGCCTTGTTTCTAAGTCCTACTACTAAATGATAATAAAAACAGTAAAAAAAAAAAAAAAAAATAGTAAAAAAACAAAAGACAAAGGCCCATACCTTTTAGCATTTCGGTAAATTGCTATATACAATTTATTATTACATTTTGGATCAAGATTCCTTAGCCAGCTGCTTTTTCGTAATGTAAAAAAAAAAAAGGTATGACAATAAGTTTTATATTGTGATTCTTTCTTAAGAAAAACTAAAAAAAAATTGTAAACATCGGGATTTTTCATATTTCCCCCAACCTAATGGACAAAAATAGACAAAAAAAAGTGAAACTGTTTTCTGCTAAATAAAAGATTTGTTCCCCTAAAAAAAATGTTTTATATTTTGTTTTGAGATAACTGCTGGCTTATTGTAATGGATGAAATAATTTATTGTAAAAAAAAAAAAAAAAGCTAACTGATCTTGCTTTTAATTTCTTAAGGAAAACTGCATAGCAAAAAAAATAAATTCAGTTTTTGCTTCTATTTTCTCTACTTAGACTTTGTAGGAGATAAGGAAAGAATGTACTGTAAGATGGAATTAAAATTGAATACTTTCCAGCGAGCTGTTTGGCGATTAACGGATCTTTTTTTTAAGGTTTGCTCTGGAGAATAAAATACAAAAATATATTTTAAAGAACAGTCACTTCTTTAGAAAATTAAAAACAAAACAAAAAAAAACCAAAAAAATAAAAAATGTAACAATGCATTAAACAAAAGAGACGAGAATGTAAGGTGCCCTATGATAATCATCTGAATTCAGATGCCTGTGGCGTGTCGCTAAAAAAAAAAACAATTTAGTTTGGTGACCCCTTTTTTCCAGCCAGGCGGACCTGCGTCAAGTTTGGAGATGTATAGGACGCGGGTTCCCCCCGGCGGGGAATCGGGGCATGGGGCTGAAAAATACTGCTTTGTGCTGTTATAATATTGGCTTGTTCAATGTTTAATTATTCTGTTATTGTAAATAAAGTCATTTAAAATTCTGAATTTCGTTTTTGTCTTTAATTTTTGCTTTGTTTTATTTTGTTTTTGTTTTTCATCACCTCTTTTTTTATCTTTATATTCCTGTACATTGTGATTTTTTTAACTGATTTTCATTTGTAAATACCTTCAAATATCTTGCTCTGGTATCCTATGCACTCCCACTCCAGTGCTCTATGCTGGCATAGCTGAGTAATAGCCACACCCCTCCCAGCAAGAGAAGGGGCGTGTCTGACCAGGTCACTTAGACTACAGAGCGCACTGGGCAGCATGGTCAGTCTCTGGTGCCTATATTTAGACAAATCACACAACGGGAGTGGCAACGTGACTAGGAAAATGGAAGTTCGGAAGATGTTAGCTGAACTCTAGATACATCCAGGGGCGGACTGACAGCTCATGGGGCCCCTGGGCAATAGGGGATCATGGGGCCCCTGTGTCCTTGCCCAAACTCAAAAAAGCCTATGAAAAAGGTACCAGGGGCATCTCATGGGGCCCCCTGCTGACCCTGGGCCCTCGGGCAGTGCCGCGTTTCCAAATGGTCAGTCCGCCCCTGGGTACACCAATAACCTCTTAGCCCCTTGACGCAGGTGTCCCACATATATGCGGTGCCATGAAAGTGGGCTTTCTTCCGTGACACCGCACATGTGCGTCATGTCTTTTCCTGGTCTCTGGACAAACAATCAGGAGCCAATCACAGTGATCACTAGTAAGACGCCTCCTCCTCAGACAGGAGGAAAACATGCACTGTCATTTTTTCTGCTCTCTAGAACAGGATTTCTCAACCTTTTTTTTTAGTTATGGCACCCTTTGAAAGTATATTAAATCTCAAGGCACCCCAGTTTAAAATGGGGACCCCTTACATATCAGAGCCCACTCATTTCACATCAGAGTCCTCAATCCCCTTCTATTTCACATAAGAGCCCACAGTCCCTCCTCCTTTCACATGAGTCCCCCATCCCCTGCCCCTTTCACATGAGTCCTCAGTACCTCCCTTTCACATCAGAGTCCTCAATTCCCCCCTTCCTATACAACGTCTCAGTCCCTCAATTCACATTAGAGCCCTCAGTCCTTCCTCCTTTCACATCAGAGTCCTTAGTCTTCCCTTCCTCCACGTTACATAAGAGTTCTTAATATGTCCCCTTTACATCAGAATATTTAGTCGTTGTCCCCCCCCCCCCCCATTTCACAGATTCTTCAGCCCCCCCCTCTATTTCACATAAGAGCCCACAGTCCCTTCTATCACATAAGAGTCCTCAGTACCTACTTTTCACATCAGAGTCCTCAATTCCCCCCTTCCTATACAACTTCTCAGTCCCCCAATTCACAGTAGAGCCCTCTGTCCTTCCTCCTTTCACATCAGAGTCCTTAGTCTCCCCTTCCTCCATGCTACATAAGAGTTCCTAATACCTCCCCTTTACATCAGAATCTTTAGTCCCACCCCCATTTCACATAAGAGTCCACAGTCTACCCTTTTTTCACATGAGAGTCTTTAGTCCCTACTTACTCCATTTTACATTGGAGTCCTCAGTATACCCTTCTTCACATCAGAGTCCTTAGTCTCCGCTTTTCACATAAGAGTTCTTAGCCCCCCTCCTTTCACATAAGAGTCCACCACCCTGCCCCCCTTCCCATAAGAGTCTCCAGTCCCCCCTCATGTTGCATCAGACTCCTCAGTCTGCTCCCCCACTCCCTTCACATAAGAGTACTGAGTCCTACCTCCTTTCACATCAGAGTCTTTAGTCGTCCCCCCCCCCTTCCTCCATTGCAAGTAAGAGTCCTCAGACCCCTTCTTTTCACATAAGAATTCTTAGTCCCCCTGTTTCAAATCAGAGTCCTCCACCCCTCTCCTTTCATATCAGAGTCATCAGTCCACCCCCCCCCCCCCAATTTCACATAATAATCCACAGCCCCCCCTCCTTTCACATAAGAATCCTCACCCTCCCCTTTCATATGAGTTCTCTGTACCTCCTATTCACATCAGAGTCCTCAATCCCCCTGTTCCCATACAACCCCTCAGTCCCCCCATTCACATTAGTGCCCTCAGTCCACCCCCTCAGCCATCCATTTCACATAACAGTCCTCAGTCCCATCCCCTTTCACATCAAAGTCCTTGGTCCCCTTCTCTCCATTGCACATAAGAGTCCAGAGTCCCCCGTTTTCACATGAGAGTATTTAGTCCACCCTTACTCCAATTCACATAGGAGTCCTTAGTCTCCAATTTCACATAAGACTTTTCATTCCCCCTCCTTTCACATGAGTCCTTAGTACCTCTCTTTTGCATCATATTCCTCAGTCCCTCCCCTTTCATATGAGTGCTCGGCACCTCCCTTACACATAAGAGTTCTTAGCCCCCCAATTCACATCAGAGTCCTCCACCTCCCCTCCTCCTTTCACATTAGAGTCCTCAACTTCCCCCCCTTTCCCATGAGTCCTTAGTACCTCTCTTTCACATCATATTCCTCAGTTCCTCCCCTTTCATGAGTCCTCGGCACCTCCCTTTCACACAGGAGTCCTACCTTCCGATCCTGGTCCGAGCCACCTTCTGAGCAGTGGTAGCATGGCAGTAGGTGAGAGACAAAAGCAGGTCAAGACAGAGGCAAATGTCTGTCCCCTTCTGGATTCTGGGGCTGTCCTGAACGCCACCCACCCCTGATGGACCCGGTTGGTTCCCTAGGATGTTGCAGTGCCCCCAATGAGAAATGCTGCTTTAGAGGAGAAGTCTGTGTGAAAAAAACATGAAATAAAATAGATTAGTGCATTAGGCATAACTCCTCCCCCTTAGGCCACGCCTGTTTTTGTAGAAAACCATGAACCATAGAAGGAAGACGGATGAGGTCTCTATGTGCCGTGATGTACTCCAAGGAAAAGATTTTACAGGGAAACCAAAAATATGACTTTCTTCGTACATCCCAGGACCCAGAGCGTCTTTATATTCATAACAAGAGGGACATCCCAAAGCGATGAATTCAGGGGAGAGTACATGGCCACCAACCCCAAATATTCAAGAACCTCACACAACTGCCTGCAAAACGCACCAATCAAAAGCAACGTCCTCCGCAACATACAGAAAGCTTCCACTTGATAAAACCTAGTTGAGTTGAGAACCAAAGACCTGGTAGCTAGAAGCCTTACTACCCGAGCAACTGAAGCCCGATGATCATTCAGGAGGCACCAACACTCAGAATGGACTTTCATTGGACAAGGTGGAATCTCACTCTTCCATATATAAACCTGAGAAATACATAGCTGGATCCATTGAGAAACAATAGATTTGCATTACCACTCCTTGGGCCTTCAGGAAGTGCAAAATGGGAATCCAACTGCAGCAGTTGAGTTCAAGTGACACCTGATGGCACAATCCACATCCAAGACTGAACAGCCTTGTCCCCCGCAGTCTCAGGATGAGGACAAAAGGAAGGTCCTACAATATCCTGGATAAGATGGAATGAAGAAACCACCTTAGTTAAAAGGTCGGCTGAGGCTGTAAGACCACCTTGTCAGGGTGGAAAAAAAGGAACGCAGTGGCATATCCTCCATGGGTGCAATGTGTGTGGTGTCACTTACTACTGACCCCTCAACACTGTGCCACTTACTACTGACCCCTCAACACTGAGCCACGTACTACTGACGCCTCAACAATGTGCCACTTACTACTGACCCCTCAACACTGTGCCACTTACTACTGACCCCTCAACACTGAGCCACGTACTACTGACGCCTCAACAATGTGCCACTTACTACTGACCCCTCAACGCTGTGCCACTTACTACTGACCCCTCAACGCTGTGCCACTTACTACTGACCCCTCAACACTGAGCCACGTACTACTGACGCCTCAACAATGTGCCACTTACTACTGACGCCTCAACAATGTGCCACTTACTGACGCCTCAACAATGTGCCACTTACTACTGACCCCTCAACAATGTGTCACTTACTACTGACGCCTCAACAATGTGCCACTTACTACTGACCCCTCAACACTGTGCCACTTACTACTGACCCCTCAACAATGTGCCACTTACTACTGACCCCTCAACACTGAGCCACGTACTACTGACGCCTCAACAATGTGCCACTTACTACTGACGCCTCAACAATGTGCCACTTACTACTGACCCCTCAACAATGTGCCACTTACTACTGACCCCTCAACAGTGTGCCACTTACTACTGACCCCTCAACGCTGTGCCACTTACTACTGACCCCTCAACGCTGTGCTACTTACTACTGACGCCTCAATAATGTGCCACTTACTACTGACCCCTCAACAATGTGCTACTTACTACTGACCCCTCAACACTGTGCCACTTACTACTGACCCCTCAACACTGTGCCACTTACTACTGACCCCTCAACAATGTGTCACTTACTACTGACCCCTCAACACTGTGCCACTTACTACTGACCCCTCAACACTGTGCCACTTACTACTGACGCCTCAACAATGTGCCACTTACTACTGACCCCTCAACGCTGTGCCACTTACTACTGACCCCTCAACGCTGTGCCACTTACTACTGACGCCTCAACAATGTGCCATTTACTACTGACCCCTCAACACTGTGCCACTTACTACTGACCCCTCAACAATGTTCCACTTACTACTGACCCCTCAACACTGAGCCACTTACTACTGACCCCTCAACACTGAGCCACTTACTACTGACGCCTCAACAATGTGCCACTTACTACTGACGCCTCAACAATGTGCTACTTACTACTGACCCCTCAACACTGTGCCACTTACTACTGCCCCCTCAACACTGTGCCACTTACTACTGACCCCTCAACACTGAGCCACGTACTACTGACGCCTCAACAATGTGCCACTTACTACTGACGCCTCAACACTGTGCCACTTACTACTGACCCCTCAACGCTGTGCCACTTACTACTGACGCCTCAACAATGTGCCACTTACTACTGACCCCTCAACACTGTGCCACTTACTACTGACCCCTCAACACTGAGCCACGTACTACTGACGCCTCAACAATGTGCCACTTACTACTGACCCCTCAACAATGTGCCACTTACTACTGACCCCTCAACAATGTGCCACTTACTACTGACCCCTCAACGCTGTGCCACTTACTACTGACCCCTCAACGCTGTGCCACTTACTACTGACGCCTCAACAATGTGCCACTTACTACTGATGCCTCAACAATGTGCCACTTACTACTGACCCCTCAACACTGTGCCACTTACTACTGACCCCTCAACACTGTGCCACTTACTACTGACCCCTCAACAATGTGTCACTTACTACTGACCCCTCAACACTGTGCCACTTACTACTGACGCCTCAACAATGTGCCACTTACTACTGACCCCTCAACGCTGTGCCACTTACTACTGACCCCTCAACGCTGTGCCACTTACTACTGACGCCTCAAAAATGTGCCATTTACTACTGACCCCTCAACACTGTGCCACTTACTACTGACCCCTCAACAATGTTCCACTTACTACTGACCCCTCAACACTGAGCCACTTACTACTGACCCCTCAACACCGAGCCACTTACTACTGACGCCTCAACAATGTGTCACTTACTACTGACGCCTCAACAATGTGCTACTTACTACTGACCCCTCAACACTGTGCCACTTACTACTGCCCCCTCAACACTGTGCCACTTACTACTGACCCCTCAACACTGAGCCACGTACTACTGACGCCTCAACAATGTGCCACTTACTACTGACGCCTCAACAATGTGCCACTTACTACTGACCCCTCAACAATGTGCCACTTACTACTGACCCCTCAACGCTGTGCCACTTACTACTGACCCCTCAACGCTGTGCCACTTACTACTGACGCCTCAACAATGTGCCACTTACTACTGACGCCTCAACAATGTGCTACTTACTACTGACCCCTCAACACTGTGCCACTTACTACTGACCCCTCAACACTGTGCCACTTACTACTGACCCTCAACAATGTGTCACTTACTACTGACCCCTCAACACTGTGCCACTTACTACTGACGCCTCAACAATGTGCCACTTACTACTGACCCCTCAACGCTGTGCCACTTACTACTGACCCCTCAACGCTGTGCCACTTACTACTGACGCCTCAACAATGTGCCATTTACTACTGACCCCTCAACACTGTGCCACTTACTACTGACCCCTCAACAATGTTCCACTTACTACTGACCCCTCAACACTGAGCCACTTACTACTGACCCCTCAACACTGAGCCACTTACTACTGACGCCTCAACAATGTGCCACTTACTACTGACGCCTCAACAATGTGCTACTTACTACTGACCCCTCAACACTGTGCCACTTACTACTGCCCCCTCAACACTGTGCCACTTACTACTGACCCCTCAACAATGTGTCACTTACTACTGACCCCTCAACACTGCCACTTACTACTGACCCCTCAACACTGTGCCACTTACTACTGACCCCTCAACACTGTGCCACTTACTACTGACCCCTCAACACTGTGCCACTTACTACTGACCCCTCAACAATGTGTCACTTACTACTGATCCCTCAACACTGTGCCACTTACTACTGACGCCTCAACAATGTGCCACTTACTACTGACCCCTCAACAATGTGTCACTTACTACTGATCCCTCAACACTGTGCCACTTACTACTGACGCCTCAACAATGTGCCACTTACTACTGACCCCTCAACGCTGTGCCACTTACTACTGACGCCTCAACAATGTGCCACTTACTACTGACCCCTCAACGCTGTGCCACTTACTACTGACGCCTCAACAATGTGCCACTTACTACTGACCCCTCAACACTGTGCCACTTACTACTGACGCCTCAACGCTGTGCCACTTACTACTGACCCCGCAACGATGTACCACTTACTACTGACACCTCAACGATATGCCACTTGCTACTGACCCCTCAACGATGTTTCACTTACTACTGACCCCTCAACGATGTGCCACTAACTACTGACACCTCAACGATATGCCACTTGCTACTGACCCCTCAACGATGTTTCACTTACTACTGACCCCTCAATGATGTGCCACTTACTACTGACCCCTCAACGATGTGCCACTTACTACTGACCCCGCAACGATATGCCACTTACTACTGACTCCTCAACGATGTGCCACTTACTACTGACCCCTCAACGATGTGCCACTGGTCCCAGGAACCGATCAACTTCCTGGTATACGGATACAGCGTGATAACATCAGAAACGCAGGCTCCGACCAATGCGTTTCGTCATAAGTGACGTCATCTGGGGCATGGAAGTGGTATTTAAGAAATGTAAAAATAGACAATTTGGAGTAGTTTCTGTCTTTTTGGATCAGTTCTCCCTACAGAAATGCATAGAAACCTAAAAATGGAAATCAATGCGGTTGATTTACGAAAGGAAAAACTTTCTTGGTTTTAGATAGAGTGAAGGTGGATTAGAACACCTGTCAGGTTTTTATAGCTGACTGTGCTCCCACTAGATTCCCCCTCTCTATTTGTTCTGTTTACCATTATCATTGAAAGGAAAAGCAAGTCACAAACTTTGGGTTCTCCCCAGAAAATGAATAGAGGGGACATCTTCCAATGGGGACACAGATAGTAAAACATTAAACCATAAAACTGATGGGGTTATAACTCTCCATTACTCTATCCAAAATGAAAAAAAATGCCTATAGTTCTACTTTAGAGCAAATGGACTGTGCACCTTGCAAGTTGCTGCAGAGCTTAGTAAATGAGGGGAATCTTCACTTTACCAAGAATACCCCAACCACATACAAGACGAAAAAAACTGCATTTTTGTCTGCACATGATTGGATGATGGAAGTCAGCAGAACTCCCCCTCATTTAATAAGCTCTGGAACAACTTCACTTGCAAAGTGCACAGTCTATGTGCCTTTAGTAAAATATCATTGTCAGAAAAGATGAGTAGGGAAAAAAATGATGCAGCAGGCGAGTCCATTTTGCTGAAATGTCATTTCAGCAAGTCAGAATGGTCCTCAGTGGTTTGTGTGGCCCCCACGTGCTTGTATACATGCCTGACAACGTCGGGGGAGGCTCCTAATGAGATGACGGACGGTGTCCTGGGGGATTTCCTTTCAATGGTATCAATTCCTTCATCCTCCGGGAACTACCTGCATACTCTCCGCACATGAGGCCGGGCATTGTCATGCACCAGGAGGAACCTAGGGCCTGCTGCACCAGGAGGAACCCAGGCAATAGTTTGGTAGCCCAGTCCAGCCTTGTGTAGGTCTACAATCTTGTCCCTGACATCCTAGGACAGCTCTTTGGTCATTTCCATGGTGGAGAGTTTGGAATCTGATTGTTTGATTGCTCCTGTGGACAGGTGTCTTTTATACAGGTAACAAAATGAGATTAGCAGCACTCCCTTTAAGAGACTGATTCTAATCTCAGCTTGTTACCTGTATGAAAGACACCTGGTAGCCAGAAATCCTGCTGAATGATAGGGGATCAAATACTTATTTCCCTCATGAACATGCAAATCAGTGCATCATTTGTTAGACATGCATTGTTTTTGAATTTGTTGTTGCTATTCTGTCTCTCGGTGTTACAATACACCTACCATTCAATTTGTAGACTGATCATTTCTTTGTGAGTGGGCAAACTTTCACAATCAGCAGGGGATCAAATACGCATTTCCTTCACTGTATGTAGTATGATTGGTTTCATCTCTGTGTATCACCTGAGGCCAGTCTCTTCACTGGGTATATGTGAGGGTTTTCAACCACTTTAAACCTCCCAACCCACACCCAGGCTCAATAAGGGGGCTCTAATGGGAACCTTTATGTAAAAAGGGACTCTAATTCTAATGAGGACCTTGATGTAAAGGGAAACTCCAATGGGGACCTTAACATAAGGAGGGACTTTAATGAGTACCCTAATGTAAGGGGGACACCAATGGGGACCTTGACGCAAAGGGGTCTCTAATGGGTACCCTGATGTAACGGGGGACTCTTATTGTGATTCTGATGTTAAGAAGACTCTAATGTAAGGTTGGATTGTAATGGGGACCTTAACAAAAGGGGGAAGGGGGAAGGGGAGGCTCTCATGAAGTTTCTGACGTAAAGGTGTCTCTGATGGGGGCCCTGACATAAGGGGGGACTATAATGGACACCCTGATGTAATGGATACTCTAATAGGGATTCTGATGTTAAGGGGACTCTGATGGGGACCCTGACATAAGGACTCTAATGGGTATCCTGATTTGAGGGGGGAATCTGATGGTGCTTCTGATGTAAAGAGGACTCTAATGGCGACCTTGAGATAAGGTTGGATTGTAATGGGAACTTTGACATAAGGGGGGACCCTGATGTGGATTCTGATGTAAAGGGGACTCTGATGTAAGAGAGGACTCTAATGGGGACCTTGACGTAAGGAGTACACTGCTGTAAGGTGTCCTTGGATGGGGATTCTGACACAATGGGAGACTCTGATGTAAAGTGGGCACTGATAGAGACCTTGATATAAAGAGGGACTCTAATTGGTGCCCTGTGGTAGGGGGGTTCTAATGGGGACATAGATGTAGTGTCTAATGGAGAAGCTGACATAAGGAAGGACTCTAATGAGGACACTGACATAAGAGGGGATTCTGATGGGTATCCTGACATAAGAGGGGACTCTGATGGGTATCCTGACATAAGAGAGGACTCTGATGGGTATCCTGATTTGAGGGGAGAATCTGATGGTGCTTCTGATGTAAAAAGGACTCTGCTGGGTATCCTGACATAAGAGGGGACTTAGGTATCCTGACATAAGAGGGGACTCTGATGGGAATCCTGACATAAGAGGGGACTCAGGTATCCTGACATAAGAGGGGACTCTGATGGGAATCCTGACATAAGAGGGGACTGATGGGAATCCTGACATAAGAGGGGACTCTGATGGGAATCCTGACATAAGAGGGGACTCTGATGGGAATCCTGACATAAGAGGGGACTCTGATGGGAATCCTGACATAAGAGGGGACTCTGATGGGAATCCTGACATAAGAGGGGACTCTGATGGGAATCCTGACATAAGAGGGGACTCTGATGGGAATCCTGACATAAGAGGGGACTCTGATGGGAATCCTGACATAAGAGGGGACTCTGATGGGAAACCTGACATAAGAGGGGATTCTGATGGGAATCCTGACATAAGAGGGGACTCTGATGGGAAACCTAGAAATTCTGAGGACCCCCTGCACACTGGTATATACCCTTTCAAGCAGACTATGCAATAAATAGGGATATTTAGTTCACACATATTGCAATACATGCTTAAGCTGGCCAACTGCGTCAAAGTCATCCCTCTATGGCCAGTCCTACTCTGCCCTGCCTACGCAAGTGCTACTGTGGACACAATGCTAGCATAGGGGAAAAGACACAATGGGGAGAGCTACAAGGTTCAGGTCTGGCTACTGACCCAACAATACAACAAACAAGAGATCCCTGTTCTCAAATCCATACAGCTAGTGCATGCATTTATCCATCAGGTGCTAAAGGGGTGTAACCACATTAAATCTAGAAATTCAGTGTGCAGGGGGTCCTTCAGAATTTCTAGAGTTAATGTGGTTACACCCCTTTAGCACCTGATGGATAAATGCATGCACTAGCTGTATGGATTTGAGAACAGGGATCTCTTGTTTCTTGTTTGTTCTGATGGGAAACCTGACATAAGAGGGGATTCTGATGGAAATCCTGACATAAGAGGGGACTCTGATGGGAAACCTGACATAAGAGGGGACTCTGATGGGAATCCTGACATAAGAGGGGATTCTGATGGGAATCCTGACATGAGGGGACTCTGATGGGAAACCTGACATAAGAGGGGACTCTGATTGGAAACCTGACATAAGAGGGGACTCTGATGGGAATCTTGACATAAGAAAGTATTCTGATGGGAAACCTGACATAAGAGGGGACTCTGATGGGAATCCTGACATAAGAAGGGACTCTAATGGTAATCCTGACATAAGAAGGGACTCTCGTGGGAATCCTGACATAAGAGGGGACTCTCATGGGTACCCTGACATAAGAGGGGACTCTGATGGGTACCCTGACATAAGAGGGGACTCTGATGGGTATCCTGATTTGAGGGGGGAATCTGATGGTGCTTCTGATGTAAAGAGGACTCTAATGGGGACCTTGTCATAAGGTTTGCTTGTAATGGGAGCTTTGATATAAGGAGGGATTCTGATGGGGACCCTGATGTGGACTCTGATGTAAAGGGGGACATTAAAGTAAGAAGTACACTACTGTAAGGTGTGGGGGACTCTGATGTAAAGTGGACACTGATAGTGACCTTGATATAAAGAGGGACTCTAATGGGTGCCCTGATGTAGGGGGGTTCTGATGGGGACTTTGATGTAAAGAGGACTATGATGGGGACCCTGATGAAAGGGGGAGGGTGATCCAATGGGACCCTGATGTAAAGAAAACTCTGATAGGGACCCAAATGTAATGGTGGACTCCAATGGAGATGCTGACACAAGGAAGGACTCTAATGGGTACCTTGATGTCAGGGGGGACTCCTATGTAAAGGGGACATTTTTGTATGTGGCTGCAGAGCATTAAGAGCGCTCACTTTGAAAAAAAAAAAATTAAAAACAAAAAAGAGTGATTAAGGCCGCGCCGTAATGTACATCATGTGACACGCCTGAAATGCGGATTAACTCTGCGCTCCTAGAATCAACCAAGGTTTTGTTTTGTTTTTTAAATACTAATAAATCTGCCTGAAATCTTCACTTATATTCTCTGCCCGCAATATCCTCTGCTGGAGTGTGAGGTCATCCCTGGTGATGTAGTCACGTCATTGCACAATGCTGCCAACCTGACATGTTTCAGGCACTGGGCGCTGGAAGGGTGGGATTTAGACTCAGGACCTTTACAGGAGGGCAATGCCTCTGCAAGGTGGTGCTACACCTTCACCACGATCCTCTGCTCAGCTGCGCTTCTTCCTCCGTCAAAAAGGCTCCTGGTCTTTCTCCTCCCACCATGGCCTGTCCCCCCCCCCCCCCCCCAACTCCTGTGGTCCCCAGAGTCATCTTGGCAACCACAGAAATCCATCCTCAGGTGCATTCTACAGAACACCCGCAGTGGTGTCATTTCCTGATCACGGGATAGGCTCCCATCATTTCATAGAAGTCTGCACAGAACTTGAAGTTATATTACAGACATCCCCTGCAAGTGTCACTTAACCACTTGCCAACCGCGCTATAGCCGAATGACGGCTGCAATGCGGTTGTCATCATATGACGTCCTCCCAGAATGCACCCTCCAACGCACCCCCGGCAATCTCCATGATCGCTGTGTCCATAGGACACAGCTGATCATGTGATGAGGTAAGAGGCCAATCACAGCGGCCTTTTAGCACGTGATCAGCGGTGTCCAATGACACAGCAGATCACCGGTAAATGCAGTTGCCGGTTATCGGCTGCACTTTCCTCACATTGTCACAGCGTGAGGAAAGTACTGCCGATAACTGGTAATTGTCAGAGGACGGATCGGCACCAATCATCAGTGCCCAGCAGTGCCACCCATCAGTGCCCAGCAACGCCTAGTAGTGCCACCCACCTGTGCTGCAAGTCAGTGCCACCCATCAGTGCCCATCATTGTTGCATATCAGTGCTGCCTATCTGTGCCACCTCATCAGTGCCACCCATCAGTGCTCAGCAACGCCTAGTAGTGCCACCCACCTGTGCCCAGCAGTGCCACCCATCATTGTTGCATATCAGTGCTGCCTATCCGTGCCACCCATCAGTGCCCAGCAACGCCTAGTAGTGCCACCCACCTGTGCCCAGCAGTGCTGCCAGTCAGTGCCACCCATCATTGTTGCATATCCGTGCCACCTCATCAGTGCCACCCATCAGTACCCAGCAACACCTAGTAGTGCCACCCACCTGTGCCCAGCAGTGCTGCCAGTCAGTGCCACCCATCATTGTTGCATATCCGTGCCACCTCATCAGTGCCACCCATCAGTACCCAGCAACACCTAGTAGTGCCACCCACCTGTGCCCAGCAGTGCCACCCATGAGTGCCGCCCAGCAGTGCCCATCATTGCTGCATATTAGTGCTGCCCATCTGTGCCACCTATCAATGCTGCCTATCCGTGCCACCTCATCAGTGCCACCTATCAGTGCAGCCTCATCAACGCACATCAGTGAAGGAGAAAAATTACCTGTTTGCAAAATTTTACAATAGAAACAAAGAAAAACTTTTTTTTTTTTTTTGTTTAAAGTGCAAAAGATAAATCCCCCGGCGGTGAGTAAATACCACTAAAAGAAAGCTCTATTTGTGAGAAAAAATTATAAAAATGTCATATGGGTACAGTGTTGCATGACCGCGCAATTGTCATTCAAAGTGTGATAGCGCTGAAAGCTGAACATTGGCCTGGGCAGGAAGGGGGTAGAAGTGCCCGGCAGGCGAGGGGTTAAAATATAACTAAAGGCAAAGGTTTTTTGTAGTTTTCGATATGGTGGAGAGGGATTAGAACCCTGGTCTGTTTTTTTCACTGTCTGCACCCCCATTAGGGAGATTCCCTCTCTCTATTAGTCCTGATTACCATTACCACTGAAAGTAAAAGAAAATCCCAAATGTTGGGTTGTCCCCAGAAAAGTAAAAGGGGAAATCTTCCAATGGGGACACTAGTTCTGGTGACTTTGGGGGTCCCCAAGGAATTTCTTTAATTTGCAGGGATTTCCTCTCACTTCCTCTTTGGCTATGGGACAGGAAATGAAAGAAAGTCTCCCCAAAGGGAGACAAATGGGAAAAAAAATTGACAGGGATGCTGTCCCAAACGAAAAGCCTATAGTTCTACTTTAAAAGATTGCACAGAACTCGAAGTTATATTACAGACATTCCCTGCAAGTTTCACCTGTGTGTCTAAAAGTCTGCAGAGAGCTTGAGATTATATTACAGACATCCCTTGCACACTTCACTTTAGTATACCTTCTCACATGGACTTGGCATCGGCCTCCTGCAGTGCTTGTAAAGCAGAGCTCAGACTGGAAGAGGGAGAGGCAGCACAGGAATCCAATCAGTTGGTCTGCAGTGCACAGACAAGCTGATAGGGGGAGAAAGAGCAGAGAGGTGAGCTCTACAGTCTGCTGCTTCTCATTGCACTTTCCAATCTTAGGGTTGAGGGAGGCAAGACCTTTAAGTGTTACTGAACTGCAGCTGAGAGAAAAATAAAATCAGGGCTCCATCCCTTCTAGACAGGGCTGTGCTGAGTGGCAGAGCTGTGTAAATCTCAGGACTGGATGGACATAAATACAACTCCTTATATAAATTTCACCCGTGTACACTGCTGTTTGGCTGGAGCTCAGATTAACCTCATGGGGCTGGGAGCACGAAAATGTGCGGCCTCCCAGCGTCTGGACTTTGACGCAGAGCGGCCGCACATTTGCGTGCAATTAAGAAAAACATATGTGCTGAGAGCGCGCTCCCAGCACACATGTCCGGTACTCACGGAAAGGTCCCGATCTCCTCTTGCGATCGGGACCTTTCCCGATCATGTGACCGCCGTGACAGCGAATCAGGGCAGTCACATGACCCTAAGACCCCGCCCCGCCTCCTGAAACTCTTAAAGGGCGGGGAGGCGCCGGCGCCAAGTGGTTAAACCAAAACAAGCATATCCTTGAAAGAAAAAAAAAAAAGAAGCTGAGGTTACCTTCAGAGAAAGCAGCACCTCAAAATGATCTCGGGATCCGGAGATAAAAGCAGCTAAAGTTAGAGTCGGATCTTGACTTTTCCTGTAAAAGTCACACTTGGCCCCGCCTCCTCCTCCATACTATGACTTTAGGATCAATGGGGACTTTCAAGAGGCAGAAAAAGTGCAGCCAATTCTCAACAGGTAAAGATTTTCATATAACTTTAGCTGCCTATGAAGCCACACCCCCTTGTTGGCATGTCATGGCAGCCAGTGGTAGGCCCTTATACTAGAAGCCATCATGGGGGGGCCCTTGGGCTCACCTGTATGGGTCATCAGGCTTGGGGGCGAGTGATTATAGGGTCAGCATAACAAAAATAAATTATTTTCTCCCCATTAGATTGTAAGCTCCCAGGATCAGGCCCTCCTATCCCTCTTGTATTGAACTGTATTGTCTCCAGTTATATTGTAAAGTGCTGAGCAAACTGTTATATATAAATCCTGTATAATAATAATAATTAGTTCAGTCAGTGAAATATTGCTGCTGAAGATAATTGTATTTCCTGTATTCAGCCAGTAGGTGGAGCTCTAGGCTGATTTTTCACATTGCAAGAGCAGAAGTTAAGATTACACACACAGCTGAGTGAATTAAAGGTTTGCTTAGGGATTTTTTTTTTTTTTTTGCCCATCCTGTTATTTATTGTCCCAAGATAACCAAACTCTCACAAGGATTGAGAAAAGATAAATTAAGAGTTGACGTTGGTGGTGGTGATGGGGGGGGGGGGGTTCCTTTAAGTCCAGAAACAGGAGAGGCGGAGCAGAGCCAATAAATATGGCGGCGGTAATGGGTGGGGCAAGTCTTTTGTGGTCCTCATCACTTCAGCAGCTTGAACTTCTTCAGGTAGCCGTGGACTTCCTCCTTGCGGTACGGCCTCAAGGCGATGCAGGTGGGGATGTTCTCCGGCTGCTCCATCCACACTTTGTGATCGATGTTCGCCTGCCTCAACGTCTCCGCCAATCCGCTGAGCGTCACCTCGTCCGGGACCTGAAACAACAACCGTCTGCCTTTACCTCTGACCTCCAGCCTCCCCTTAGGTCTTTTACAATTGTACCGGCTCCTCTCCTGGACTGAAACGGCTTACTCTGATGTCACTGCACACTGTGAGCTTCTCACAGAAGCTGCAGTAAACCCACTAGAGTTCCGCCTCCTTTTCTGGCTGGAGAGCGTCCAGCATCATCTAGCTCTTTCCTCCCCAGCCTGACTATCCCTGGCCCACCCCTTTCATTCATTGGATTTCAGTTCTTTCAGTCATGGGGGCGTTACCTAGGGTGGTCTGCATGCAAAGGAAATGCCCACTCCTCCAGAATGAGAATTCATTGTTATATTTGCATAACTCCTCCCACTGCTTGCATCAGCGCTGAGGGCTCTTGTGAGGAGGCAGGGGGCTGGCCCCTCCCACCAGCCATGATCTCCCAGCACTGCAAGGATTTCTATCACTGTCAGTATATATAGTGATCATTGTAGTTTTAGCAAGTAGTTTTATCACAGTTAGAAAATACAGTGATCACTGTCAGGAATTCTGCTGATCATGGTCAAAACGTATTGTAATCACTGTCAATAAACACAGTGATCACTGTCAGTAGGTATGTTAAACACTGTCAGTACATATAGTGATCACTGTCTGTAGGGATGTTGATCACTGCAGGTAGAAATGTTGATCACTGTCAGTAGGGGTGTTGATCACTGTCAGTAGGGGTGTTGATCACTGGAAGTATACATAGTGATCACTGTATGTGCAATAATTACTGTCAGTAGGTGTGTTGAACACTGTCAGTACATATAGTGAACACTGTCGGTATGTGTGTTGATCACTGGCAGTATATACAGTGATCACTCCGAGTATGTGCATTGCTTACTGTCAGTAAAAGTGTTGATCGTGGCCAGTACATATAGTGGTCACTGTCAGTAGGGGTGTTGATCACTGTAAGCACATATAGTGTTCACTGTATAAGCATTAATTACTGTCACTAGATGTGTTGATCACTGTCAGTAGGTATGGTAATCACTGTTAGTATGTGACTTGATTACTGTCACTAGATGTACTGATCACTGTCAGAAGGTGAGTTGATCACTCTCAGGATATATATATATATATATATATATATATATATATATAAAGATCGCTGTAGTGATTACTGTCAGTACATATAATGATCACTGTCAGTAGGGGTGTTGATCACTGTCAGTAGGTATGGTGAGCACTGTCAGTACATATAGTGATCACTGTCAGTGTGGTGATCACTGTCAGTAGGTATGGTGATCACAGTCAGTGGGTATGGTGAGCACTGTCGGTACATATAGTGGTCACTGTCAGTGGGTGTGGTGATCACTGTCAGTAGGTATGGTGAGCACTGTAAGTAGAGGTGTTGATCACTGTCAGTAGGTATGGTGATCACTGACAGTAGGGGTGTTGATCACTATCAGTGGATGTGGTGATCATTGTCTGCGGATGTGGTGACCACTGTCAGCAGGGGTGTTGATCACTGTCAGTAGGTATGGTGATCACTGACAGTAGGGGTGTTGATCACTGTCAGTGGATGTAGTGATCACTGTCAATAGATATGGTGATCACTGTCAGTGTGGTCCCCTCACCTCCAGCACCACCTTGTGCATGGTGTCCAGCTCGTGCAGGTACTCCCGGGTCTGGGGGTGATCATAGTGCAGGTGGATGGCGGCGGTGGCAGCATGACAGGCCTGAGTCACCAGGGCCCCCAGGGGCCACCCGAGTCCGGCCTGCAGATCCTTCCGGAGCACCACGTACTGCACCAGCCCAGCCATACCCGGCTGCTCACTTCCCTGTCCGCTCTGCCCGTGTCAATAAAGCTCATTCATACAACACACGTGGCTTCGCCTCTGTATATTCTAGCCACGCCTGTGGACATAGGATGACATTCGGGGATTGGATAGTTCTGGAAACTCGGCACCAATCACTGCCATAGGACTTTCTTACTGTACATAGCCCCCGCCTTCATCCTTCCCATTACTTCTATTGGCTGCCTCATCTACCTAACAACCAATCACAGCCAACCCCAGATAAACTTTATTGACAGAATTACATAGACTCAGACGTAGTGTACAGATGAACACTAGAGAACGGAGAGTCTTTGAACAAAGTGTCTCCACCCGGAGCCCGTATAAAGCGGGAAATGTGATAAAGAAAGTCTCACGGAAAATGGCCGCCAGCCTAATGTGAATGGAGCCGAGTTGGGGACAGGGGCTCTGCCTATAGAACAGAGTGTCACGACTTGTTTGTTGTTATTGGACGTTCCTTGGCGGCAGATTCCAATCCAGGTAAGAAGATGGTGAGGCACCACTAGTACCAGAGCGGCTGACCAGACAGAGAGAGGCTACCAGTGTCATGGCCTCTCCTAGCTGGGGAGCTACACCACCTCCTCCATTGGTCTGTCATAGCAGCCAGTGCTGGGGCTCTTAGAGCCCAAAAAGGGGCCCCTGGCTGATGAGGTAGTAGGTGGTCCTCTATACCGGGTCAGATATCTGTGGCCCAGGCTCCATAAAGGCTCTTTATACTTTATTAATGGTCTGGATTACAAATAAAACAGATTTGTTGTTCAGGTTTGAGTCCTGTGTGAACTATGACCCCGAACCATACCTGTAGTTACTATATCCAGCCAGCAGGTGGAGCTCTGGACTACCTTCCACATTACAGATCTGAAGCTCAGATTACAAGCACAGCTGAATGAATTAAAGGAGCAGCTCTCCGCAAAACCAGCATCAAGGGTTCACCTTGTATCGGTGACACAACAGGAAGTGAAGGGGATTGTCCCATAGGAGACACAAACCGCAGTAAGGAGATTCTGACACCCCCCCCCCCCCCCAGTCACTCCAGCTCCATAGAAAACTGATTTCTGGTATTTTTAGATTATTGTAAGGCTTGGCTGCAGATGAGTGATTCTTGTACCCTTGTTCTGTCTGTCAGGTAACCCCTCCACCCTGCCACGGACCTCTGGACGTGTCACAGGACAGGGGGCGTCATGGAGGAAGTCCAGACTCTCTTCCGGGAAGGTAAGATGGAAAATTCCATATTATCTGCACTCTACACTCCTGCCATCTACAAATTAGTCATTACCCATGTTTAAAGGGTTCTGAGCTCCGCCCCTTCATAGAGGGGAGCGGTAAAACACAGGGTCATGTGACAAGAAGCTGTAGTACTTCCGAGTTTGCAGCTGCCCCTTTCTTTATATCTAAGCTGCATGGGTATGCTTTTTTATTAATTCTTGCAGTATCAATGCCAATTTCCGAAGGCTGTTCCCTGTTAGACAGGGGGGTGGGGGGGGGGTGTTTCTGGAGATTCCCAGAGCAGTCCAAAGAGTATATAAATGAAAGGGCGAGCGTGCCACAAATCAAAGATCAGTCCATCAGAAGTTTTGTTATTCACAATGAGCCGTCAGAGGGGCTTCATCAAGGCTTGTTTGCTGGAAGTACAGGCAGCCTGGTGATTACTTTGTTTTCTACAATCACCCGTCCAGTATTATCACTCATTGCTAGGATGCAAGTCCTGATGAAGGGGGATTTGTGAGCCCCTGAAATGCATTGGATTTACCACCTGACCTCTCAATGCAAATAAGAAACTTTCACTGGACTTATCTTTGGTTTGTGATGCTCTCATCCCCTTGTGTATACAAGTTCATAGGAATACAAAATCAGCTTGATGCAGGTCTGGAGGAGGACAGCTGCAGGTCGAGAGAAGATCTACTGTAGGTCTGGAGGAGGATAAGTGCAGGTCGAGAGAATATCTACTGTAGGTCTGGAGGAGGACAAGTGCAGGTCAGGCGGAGATCTACTGTAGGTCAGGAGAAGATCTACTTTAGGTCTGAAGGAGGACAACTGCAGGTCGGGAGAAGATCTACTGCAGGTCTGGAGGAGGACAAGTACAGGTCGGGCGGAGATCTACTGTACGTGTGGAGGAGGACAACTGCAGGTCAGGAGCAAATCTACTTTAGGCCTGAAGGAGGACAACTGCAGGTCAGGAGAAGATCTACTGCAGGTCTGGAGGAGCACAAGTACAGGTCGGGAGGAGATCTACTGTAGGTCTGGAGGAGGACAAGTGCAGGTCGGGTGGAGATCTACTGTACGTGTGGAGGCCTTAAGGACGACAACTGCAGGTCGGGAGGAGATCTACTGTAGGTCTGGAGGAGGACAAGTGCAGGTCGGGTGGAGATCTACTGTACGTGTGGAGGCCTTAAGGAGGACAACTGCAGGTCGGGAGGAGATCTACTGTAGGTCTGGAGGAGGACAACTGCAGGTCGGGAGAAGATCTACTTTAGGTCTGCAGCAGGACAACTGCAGTTTGGGAGGATATCCAAGGTAGGTTTAGAGGAGGACAACTGCAGGTCGGGAGGAGATCTACTATAGGTCTGGAGGAGGACAAGTGCAGGTCAGGAGGAGATCTACTTTAGGTCTGCAGCAGGACAACTGCAGGTCGGGAGGAGATCTACTGTAGGTCTGGAAGAGGACAACTGCAGGTTGGGAGGATATCCAAGGTAGGTTTAGAGGAGGACAACTGCAGGTTGGGAGGAAATCTACTGTAGGTCTGGAGGAAGACAACTGCAGGTTGATCTACTGTAGGTCTAGAGGAGGACAGCTGCAGGTTAGGAGATCTACTGTACATCTGGAGGAGGACAACTGCAGGTCTGGAGGAGATCTACTGCAGGTTGGGAGGAGATCTACTGTTGGTCAAGCGAAGGACAACTGCAGGTCGGGAGGAGGACAACTCTACGTCAGGAGGGGGTCTGGAGGTAGACAATTGTAGAACAAAAGGAAGTCAACTGCAGATCATGAGAGAATCTACTGTAGGTCTTGAAGAGGAAAACTGCAGGTCAGGAGAGGGTCTAATGTAGGTCTGGAGGAGGACAATTGTTGGACAAGAAAAGGTTAGCTGCAGTTTAGGAGGAGGTCCGCTGAAGGTCAGGACGACAATATTTGTAGGTCAGGAAGAGGTTAACTACAGATCCCATGCATTTATTTTCTGAATCAGCTTGAATTGATAACATCAACACAAGCGTCCACTAATGTCCTTGTGTTACCTGGAAAGCATTCATCTTCATTCTGCTCTGTAATGTTGGGGCGGGAAGGTGTGATGTCCCATCTGGACCGGCTGGAGGCCCTGTCCCAGAACCTGGCTCAGAAACAAGATGAAAAGAGACAGCAAGAGACAGACCTGCAGGAGAAGAGAGACCTAATTGTGAGGCTGCAGAAGGAGCGGGAGGAACTCCGGATCCAAATCCAGCTGCAGAAGGAGACGGTGAGTGGCCTTCGTGTTACTCTCATTAATATTCCCTCTGTATGTTAAACGTCTTACAAGCTGTGGAACTGATAATGTGAACGCTCAGATTATAGTGTGTCTAAACCCATTCGAACCATATGAGAACCTTTCAAGAACGGAAATCTCTCAATGGAGTAGTTCTGATTTTACCTCATTATATACAAAAAATGTTTTGATATGATGATTTATATATTTTATATGACTTTATAGACTAATAGGGAGACGTGTCCCTTTATCAGATTCAGGCATTATCAGCAAGAAAAGAGAGGAGTGAGCCTCAAGTACAGAGCACACAGGGCGCCTTGCAAGATCTGAGGCTGGAGGAGATGAAGAGCATCATGGAGGCACTCTGGTTCACAGGTACAGCCCCTGATCCTTTACTGACTGTAGACATCATGGTGAGCTCTGGTTCACAGGTACAGCCCCTATCTCTTTTATTGAAAGTTGCCATCATGGAGGAGCTCTTGTTCACAGTTACATCCTTTCTTCTCTTACCGAATGTAGACAACATGGAGGAGCTCTGCTCCAAAGGTACAGCCCCTATCTCTTTACTGAATGTATATATTATGGAGACACTCTGCTCCAAAGGTACAGCCCCTATCTCTTTACTGAATGTATATATCGTGGAGACACTCTGGTTGACAGGTACAGCCCCTATCCCTCTACTGCATGTAGACATCATGGAGGCAATCTGGTTGACAGGTACAGCCCCTATCCCTCTACTGCATGTAGACATCATGGAGGCACTCTGATTTTCATGTACGGCACTTCTGCTGTCACTGGATGTATGCATAATGGAAGAGCTGATTTACAGGCACAGCCCTTCTCCCTTTACTGAATGCAGATATCATAGAGCAATAGGGCATGATAGGTTTGCATACGCTTTATGGTTTCCTATTAAGTACTACTTGATCCATATGACCATTAATGAGACCCTAACAATAAGTGGCCATTAAACCCATCATTTTACTAACTTTAAAACCCTTTTTTTTTCTTTTTTTTTTGTCTCTCTTTTATCTTGTGGTCACGTGACATAGCCCATGCACTTCCGCACCTCACTGTCTGATCGTGTAGATTAGTTTAAGCATTTGCTGAAACTTGGCAGTGCAAGTGTTATATAAAACACATTTCCTGTTCCCGTTTCAACATGCATGCTCCTCCTTGCTGGCCACTGAGCAATGCAGACTTCAGGTGTGCAATCTGCTGATCAGTTGCTTGATTACGCTCTATCAGACCTGCTTCTGGAACAGATTGCACAGCAGCAGGGAAGAACATGCACATCTAAAGGGATGCTGAGATGTGTTCTTTCATAGAACCCATAGGGCTCAGAGCAGAGCATGCTAGAGACAACGGCAACACTAAAGTTTGGGGATCAACCGGAACAGTGTTGCCACTCTGAATAAGGAAATAGTAAATCCCTGGCTGATCCTATCATTCTATCTAAGTATATGTTAGTAAAAGTTGAGCACACAGTAAGAGCAATTATGGATTTTATTTTCTCACATCAGGGATAAGTGGGAAGCTGAAGGACGACGCAGCGTGTTTCTGCATCTCCACAGCCTTTGAGGGCACTTACCTGGACTCTTACTACATCCAGGTGAATAATCTAAAGAACCCACAGATTGTCCGTCACTCGATCCCCGCCTTCATCCCGCTGCACGACCTTGCCAAGGAGCACCTGCCGGCTGCCCTGAAGAAGCTCCTTCATGTTTTGTTTGAGCGACTGAATGGCTATGCGGGGCGAAAGTTCCAGGCCGATCGGGCAGAGGTAATAATACGATGAGCGCCGACCATGGATGGGTGCAGATATCGGCTGGTTGTCTTGCCCCTGATTGGCTGGCGTCCTGCTGGTGATATAATTGTCTGGATTTGTCTCCATACAGAAAATATCTCCTGTGTATGTGGAGGGGTCTCTGCAGAAGAATTCCCTGTATACTGTTCTCTCCTTCACTTACAACGTAACCGTAGAGGGTCAGATTGTCGGCTTTGCTGCTAAATTGCTCTACGCAGACCTCGCTGACACCCTTCCCACAGAGGTGATGGTCACATGTTCAGGTAACTGCAGTCTGATTGGTCTTTGTGTTTTCTGTTGCTGTTTTTCTCCGCATGGCAGCTTTAAAGAGAACCGGTATGTGGATTGAACCTGGATGGTAGGGTATTACAGGGAACCCTGAAGCTCCTTCAAGTCCTTACCCAGGGCTGAGGACCCCCCATCGCGTCATGTGGCTGAGCACTGCATTGTGGGGGAAGGGGGGGGGGGGGAATAACTAATATCTTATTTATAAATGACAAATTACATCATTTTATATTGGTTGTGGTCAGACAAGAGCAATTATAACAACATGCAGGACAATTGTGACAATTTAGACCCAGAAATTTCTACCCCCCCCCCCCCCAAGCAAAAATCCTTACCTTGTCCCCACCTAGACTCAACTCCCCCTCCACCCTGCCAGCAAAAAAATCCTCTCCCTAAGATTAACTCCCCCAGCAGAAATACATTCCCCCCACCAGCACATATCCCCTCTACCTGAGATGTCCTCCCACCTCAACAGCAATCCTCCTTTCCCCAACAAACTCCCCCCTGAGATCTCCTCCCACCTCAACAGCAATCCTCCTTTCCCCAACAAACTCCCCCCTGAGATCTCTGCCCACCTCAACAGCAATCCTCCTTTCCCCAACAAACTCCCCCCTGAGATCTCTGCCCACCTCAACAGCAATCCTCCTTTCCCCAACAAACTCCCCCCTGAGATCTCCTCCCACCTCAACAGCAATTCTCCTTTCCCCAACAAACTCCCCCCTGAGATCTCCTCCCACCTCAACAGCAATCCTCCTTTCCCCAACAAACCCCCCTGAGATCTCCTCCCACCTCAACAGCAATCCTCCTTTCCCCAACAAACTCCCCCCTGAGATCTCCTCCCACCTCAACAGCAATTCTCCTTTCCCCAACAAACTCCCCCCTGAGATCTACCACCTCAACAGCAATTCTTCTTTCCCCAACAAACTCACCCCTGTGATCTCCTCCCACCTCAACAGCAATCCTCCTTTCCCCAACAAACTCCCCCCTGAGATCTCCTCCCACCTCAACAGCAATTCTCCTTTCCCCAACAAACTCCCCCCTGAGATCTCCTCCCACCTCAACAGCAATCCTCCTTTCCCCAACAAACCCCCCTGAGATCTCCTCCCACCTCAACAGCAATCCTCCTTTCCCCAACAAACTCCCCCCTGAGATCTCCTCCCACCTCAACAGCAATTCTCCTTTCCCCAACAAACTCCCCCCTGAGATCTACCACCTCAACAGCAATTCTTCTTTCCCCAACAAACTCACCCCTGTGATCTCCTCCCACCTCAACAGCAATCCTCCTTTCCCCAACAAACTCCCACTGAGATCTCCTCTCACCTCAGCAGTAATCCTCCTTTTCCCAACAAACTCCCCCCTTAGGGCTTGTTCACACTAGCGTTGGTCTCTGAAGAGCGATCTGTATTCAGATAGCTCTTCAGAGAGCATTTGACAGGTGGTGAGGAGGCATTGTATCGCTTCCCAACTGCCTGCTTTAACCCCTTGAACCCTGCACTAGCATGGCACAACCTTGGAGGTCCCTTGCAGTTGCAGGACTCTTGCAGAGTGGCCCCATTCATTTGAATCCTATTCTCATCGTGGTCACGGCATGTGTACACCCCCGGCTGCTACCTCGGCAGGTAAACGGGGTAGCGTTTGAGGGGGTGTTAAAAGCACAGTTCAGCTGCGGCGGTGATGGTGTCATCAAGGAGAGCTGTCCTCGGCTCTGTGCTACGTCTGTATCTGAGGTCTGACAGGCCTGCCAAGGGGCTACTGCAGAGCTGTGGTCAATGTGGCCCTAAAGCGCCTCTAACATGGCTGGACCCCCCCCCCCCCCACCCAGGTATACCACTGCATGTGTATCCTACACCTAAAAATCTGATTTGAGATAGGGGACCAAACATAACAAGCAGGGACTGTTCAATAATGACCGCCATTATTATTGACTTAATGTAGAGCAGAGGGCTTTGTGAAGGTGGAACCCCTTATCTGACCACATAAAAAGTGATGGGTGGGGGGAGCTGCCATGGCTTATGCCTACTGAATCAATAAATAGCACCCCCCCCCCCCCCAACAGCTCATCTCTCATCGTCTCAGATAAGGGTCAGATTTCATGCAGCCCTCACCTATGTGTGCAAAGCTGAGGGCTGCAAGACTTGACCCCCTTCATTTCAGCACAGGCTCAGATCAGTTGTCCATGACTAGTTTTGTAAGGTGCGAGATCTGCAGTCAACTGATTTGGTTTTCATTGCTCACAACCCTGGTGCCCAACCTGAGGACCACATGGGACTTGTTGATAGTTGTTGTGTGGCCCCCACACCCCGGCAGTATGTAGTGGGATACAGCGGCTGTAATGGCAAGTATCTCCAGTAGTCCCAAGAAGCATTTTCAAAGTCTCTCACTGTCTCCACTAACACTCCACAGTCTATGGCAGCCTTCCATTTCGCTACGTTCACTGAATATTATGTGGGGGCCCGTAGTGATGTCAGGAGCCACAGCTGAGGCCTCTTATACCGTGTAAGCTGGTGACCACCGGCTTAAAGGTTCTGCTGCTTCCTCCTTTCAGGCTTTTGTTAGCCCACCCTCAGCTCCATCTGAGCTTTTGCAAATGCCCAGTGCTTCTGGGTATGGGGGAGGAGCAGGTGACCGCCTGCTGTCATGCAGTGGCTGAGCCTAAGCGGCCAATCGCCAAGCCCCAAACACTGTCATGTGTTGGTGGGTGGGCTAGAGATTTATTTAGGGAACAGTGTTTCTTTATTGTTTCACCAACTTAGAACAAGTACGAGGGTGAGAGGAGTCTGACTTCACTGGATGCATGGTTGCTCTGGGCAAGGATGAGAATTACAGCTCGGAGCATGACACAAGTCAGCAGTGACCTTTCATTTATGTATCTCATGGCAGGTCACCTTTTATACTCTCATATTCTTAGCTGGAAACATCTTATTCTTAGCTCAGGAGGTCTCATGCTACCCTTGGCACTTTTTGTGCAGCGCTCAGGGCTTCTGCAGATATTATTATGAGTCTCCTGTACCATGTCTGCAGTCTCTGACCGTCCCCTGTATCATGTCTGCAGTATCTGACCGTCCCCTGTACCATGTCTGCAGTATCTGACCGTCCCCTGTACCATGTCTGCAGTATCTGACCGTCCCCTGTACCATGTCTGCAGTATCTGACCGTCCCCTGTATCATGTCTGCAGTCTCTGACCGTCCCCTGTACCATGTCTGCAGTATCTGACCGTCCCCTGTATCATGTCTGCAGTCTCTGACCGTCGGCTGTATCATGTCTGCAGTCTCTGACCGTCGGCTGTATCATGTCTGCAGTCTCTGACCGTCGGCTGTATCATGTCTGCAGTCTCTGACCGTCGGCTGTATCATGTCTGCAGTCTCTGACCGTCGGCTGTATCATGTCTGCAGTCTCTGACCGTCCCCTGTATCATGTCTGCAGTCTCTGACTGTCCCCTGTACCATGTCTGCAGTCTCTGACCGTCGCCTGTACCATGTCTGCAGTCTCTGACCGTCGCCTGTATCATGTCTGCAGTATCTGACCGTCCCCTGTACCATGTCTGCAGTCTCTGACCGTCGCCTGTATCATGTCTGCAGTCTCTGACCATCTCCTGTATCATGTCTGCAGTCTCTGACCGTCCCCTGTACCATGTCTGCAGTCTCTGACCGTCGCCTGTATCATGTCTGCAGTATCTGACCGTCCCCTGTACCATGTCTGCAGTCTCTGACCGTCGCCTGTATCATGTCTGCAGTCTCTGACCGTCCCCTGTATCATGTCTGCAGTCTCTGACCGTCGCCTGTATCATGTCTGCAGTCTCTGACCGTCGCCTGTATCATGTCTGCAGTCTCTGACCGTCGCCTGTATCATGTCTGCAGTATCTGACCGTCTCCTGTATCATGTCTGCAGTCTCTGACCGTCCCCTGTATCATGTCTGCAGTCTCTGACCGTCCCCTGTATCATGTTTGCAGTCTCTGACCATCTCTTGTATCATGTCTGGAGTCTCTGACCGTCCCATGTATCATGTCTGGAGTCTCTGACCGTCTTCTGTACCACGTCTGCAGTCTCTGACCGTCTCCTGTACCACGTCTGCAGTCTCTGACCGTCTCCTGTACCACGTCTGCAGTCTCTGACCGTCTCCTGTACCACGTCTACAGTCTCTGACCGTCTCCTGTACCACGTCTGCAGTCTCTGACCGTCTCCTGTACCACGTCTGCAGTCTCTGACCGTCTCCTGTACCACGTCTGCAGTCTCTGACCGTCTCCTGTACCACGTCTGCAGTCTCTGAGCGTCTTCTGTACCACGTCTGCAGTCTCTGACCGTCTCCTGTACCACGTCTGCAGTCTCTGACCGTCTCCTGTACCACGTCTGTAGTCTCTGACCGTCTCCTGTACCACGTCTGTAGTCTCTGACCGTCTCCTGTACCACGTCTGCAGTCTCCTGTATCATGTCTGCAGTTTCTGACCTTCTTCTGTAACATGTCTGCAGTCTTTGACCGTCTCCTGTATCAGATCTTCAGTCTCTGACCGTCTCCTGTACCACGTCTGCAGTCTCTAGCCATCTCCTGTACCACGTCTGCAGTCTCTAGCCGTCTCCTGTACCACGTCTGCAGTCTCTAGCTGTCTCCTGTACCACGGCTGCAGTCTCTGACCGTCTCCTGTATCATGGCTGCAGTCTCTAGCTGTCTCCTGTACCACGGCTGCAGTCTCTGACAGTCTCCTCTACCACGGCTGCAGTCTCTGACAGTCTCCTCTACCACGGCTGCAGTCTCTGACAGTCTCCTCTACCACGGCTGCAGTCTCTGACAGTCTCCTCTACCACGGCTGCAGTCTCTGACCGTCTCCTCTACCACGGCTGCAGTCTCTGAGCTTCTCCTGTATCAGGTCTGCATTCTCTGATCGTCTCCTGTACCAAGTCCACAGTCTCTGACCATCTCCTGTATCAGGCTATTAGTCTTTGCCTATATTCTGCTGTGTTTCTGCTGGCTCTGACTGAATGTTAACATTTTTATGTGTACTCCTTTGGTGATGGTGCCTCCCAACTCAAGAAATCTGACCACCTCTGGGCTTACGCCTCCATTTTTCACTGGATCCAACAACTCCCTTTCTATATTTGTAATATTTTCCTCTCTGTGATGTTACTGAAGTCTCTCTCTCCTAATATTTCAGATGACGAGGCCTCAGCTCAGGAGATGATCTCATCCCACGTGTCGCTCTTCTCCAGCACAGCCCTGCACAGAGCCCTGGACTCCCTCGCTACATAGAGACACGCTGTTCTGTCATATCCTTCAATGAACACGCTCTGCTGCCCCAGTATAGTCAGGACTGCCACGGTTCACATCTGAGGGACTTTATGAAGTGTTTATTGTCCTTCTCTCTACAGGGACTTCATTGGAATACAATCATAACTCAATGACACTTCATGTAATAAGGACTAACAGGAGAGTGTCAGCAGGCGCCCTCTTGTGGCTGAAATGTAGATGGCTAATTTTCACTCAGTGGTGTCATTTACTAAAACTGGAGAGTGGAAAATCTGGTGCAGCTCTGCATAGAAACCAATCAGCTTCTGGATTTTACTGTGAAAGCTTAATTGAACAAGCTGAAGTTAGAAGCTGATTGGCTACCATGAACAGCTGTGCCAGAATTTACACTCTCCTGTTATAGTAAATCTTCCCCCATTGTATGAAGCGAAACAATACATTGTGCTCTCATACACATTTCTGATGGTGTATGTATCCATCTGTTTCTATTTATTTAACCAATTCAATACCGGGCAATTTTACACCTCCCTGCCCAGGCCAGTTTTCAGGTTTCAGCGCTCTCACACTTTGAATGACAATTGCGCGGTCATACAACATTGTACCCAAACTAAAATTTTATCATTTTCTTCACACAACTAGAGCTTTCTTTTGGTGGTATTCAATCACCGCCGGGGTTTTTATTTTTTGCTAAATTAACAAAATTTAAAAAAAGACCAAAAATTTTGAAGTTTTTCTTTGTTTCTGTTATAAAAGTTTGCAAATAAATAATTGTTCTTCATAAATTTAGGCCGAGATGTATTCTGCTACATGTCTTTGGTGAAAATAACCCAAATTAGGATGTATTATTTAGTTTGTAGGAAAGTTATAGAGTTCACAAACTGGTATAGATCTGAATATTGATCAATCCTGAAGTACTGACAGCCAATCTAATTTCTTGAGGTCCAAGAATGTCAGAACAGTACAGATATCCCCCAAATGTCAGAACAGTACAGATATCCCCCAAATGACCCCTTTTTGCAGAGTAGACAGTCCGACGTACTTCATAGGAGGAATGGCAAGTTTTTTGAAGTTGTATTTTTTTTGTCATCATTTTTCGGAAAATTAAAAAAATTAGTTTCACTATTTTTTTTTTTTTTTTTTTACATATTGTTACCAGTGCAGTACAGCGTCATCATATAACTGGCATGGCGGTGATCAGGGACACTGACTGGTGACCGTATGAAAAAAAAAAATTATATATTTTTTTTTATTTTTTATTACTTTTTTTTCTTTTTTTTAAGATTTTTTTTTTTCATATTTCACTATGACCAAAGTAGTACAATGTTACCATAGTAACATTGTACTACTTTGGGGAAGTGATCAGTATTTTTTTTTTACACAATTTGCTTATAGCAAAGAATTACTTTGCTATAAGCAAGCATTTACCTGAATGACATCGATTCATTCAGGGTTTTTTTTTTTGTGCTTAGCTGTGATTTGGTCACAGCTAATCATATGACATGTGCATGTGATTAGCTGTAACCATTCACTGCTAGGCAGTAGTATACAATGGATGGCATGAATGAAGCCATCCATTGTATACAACTGTCATGTGACCTGCTGTGATTGGTCACAGCAGGTCACATGGTACCAGCAACAGGGCCGATACTCAGATCTGTCATCGGCCGTGTCCGAGGTACACGGCCGGTCACAGATTGCGCCGCTCTGCAGGAGCGCAATCTGCGCATGTGCGAGAGGACGCTATATGGCGTCCACCCGGAATGCTGATGACTGTTGCCGCCCGCCATTCGGCCATAGGGCGGGTGGCAAATGGTTAAAAAAAACAAACGAAAAAAAAACCGAGCAATATGTTTCAAAGGTTTAGTGCACCTGTACAGAAAAAATGTAAAGTTGGACTAACACCATGCGGCCACCCCATCCCCCCGGTCCCTGTTGTATTTACCTCCGTGGGTGCTGAACTGTCAGTGCCCACACAGCCGGTGTTTGAAATCCCTGCTCTTCTCTGTGCTGTGCTTCTGGGATGGATCAGAGTGATTGTGATCGGCCAGCGCCAGCACAGAGCATTGTTCTGATCCATTCTGGAAGCACTGCAGAGAAGAGGTAGAAGAGTGGGGATTGTTAATCCTCAAGCTACAAAACCAGCACTGACAACTCATCACTGATGGAGGTGGGTACTGGGGGGTGTAGGGTGTTCAGTATTTCATTCTGTACGAATGAAATGACACCCTTTAAATCGGGGGCATTCCAGCTGTTGTAGAACTACAACTTCCATGAAGCCTTGAAAGGCTGACAGCCACAGGCATGATTCTCAGAAGCAGAGACACAATGGGATTTGCAGTTTCACCACAGCTGGATTGCGGAGGTTGCCTATCCCTGATTTAAAGTATATTTAACCCCTTCCAGTCCGGACACTTTCACCCCCTTCCTGCCCAGGCTAATTTTCAGCTTTCAGTGCTATCACACTTTGAATGACAATTGCGCGGTCATGCAACACTGTACCCATATGAATTTTTTAGCATCTTTTTGAGACAGATAAAGCTTTATTTTGGTGGTATTTATTCACCACTGGGATTTTTTTTTTTTTTTTTGCTATGTAAATGAAAATGTCCAAAAATTTTGAAAAAAGTGTTTTTCTTATAAAATTTTGCAAATAAATAGTATTTCACCATAAATCTTCGCAAAAATGTTTTTTTTATCTTTTTAGTAAAAAAAAAAAACCCCAAATTAGTTTTATAACCAAAAATTATAATTTTTAAACCTTTTTTTTAATTTGTTTTATATTATTTGTTTTTTTTTTTTACATACGGTCACCCTAGCAGTACAGTGTCACCATGTTGACACTGTGCTACTTGTGGGGGGGTGATGATTTTTTTTTTTTTTTACACTAATTGCTTTTACACCCATAAAGGCTGTAAAAGCAATCATTTCTCCTTCTCTCTAGCTGCATTCTTGCAGGCATTGAGAACTACTGTGTGAGCTGTGATTGGTCACAGCTTGTCACATGGTACAAGGCTGTTGTGAATAGCCTTGTACCATGTGACCATTCAGATTTCACACGTAGTAAGCAATGATGTCACAAGTGACATCTTGTTTACTGCTCTGCATGTGATCACTGATTGGCCAATCAGTGATCACATGATCCGGACCTTGCACAGAGGACACAGTGGGCACCGGATCACGGTTCTGCGCGCTCCTAGGGAGCGCGCACAAGCAGGGTGCGGGGAGGCTGTTTATAAACGGCCACCCGCACCCTGCACTGCTACCGTCTGGCCGTTTATATACAACGGCCGGCCGGGAGGTGGTTAAACCCCAAACCAAATGTGTAACATTGCAGCTAGTCCTCGGTATGGCGGCTGCATTCGTTTTCTTTTTTCCCATGCTTCTTTTGCTTTTATTTTCACCCAATGATCCTGCAAACAGCATTGTTTTTGTTCCAGGGTGGCTATGTTACTCCTCCACTGTATCTATGGAAGGTTCCATGGTTGTTACCCCAGGCTGCAGACATGTCTCTTCATCTCCATTACATGGGGGGGGAGGGCAGTTGGTAGATTAAAGAATATAGGAGGAAGATATTTTTCAGTGCAGCTGACAAGGACATGGCAATTCTGACAGGATCAAACAGTATTTTCTGTATTTGCTAAAAACTGTCTGACTTGGAGAAAAAAGGGAAACGAATGCCACCTCTGCTCACATGGCTGCTTTGCTTCTGGGCTCTTCACTGCTTGGGCACGACCAAGCTGCACCAGGTCACGATGATGCAGGTACTCTTCCTGGTGTGCCCTTCAGGCAGACAGGTGTTCCTGGAGGAGCTGCTGTCATTCAATGCACCTATCTGCCCTATTAGGTGATGCTGCATGTGACATAGGCAGCTGGGAGGTTTATGAGGTAGACAATATCATTGAATGACAGCACTTCCTCTGATGAGCCTGGCTGTCATTGTTGGCGGGGCAGATTGGCTCCTTTTGAGAGCCTGGCTGTCATTGATGGCAGGGTAGACTGTGAGTGCTTACTACAGGATGGCATAGGACATGCTGCATCATAGTCCCACCCACTGACTGCGCATTGCAGAGCCCAGAATGAGAAAGGTGGGCACCTGACCTATGGGGTAGAGTAAGTCATAGGCTTTGTGTTTCACATTAGACTGAGCTCGCTTGATGCTGTGGCAATATTGCAAAGGTGAGGGAGTCGTTGGCAGGAGAAACTGGTATTTTTTATCAGAAGTTAAATTATGGCGCTTTTGCTTAAAAAAACAATACAACAAAGTCCCTCCCTGTTACTTTGTATGCAAGTAAAGGATTTTAGCTACCTCTGTAACCGATTTCTTACCTGATTCTGTTCTGGAAATACTGACAGAGGTCCTTCGGGGCACTCAATGAAATCTTTCAAAGGTGCAAACTGCAATCTTCATTTCTTTGATTGCATAATCAGTCTGAGCATTACATATATACATATATATATATAGTGTTCATCCAGGTTCTTATAGACATGTCAGTTCCTTGCCAAAATGGCTAGGGGCTGTTTTATAAACCATTTGTTGGATGAATGTTACAGGTATGTGCACCCTGGACAAGTATCCCTGTATGTTCTGTAATAGATTATTCCTTTTGGTTGTCTTCCCCATCTAGTGGCGGTTTATTTTCTCATTGGTGTAATTCAGAAAACTATGCTGCATTTTGGCCACTAGTTGGAGCCGAAGATCTTAGAAATTAATCTATAGAGAAAATACAGGAATATTTATTTCAGGTACTTATATAGCGCCATCAATTTACACAGCACTTTACATATATATTGTACATTCACATCAGTCCCTAACCCTCAAGGGGCGTACAATCTAAGGTCCCTAACTCACATTCATACATACACATACTTGGGCCAATTTAGACAGGATCCAATTAACCTACCAGCATGTCTTTGGAGTGTGGGAGGCAACCGGAGTACCCGGAGGAAACCCACGCAGGCACAGGGAGAACATGCAAACTCCAGGCAGGAGGGGTCATAGCTGGGATTCGAACCAACGACCCTAGTGCTGCCAGGCGGAAGTGCTAACCATTTAGCCACTGTGCTGCCCAATATTTCTTCCAGGCTGCACAAATCTGTAAGCTGTGCTTCCAATGAATGTTTTACAAACAGACCCCCTAGTGTAAATGACCTAAGGGATTCTAGAGTTGATTTACTAAAACTGAAGAGTGCAAGATCGTGTGCAGCTGTTTATGGCAGCCAATCAGCTTCTGACTTCAGCTTGTTCAATTAAGCTTTACATAAAAAAAAGAAAAGGAAGCCTATTGGTTTCTATGCAAAGCAGCACCAGATTTTGCATTCTCCTGTTTTAGTAAATTAACCCCTATGTGTTGTTTAACCCCAAGGGCGTCATTTACTAAAACTGGAGAGAGCAAAATCTGGTGCAGATCTGCAGAGAAACCAATCAGTTTCCAGGTTTTATTGCCAAAGTTTCATTGAACAAGCTGAAGTTAAAGGCTGATGCAGAGCTGCACAAGATTTTGCACTCTACAGTTTTAGTATTTCATCCCCCAAGGGTCTGCTTTAGGCAAGGAGATCAGTGTTTTGGGTGGTCCTGCCAACAAACTTTATAACAAGCAGAGTGTGCTGCTCCCATGCCCTAGGTTGGGTCATTCTCTGAAAGACCTGGCTGCTAAACAATGATGGCGGCTCCTCCTGTGGCTCATAAGTCATAAGCCTAGAAAGGAGAAAAAGCTGTTTGCACATGCTGGTCCAGACAAACGTTTCCTTCAGTATACAGCACTGTGCTCTGGCTGTGGTACAGGGACTCCTGTCCCATTCCCATAACAAAGTCAAATCGGGCTAAGCGCTGCTCAGCCATTCACAGTAAGTCTTGTATTTGTATGAATGAATACAAGGCTTTTTCTGATTGGCTGAGGTGGAGATTGTGACATCATCCACCTGCCTCCCTACCTCAGCCAATCAGAGGAAGCCTTGTATACATTCATAAAATACAAGGCTTCCTGTGAACGGCTGAGCAGTACTCAGCCTGACTTGATTTTGTTCCGAGAATGGGATGGAAGCATGGCTGCCAGGGCACAGGACTATATACTGTATTTTGCAATGCTACCTATAGTTCATACAGTGCTGACAGCGGGCTCAAGTATTAGTAAAGGAAAACTATTTAAAGTTAAATGAAAGATGGAGGTAGGCTTTAATGCTGCTTGCTACACATTGAAGTATGCTGGGTAGAGGAGGAGGTCATCCTGGGCCAGCCTACAGATGTTTAGTTTGCTAGTGTTCCATTCTCCTGTATGACCCAACAGTACATGAGTTCTGAGGGGTAGCCCCACCGCCATCCCACAACACTGTCCCTCAATGGACTCAAAGGAAAAGGATTTTATGAAAAAGACAAAAATCTAATTTTATATCCTGCTACACAAAGTAGGTCAGTATTGGTTTCTATGGATGACGTTGGTTTGCACTGGGTATGCTGTGGGTTGGCCCCATCTCCATCCCACATTTATTCCTAAGGATGTTGATCCCATAGAGAGAACAGGAAATTTGTGGGTTTTTGAAATGTAAGTCCTAAGAAAAGTGTTTGCTATTACTATGTTAGGACTGGGGTCTGAACCTTGCTGAGCATCCTGGGACGCTGGACAGTTCCTTGTATAATCTGGCCTTGAACCTTGTTTTTCTTGAAGCTTGAGTCCTTTGTTCCTTCCATGAACTTCATATTTTAACCATACCTTTGCACTTTCAGTTTGCCGGGTTATAATGCTCTCTCCAGACAATATCTCACTCTTGTCACTCCTGCTGCCATTCGTATCTTCAGTACCACTTGTTACCAACCTTTGGCTTGTTTCTGGACTATGCATCTGCTTAATTCCAACCTGTAACCACTTGTTGTCCACATTTGGCTGGTTACTGACTACACTTCTGCTTGATCCCTACCTGCTTTATCTGCTACTGGACCCCAGCTTGCTCACCTGGTGAGGTGATCCTGAGAACCATGACCTGGTACTAACACACAGCAACACCCATCAGGAGCTTTGGGGAACACCGGTTAGTGCTTAGACTCCGTACCTCAAGTGAGCCTGCGTCATCCGCCAGGGGGACCTGCTTGTATACTGCTGTAGCTACTGGTCGCCGAGCTTGACCTCGACATACTGATAGGATGATTTATAGCCTGCAAATCATAACTTCCCATGTGGATGGACTTTTGTCTTTTTTCAGCCAGACTATGTAACTATGTAACTCACCACTACAATTAATTTTCATTGCACATCTGATTTCACTGTTAGGTATAACGCTGCTAAAATAACAAAAAAAAATCCAGCATAAATTATAGCAAGAGTGCAGTTTATTAAAAGCAGATACCAAAAAAAATGACAATAGATGTGATCTTAAATTGTAGTCATACTTTAAAACATTTCCACGTCCTCCCCTGCCATGAGCGACAAGTGTGATGACCGCATAGCGGGGATGGGTCTGAAGTCTACACAAGTTCAGAATGAATACAACCCCCCCCCCCTTCTGCTCATTATATTTTCTTGCAAACGGAGATGCCTGTCCAACCAGAATTCGTTACCTAAATTTTCACAAAAATTTTTGTGTATCATGTGCTGTGCAAAATTATAATTGGCTCTATTTCTGAAAGAAGAACTCCGTTTTATTCATTTGCATAATTTCTAATGGCTGATTGAAGTACTGTAATGTAATGTTCAAGAACTGATGTAATTTGTTTCAAAGACAAGCTATTTTCAAAAGCCAACAAGTTTCGAGTGCTATACTCTGCCCTCTTCATCAGGGCTCGGTGTAATGTGATACAACTATGATGAAGCTGGATATTGGGCTGGCAGCTTCTATACACCAAACAATGCCAACCTTGGGTTGGCATGAGGGTAAGCCTAAGACTGAAGTGCTATACTATAATGTTGAAGCCAGGGGCGGACTGACAACTCATGGGGCCCCCGGGCAATAGGGGATCATGGGGCCCCTGTGTCCTTGCCCAAACTCAAAAAAGCCTATGAAAAAGGTACCAGGGGCATCTCATGGGGCCCCCTGCTGACCCTGGGCCCGAGTTTCCAAATGGTCAGTCCGCCCCTGGTTGAAGCCCAGATGTAAATTTATGCCAAAGATACATTTTTTGCAAAACCAAAGGTATTTTGGGGTCTATACTCTGCTCCTTCATCAGGATAAATAAGTTTAGGACTGAAGCACCACAACATAACCTTCAAGTCCAGATGTTATTTTATCCCAAAGATGTTCTTTCTAAAATCAACATGTTTCTGGAGCTACACTCTGCCCCCTTCATCAGGGTTGAAGAAACTATGTATGTGGACTCAACAATCAGTAAATAATTAGGTGTTTTAATACTGGGCAAGTCTGCGCAACAGTTTAAACCAGCTTGGAATAAGTTACTCATTGATTTTTCTGAGTCTCTCTACATTGATTCTTCAAGCCCCGATAGGGGGTGTGAAATATAGTCCCTGAAACACGTTGAACTTTGTAAATAACTTATCTTCAGGATAAAAATTACATCTGGGCTTGAAGATCATGCTGTGGTGCTTGAATCCTAGATTCAGTTACCCTCCTGTCAACCCAAGGTTGGCATTATCCAGTGTGCAGAAGGTGCCATCCCAATATCGAGATTCTTCACCACCATCACACCAAGCCCTAATGAAGGGGTGTAGTATAGCCCCCCGAAACGCGTTTGTATTTGTAAACTTATGTTTAGGATAAACGTTACATCTGGACTTGAACATTACAGTGTGGAGTCTCAATCCTTGATTCATTCACCCCAAGGTTGGCATTGTTTGTGTGCAGAAGCTGCCAGCACAGCATCCGGATTCTCCATAGTCATACCACCATCATATCGCTGGAAGATGGCAACAATTCAAAATTAACATATAATCAAACTTCAGGCTTCCAGCATCTTTAACCCATTTTCTGGAGTCTTCAGCCAACTTTTTTGACTGGCCTGGGATGACTTAATTCCCAAGAATGTACATGGGAGTTACTTGATCCCAGAACTCATATCATGCCCTACTGTGCTGGAAAATGCTAAGAAAACCCATCTGGAATCCAAAGAAATTATAAATTCATAAATCCTGGATGATAAATTTGGGATATATAGCACAGCACATGAATTCAGGAATGTGAACATCTCATTTTTATTTCAAGTCTGGCTCCATCCAGATGAAGGATTTCTATACTTTCCTATCTGTTATTTTGTAAGAAAAATAATTACCTTATAGCCAACTATTGCCACAATACTTGCTGATCACCTACAACTAGACATTTGTATCTGCCATCAATAACGGGATTCAACTCATTGCCAAAAAGGAACAGCACTCAAACCGAGAATGTAAAGAGGAACTCCAGACAAAAAAGGAATTAAAAAAAAAAAAAAATGGTCATTGGCCTTCATGCATGCCTCAACTCTTGTGTGCATCCTAAGCACCTCATCCAGTGCCTGAAACGTGATTGTGGTAATAGGACCTTGCATGGTAATGAAGATAAATAGTAGAACTGCAACTCCATTGTGGATCTATACCGAATGCTAGTAATTGCATCTTGGCAAATCCTATTTGCTATAAGGAAGCCCTTCTGAAAGAATTATGGAGACCATCACTGGTGGCCTTCTTCTACCTGGGTCTCTTTCTAAGTCAATGCATTTGTATTACAGCCAGGCTAGATATCTACCTCAGTTCAGGTTTCCTTTACGATAGCCCATAGCTCTGGTTTTCTTTGCATGCGATGTCACAAATCTTCCGCAGCTCTGGCTGTAGAGATTTCTACGTGTATTCTACAAGGCTTGGGAAACCAGTAGGTGTGTGGTAGCGGTGGACCGGTGAGAGTCTAAATCTCGTTTAAGGAGTGTAACCTGTAGTAGCGATGGCCACTTGTTATGATCTAGCACAACCATTCTCAACCAGGGCTCCTCCAGAGGTTGCTAAGGGTTCACTGAGCTGTGACTGACTGACCTCCCATCTGATCGTGCCTGCGTAGTTCTGGGGGTCATCACCACTTGGCAGTGCCAACACCATAACATCGATCATCTTTTTAGCTGTCTGTAATGGTGGAATTCTGATCACCACTGTAAGCATTACCTTCTTTTAAACTAAAGACAAATTCCTTGAATGGCGTACATACTTGACTAACAAAGCTGATTCTTCCTACTGACCCTCAGAGCAAGGGACATTCGTCCCACTGACCTTCAATGTGAGGATCATTCTTCTCACTGACCACCAATGTAAAAAGGAATTCTTCCAAATGATCACCAATGTAAGGGGCATTCTTCCCACTGACCACCAATGCTCACTTTTAGGCGATCTCTGAAATCTCTTCAGGGAAGACTATCCTGCCCTCAGCTAATACTGGATTCTTCTACTCTTCCAACCAGTCCACCCCCCACAGTTACTACCTTTTGTACCACTAGCCCCTCCCTCCTAGATTGTAAGCTCCAAGGAGCAGGGCCCTCAAATCCCTCTTGTATTGAACTGTATTGTTGCTGTATTGTCTCCCGCTGTATTGTAAAGCGCTGAGCAAATTGTTGGCGCTATATAAATCCTGTATAATAATAATAATATATAAATCCTGTATAAGAATAATAATGTAAGGAGCATTCTTCCCACTGATCGCCAATGTAAGAGGCATTCCTCCCACTGATCACCAATGTAAGGGCCATTCTTCCCACTGATCGCCAATGTAAGGGCCATTCTTCCCACTGATCGCCAATGTAAGGAACATTCTTCCCACTGATCGCCAATGTAAGAGGCATTCTTCCCACTGATCGCCAATGTAAGGGACATTCTTCCCACTGATCGCCAATGTAAGGGACATTCTTCCCACTGATCGCCAATGTAAGGAGCATTCTTCCCACTGATCGCCAATGTAAGGGACATTCTTCCCACTGATCGCCAATGTAAGGAGCATTCTTCCCACTGATCGCCAATGTAAGAGACATTCTTCCCACTGATCGCATATGTAAGGGACATTCTTCCCACTGATCGCCAATGTAAGGAGCATTCTTCCCACTGATCGCCAATGTAGGGAGCATTCTTCCCACTGATCGCCAATGTAAGGAACATTCTTCCCACTGATCGCCAATGTAAGGGGCATTCTTCCCACTGATTGCCAATGTAAGGGACATTCTTCCCACTGATCGCCAATGTAAGGGGCATTCTTCCCACTGATCGCCAATGTAAGGGGCATTCTTCCCACTGATCGCCAATGTAAGGAGCATTCTTCCCACTGATCGCCAATGTAAGGGACATTCTTCCCACTGATCGCCAATGTAAGGAGCATTCTTCCCACTGATCACCAATGTAAGGAGCATTCTTCCCACTGATCGCCAATGTAAGGGACATTCTTCCCACTGATCGCCAATGTAAGGGACATTCTTCCCACTGATCGCCAATGTAAGGGACATTCTTCCCACTGATCGCCAATGTAAGGGACATTCTTCCCACTGATCGCCAATGTAAGGAGCATTCTTCCCACTGATCGCCAATGTAAGGGACATTCTTCCCACTGATCGCCAATGTAAGGAGCATTCTTCCCACTGATCGCCAATGTAGGGAGCATTCTTCCCACTGATCGCCAATGTAAGGGGCATTCTTCCCACTGATCGCCAATGTAAGGGGCATTCTTCCCACTGATCGCCAATGTAAAGAAAATTCTTTCTACTGATCAACAATGTAAGGGACATTCTTCCCACTGATCGCCAATGTAAGGGGCATTCTTCCCACTGATCGCCAATGTAAGGGGCATACTTCCCACTGATCGCCAATGTAAGGGGCATTCTTCCCACTGATCACCAATGTAAGGGGCATTCTTCCCACTGATCACCAATGTAAGGAGCATTCTTTCCACTGATCACCAATGTAAGGGGCATTCTTCCCACTGATCACCAATGTAAAGGGGAATTCTTCCCACTGATCACCAATGTAAGGGGCATTTTTTACACTGACCCCTAATAAATTGTTTTTTGTAAGGGTCCCTCTGAGACCTGGTTTATTTTAGGGATTCCTCTGGGGTAAAAGGTTTGATAAAAGCTTATCTAGCCTTCTGATCACTGTGGATGAATCTATAGATGATCTAATTCCAGATAGAATTCACTAGATAGCAGGCTTTAAAGCTGAATAGGGCTGATCTGTCAGTGTGTCTGTGGCAATAAGGTCGGAATCCATCCCTGAAGGAGGGTAAGGCCTTTTCCCAGCAACGTTTTGGCTGTATATATGATGCTCTTATCCAATGAACATTTTAAAAGAATCATTGCAGTAGATAACTGCACCTGGCACTCCTAACCCCACATAGAAGGCTTGAGAGAATTAGATATTGGGAAGCAATCTCCAAGGCTACTCAATGATTGATTTGCCGACAGGCTATTAGCAGAATACACTCCTCCACAGAAAACACAATACGAGGGGAGGGCAATTGCACCTCTGATATAGAACTACAGTGTATTTTCAGCCAGATCTTTCTTTTTTGGATAGAGTGGGGGAGGGTTTGAATTTTTGCCTGGTTTTAGTGTTCTACGTGGACCAGTAGCGAAGGCTTTCCCTTTTTCACATTGCAGTGAGAAGCCTCCAAAAGGCACAGGCATCAGTAAACCTTTTATTTAGTAGAAAAACAAAGTCTAGAACCTCCGTCTGCTTTTTATTTTTTTATGGCTGTCTGTGGTGTCCCTGTTGGCATTTTTCCCTTATTTGCTGTCCAGGCGACAACCTTATCACTGAAACATGTGAGATGAAATCTAAAACTGCAGTATAAACCGAGTGAGTTTCTTACACTTCATTACTCCATCCAAAACTAAAAATGTTTCTGTTGAAGTTACATGTTAAAGTTGAACTCCGGGATAAGGAAATTATCTAAATCCATTTGTCATGTTTATTCTTCCCTGAATCTCTGTGTGCTTTGTTTATTTCTTCCAGATGGGCAGTAATCCAGTGTGAGCCTTTCCTGTAATAAAGACTGCTCACTGCTGCTCTCTCTCCTTGTGCAGGGTGACTGGTCTGATCTCCGCCCAGTCCTATAGTTGCCTGTAGTGGAATGGAGCCTGCTGGGCCCCTCCCACAGCTCTGCTCTCTGCACAAACTATGTACAGCACAGTGATAATGTCACTGCTACTGGGCTTCACCAGATGTTCGTTGTGCAGGGTGACTGGTCTTGTACAGGGTGACTGGTCTGCTCTCCTCCCCCCTCCTATATTTGCCTGTAGTTAGGTGGAGTCTATTTGGCCCCTCCCACAGCCCGGTTCTCTGCACAGGCTATGTAAAGCACAGTGATTATGGCATTGCTACCTTTACAAGGCAATATTTGGACTTCCCAAGACATTTAGCCACACCATGTGGATTTATATCCTTTGTTACTATGGAATACCATATAGGTCTCATGCATACATATGACAGTACTTGTGCTAATTCCACAGGTGACCTGCACGAAGAGGGTCCAAAAGTTCTATACAGGGATTTGATAAAGGAGGCTACACCCTCCAAAACATGTTGTAGCAACAGCTCACATACCCAGTCAGCAGCCAGCTGCTCGCATCACGTGACCCCAAGCACGGCTTCCTGTGCATGTGAACTGTCAGTGTGCATGAGCTCAAGCACACCACTGACTGCATTCGGTCCAGGGCTGCTGCCATATTCACACGGTCATCGGAAGCTCCTATCAAGGATGGCAAGAGGATTTTGGTGCATAGTACCGTGGTGGGAAGATGTGATTGATGAGCTCTGATTCATTTTTGCTTGTGAGTGTATTTTTATTTAGTTTTTATTATAAAATAACGGGTATTGAACCCAGAGCTTGTGTGCTCTTTTCTCTTTTTTTGTGTGTATGAAATACCATATATATAAATAAATATAGGTATTTGTTCCTAGAATTCAGCTTTAAGTCAAGATGGGATACTATTTACAAAGCTTAGGATAATGCAAGGTCCTGTTTAAATAAATAGTGACTGATGACTTCTACTGAATTAAATATATATATCTATAAATAATGTGTATATAGAAAGGAAATATTTTTGCCTGGAGTTCTGTCTTGAAGGCCATTCCAACCCAAAGCCAACCCTATCTTATGTCTCTCAAAAACATGTCATGGTGAGGATACCCCACAGTGGTTCGTGTCTCTGCCCATCTTACAAGGCCAAAACAATATGAACTTTCTGCAGCTGGGCTCTCTGATTCTTTTTTTATTCTCCAGCAATCATGGGGAGTCCATCGGCAGGGACAGCCGGACAAATCAGGAAATGGCCTTGCGGATATCTCCCTGAGAGATCTAAAAGCCACACAAAACTGAGCTTATCTATTTTACGTTGTTAAAGCCACTTGGAGTTAATCTGCCCCCTTACATGCTGTACTCTGTTTTCCCCTCATTCAGTGCATATCAAGATTTCTAGCATCCAAAAATGTGTAAAAATATAACTGTGAAAAAAAAGCAATGAAAGTAGACCTCTGTCAATATACGACTCTACGTAACCACCAACTCTTCACATGACCACCAACTTGTCCCGGGTTCATGTTGTGGAAGCTACGTGTTCTCTTGTACAAAAGTATATATATGTATATATATTTATCTAGGTTTCTGTGTTTTTTTGGAAAAAATAGAGGAATGGCAGAGACTCTATGAAGATTTGCTGTTCTGCAAGCACCAACGTGCACTAGATCTCTTAAAAGGCCACCCAGCCTCAAGTCTTCCCCTTCCTGCAAATTCTCATTTAAAGCAAAAAAAAAAAAAAAAAAATTTGGTGGTCCAGAAGCAGTGAAGATGGTGCAGGCAGGTGGCAGAAAGGAAAATTCTATCCGACACTTAAAATAGAAATGGTTTAAATTCTTTTTTTTTTGTGTATATATATATATTTTTTTTACCTTTTTCATATTTTTTTCTGCTTTTATCCTTGTTTTTTTCTTCCAAATATAATGAAAGATATTGCACTCTTGTTGCATCCCACTAACTACATGGGGTGGGTAATTATCACAGTAAACTAGCAGAGAGCCATCCGTCCTTTGCAGCGGAGCACCTGGATGTCTTGTGACCGGTGCAATTCGCTTTCTTAGTCTGTGCTCATCGAAGGCTCCAATAAAAAATTTTGTCTACCCTGAATGTTGTGTCATAATGCATCTTTTGTCATAACGTCTACAGTGTCTATCAATGGTCATCTGTATCTATCCAGTTGAGTCAGCTGAATCCAACAGTATCTATTGATGGTCATCGGTCATACCGTTGTGTGAGCTGAATCCTACAGTTTTTATCGATGGTCATTCGTGTTCATCCTGTTGGGTCAGCTGAATCCTACAGTATCTATCAGTGGTTACTGGTGTCCATTCTGTTGAGTCAGCTGAATCCTACAGCATCTATTGATGGCCATCCTTGTCCATCCCATTGTGTCAGCTGAATCCTACAGTATCTATCCTTGGTCATCCTTGCCCGTCCCGTTGGGTCAGCTGAATCCTACAGTATCTATCCATGGTCATCCTTGTCCATCCCGTTGGGTCTACTGAATCCTTCAGTACCTATCAGTGGACATCTTTGTTCATCCTGTTGGGTCAGCTGAATCCTACAGTATCTACTGATGGTCATCCTTTTCCATACCGTTGGTCAGTTAAATCCTACAGTATCTAATTGATGGTCATCCTTGTCCATATCGTTGGTCAGTTGAATCCTACAGTATATATCGATGGTTATCCTTGTCCATCCTGTTGGGTCAACTGAATCCTACAGTATCTACCGATGGTCACCAGTGTTTGTCCCATTGAGTTGACTGCATCCAGCATCTCAAATTTCCTTCTAAGACCATCGGTCTTTATCCCTGTAGAACGGTCAGACGTCAAGCAGAAACGTTTTAAAAAAGGCAACTTTAGAGAGAAAAAAGAAAGTGTATAATATACTGTCTCTTCACGTTGGTTTTCCTGGTGTTAGGGTAAACTCTGGAGAAAGACCTCCAGGTTTGGTGGTATAAGTCTGCTTGGACTTCATGGTAGGTGTCTGGGTGATTGCTGCTTGACCATACAATGAGCTTATCAAGAGTTCTCCACCACTTGGTGGGGCAGAGTGACGGATGAGCCATTGATGAAGGAGCCTTGTTTGTCTCGTCCTTTCAGGAAAAATGTGAGCAGCTCTCCTTTGCCTTTCACGTAAATAGGACCCCTCCGCACAAATCGGAAACCGTACTCCTTGAGGATATCATGTGTATCTTCAACAACCTGCAAGTAAATATAATACGAAGAGTTACAATCAAAGTTGTAACTACAGATCATAGGGCCGCACAACACAATTTTAATTGGGCTCTCCAGTGATCACTCTGTGGCACCTGGCAATGTCAGTTGTAACTATACTATCGTTGATCTTTATTAAACTGGTTGTAAAGGCTGAAGGTTTTTTACCTTCATGCCTTTTATGCATGAAGGTAAAAAACCTTTGTTTATGCTGCAGCCCCCCCAGCTCCCTCAATACTTACCTGAGCCTCATCGCGATCCACCAATGTGAATGACAGTCTCGGCTGTTCCAGGTCTCTGCCTTTTCATTGGCTGTGACAGCAAGTGGAAGCTATTGGCTCCAGCTGCTGTCAATCACAGCCAGTTAGCCAATGAGGAGAGGGGGCGGGGCCAAGCCATGGCTCCATGTGTAAATGGGCACACAGAACAGCGGGTGCCTCCATAGCAAGCTGCTTGCTGTGGGGGCACCCGACAGAAAGGAGGAGCCAGTAGAGCCTGCGGGGGACCCAAAAAGAAGAAGATCCAGGCTGCTCTGTGCAAAACCACTGAACACAGCAGGTAAGTATAGACATGTTTGTTACTTTACAAAAAAAAAAGAAAATTTAGAATCGCTTTAAGGACAGGTGGCATTACAACCTGAGGAAGATTGCATTAGGCATTAAGGGTAATTTTAGAGCTGGCTAGTAGCTGTAGAAAGTTCAGAGGGCAATACATTTACAGTTGTGCTCAAAATAATAGCAGTGTGTTGAAAAAAGTGAATAAAGCTCAAAATCCTTCTAATAGCTTTTATTTCCATACACAAATGCATTGGGAACACGACACATTCTATTCCAAATCAAAACATGAAGAAAAATATCAAATTTGTGTTGTTCCTCTAAAAAAATTGAAGAAAAGTGAATATTAGACTGTTCAAAAAAATAGCAGTGTTTGTATTCTTCTTTACAAACTCAAACATTCACTATATAAACTGAAAAATGTTTGAAGATTCTGCTTTCCTTTGAATGACTTAATGAATATTTGGTTGTAGTCGCACTGTTTCTGAGAACTGCTGTACATCTGTGTTGCATGGAGTCACCCAACTTCTGGCCCCTGTGATCAGGTATTCCAGCCCAGGATGATTGGACTACATTCCACAGTTCTTCTCTATTTCTTGGTTTTGCCTCAGAAACTGCATTTTTGATGTCACCCCACAAGTTTTCTATTGGATTAGGATCCGGGGATTGGGCTGGCCACTCCATAACGTCAATCTTGTTGGTCTGGAACCAAGATGTTGCACGTTTACTGGTGTGTTTGGGGTCATTGTCTTGTTGGAACACCCATTTCAAGGGCATTTCCTCTTCAGCATAAGGCAGCATGACCTCTTCAAGTATTCTGATGTATTCAAACTGATCCATGATCCCTGGTATGCGATAAATAGGCCCAACACCGTAGTATGAGAAACATCCCCATATCATGATGCTTGCACCACCATGCTTCACTGTCTTCACAGTGTACTGTGGCTTGAATTCAGTGTTTGGGGGTCGTCTGACAAACTGTCTCCGGCCAATAGACCCAAAAAGAACAATCTTACTTTCATCAGTCCACAAAATGTTGTGCCATTTCTCTTTAGGCCAGTCAATGTGTTCTTTGGCAAATTGTAACCTCTTCAGCACATGTCTTTTTTTCAACAGTGGGACTTTGCGGGGGCTTCTTGCAGATAGCTTGGCTTCACATAGGCGTCTTCTAATTGTAACAGTACTCACAGGGAACTTTACACCTTCTTTCATCTTCCTGGAGCTGATTGTTGGCTGAGTCCTTGCCATTTTGGCTATTCTTCTATCCATTTGAATGGTAGTTTTTCGCCTTCTTCCACGTCTTTCAGGTTTGGTTGCCATTTTAAAGTATTTGCGATCATTTTAGCTGAGCAGCCTATCATTTTCTGCACTTCTTTATATGTTTTCCCCTCTCCAATCACCTTTTTAATCAAGGTACGCTGTTCTTCTGAACAATGTCTGGAACGACCCATTTTCCTCAGAATTTCAGAGAGCAATGCACTGTAACCAGCATGTACAGCATTTGCTGCCTTCCTTCCTTAAATAAGGGCAATAATTGCCACCTGTTTTTCAAAGAATGAATGACCTCACTAATAGAACTCCACACTGCTATTATTTTGAACATGCCCCTTTCAATTAATGATTCAATTACACAGAATCAGCAGCATGCATGTCATGACTGTTGGGTCTGTTGGATTTCTATTACTCTACTACACCTGCTAGTAAATTATTTGCCATGTAGAAATATCATTTCTACCAAAAACAGTGATTGATCAGGTTAGTGATGTCTGACTGCTATTATTTTGAACACAACTGTACATTGCTAACGCAGCAAACAAGTGACCCTTACTGCACAAAGAATGAAAAGGGGATCTGTGACTAGTGATGATCCTGAAGACTCCTCCTGTGTGTCTAACGTCAGCTCTTCTAGGTTGGAGACTATAAAGGGGAGTACAGGGTCATAGCAAACTGCAACCTCTCCAATTCTTAATCATGCAGTACTGGATTTGGGCTAACCTCACACATTGTGTTACCTTCTAGGTTTAATTTGCCTCAACAGCCCCCTACCATTCTTAGTCCTCATAGCAGCCACATGGTCTTCTAAAGCTATGGTTGCACCAAAAGTTAGAATACAGAACTGATGGTAGAAAATAAGTACTTAGTTTTGTTTTATTTGGGTAATCAACTGGTCCTTCTATTCTAGTCTCCACAATGTAAAATATCTGGAAAGTCCAATCAGAAAATGCAATGTAATTTATAGAGGAGGCAGAGCTCTCTTGCAGTTGATCTGTGTGTAAAACAATATTTCACCCATTTACCACCATTCTTAACTTCTATGCTTAAAGTGTATCTAAAAAACAAAAATGGACTATATTGCAGCTTTCCAGCCCTCAGAAGTGATGACTATATGAGTAGCTCACACAATGGGGTTGATTTACTAAAGGCAAATAGACTGTGCACTTTGCATACTGCAGTTGCTCCAGAGCTTAATAAATGAGGTAAAGCTTCACTTTGCAAAGAATACCCAATAATGTGCTAGGAAAATAAAAAAAACAGCATTTTTGTTTGCACATGATTGATTGAAGAACGTCATCAGAGCTTCTGCTCATTTACTAAGCTCTGGAGCACCTGCTCTTGCAGAGTGTATCTGCACTTTGCAAAGTGCACAGTCTACTTCCTTTTAGTAAATCAATCCCAATGTTGTAAGCCTTTCCTGTTCTCCTTTGTGAATTACAGAACACCCTACCCCATGTTACGGAGAGCAGAAGGTATTTGTAGTTCAAATCAGGGGAGGGAGGAAGTGTGTTAATGGATCAAGTAAATGAAACCAATGGATACAGTCACCACATCTAAGAACCAGTAATGTGCAATATACTACATTTTTGTTTTGTGGTTTAGATATACTTTAAAGAGACCCTTGCACATGTATGAGAAGAAATGTAAGGTCCTTCCATTCTGCTTAGACCATGTTGTAAACCAAACTATTTTGCACTCCCTGCCATCTCCAGCCTAAACTGTTATTTAAAATGTTGCCATTCTCTCGATCAGTAATGCAAGTACCTGAGGTTAGCTGCAGTAGTGATCCAGGTGGCTAATAACAAAAGTTGAAAGCTGTGTCCAGGCACTGCCACTGAATGGCTGGCTCTGCCAGAATGTCGCCTAATAACATCACCCATGTGGCCAGTAACAGTGGCTGTGTTTAGGTACCAGCCAGTAAAGGATGGCTGTAGGTACAGTATAACACAGTTTCTGAAATCATCCTTCAGGACAACGAGTTGGAGCCCACTCATTGTCTCAGTTGGGTCCTGATCAGTAGGTCAAGCCATTTTCCTTTCTTCTAATGTGTGGTTACTAATTGGACTCAAACAGACTTTCTTAATGAAAGAGAAAGTATCGAAGATTTCAATCCTGGCAAGATGGGGGCCAAATGTTCACACGCTCTCAATGAGGAATGCTATGTCTATTATGGGCAAAGAACAAAAAGAGGGCGCACAGGCCTAGTGCATTACCATAAAAAATGTTTAATAAGAAATAATAAAGTAGGTGTTGTACTCACAAACGACAATATAGTCAAAGCCTTTTGGATGTCTAAACTCCCTATTGCGGACTGTTACTCAGCGCGGTGTTGATCCAGCTGTTCTTTTATGATGTGCCTTGACTATATTGTCGTTTGTGAGTACAACACCTACTTTATTATTTCTTATTAAACATTTTTTATGGTAATGCACTAGGCCTGTGTGCCCTCTTTTTGTTCTTTCCCCATTCAGTATATTTGGATTCCCCCGGTGCATTTGAGGGCAGCAAGGTGTGCATGTTCCAGGACATTCTTAATGTGGTTGTAGCATCGAGTCCATCCCCAAGCGCAGGAGCATTTGTGTTTGCTGGGTCTATTATGGGCAGCCTGACATCCAGGGGCAGACTGACCATTCGAGCACTCGGGCACTGCCCGAGGGCCTGGGGTCAGTAGGGGGCCCCTTGAGATGCCCCTGGTACCTTTCATTGGCTTTTTTTATAGGCTTTTTTGGGTGTGGGAGAGGACACAGGGGCCCCATGATCCCCTATTGCCCGGGGGCCCCATGAGTTGTCAGTCTGCCCCTGCTGACGTCAACGATCCTTGGAGTGGTCTGGGCTCAAGCTCACTTTATACCACCCCAGGAACAAGTATTCATAAATTGGAATGGGCTCAAACAGAGCTTAGAAAAGCTACTCCAGACACCCAAGGAGGTAAAGCACTGCTTGAGATGGTGGATGAAGGTCGATCACCTCAGTCAGGGGAGGCTGCGGTGTTACTTTACTCAGAATGAAGTGTCCAAGATTTCAGTACTGGCAAGATTGCCTAATATTGACACTCTCAGTAAGGAAAGCTTTGTCCATTATGAACAGCATGACATCGATGATCCCTGGAGTGGTCTGGGATCATTCCAGACCACCCCAGAGCTTAGTCTTTAAAATTTGAAGGGGACGTTTCCTACTTAATCGCTAAGAGGAGACCAAGTCAAAAAATAAGTTAATTATCACATGGGTAGAAGAAAACCCGGCATCTATCTCAGCTACCTAGATCAGAAGAAAACAAAATGTTCCTGAGGCCTGCTGAACAGGAACCAGCTAAGGCAAAGAGAATGGGTTTCCAACTCATCATCCCAAAGGATTAATGGAAAAAGAATTGTCAGGTAATATCTCTAAGTTTTCTTAGCTGCTCCCCCTGCAGACAGCTGTAAGTGATGTGCAATAATCTACCTTTGTAACATAGTTTATGGCTGCTCAAACAATTACCTAC